>NW_016690242.1:2355501-2442541 GCF_001604755.1 Lepidothrix coronata
GTCCCTTCACTTCCTTGGAGAGGGCTATGGGTTACTCTACCTGGACTTCCTTGTCACCAGCACCCAGGAGGGAGAGGAGAAGTGGGTGGGTGTTGCTGTGCTGGCAGAGACCTGCTGCTCCTGGGAAACACCACATGGTACCTGGAAATCTGATGTCAGAGCAGTGAGGGACCGTATGGGATGTTGTTAGGATTTACTTGTCTCTTTAAAGAAATATTTTGGTGGCTCAGTGAGTAGAGGACTGCATGTTTTGTGTCCTCTGGACTGCCCCTCTGGACCAGAAAAGCTTGTGAGCCATCCAGTGCACCACCTTCTGTTGCTTAAAATCATTCCCAATTGATCGAACATGTGTATTTAGTTCTGTTTCCATATTTGCAGTGCAGCTTCATGCTCATTAAAATATCAGTTTATTGATAGGTTAGTATATAGAATTCTGATAGGATTAACTTGAAGGACTGATTTTTATTTTCTGGTGATTCATTATTTCTGTTCATCACACAGGACGGAACAGACTGTCACATCTTTTCTCCACACTGCACCTGAACAGTTCTTAAAAGTATGTACAAAAAGGATTGCATACCCTATCCAATCCAACCAACTAGCAACCACCACCACCACCAAAAAAAAGAAAAAAAGTATTTTCTCCTTTTTCTGTGGGCAAATGTATTAATTAAGTTTCTTAAATCATTTTTGGACTATTTTTCATAGGTCTGGGTCAATATGTTTCTTGCTCTGCTCCCTCATCCATGCTCAATGCAGCCTCCCAGCTGGTGGCTGGCCTTTCTCCCTTCTCCCCTTATCGATCACCCATCCCTACAAGGGCTGCCTTGACTGACAGGCACTTCCCAAAGACCATACACACATTCAAGTGGCACAATCTCCGGCATCAGCCAGACACCCTGGCCTCTAAAAGGCCAGGAAACTTTCTGAGCCATCACAGCAGTTTTCTGTGTCCCAGGTTTGGGCTGAGACAGCACCATGTCCCCCTGTGGGGGTCTCCAGGAAGGAGCTGCAGGTCACAGGATCCATCTGTGAGCTCAAGGCATTGTTTCCCTGACGACTCTAGCAGGAGTGACTCAGGGTGCCTGCATGCTGCACATTGGCTGGGCCCACTCCTGCCAGAGCCAAAGTTGTCCCAGCAGTCCATCTCGTGACCAGGGCTCTAGAAATAGCCTCTCCTTCAGCCTGGCAGCTGGAGAGGAGCAGACCACAGACGGTGAGTTCTGCAATAAATGCAAGGTACTTTCTCAAATCTGTCATTTTAACTTAATGCTTTCACCATTGCATATTGCCCAAACTGAAAGAGAGATCACTGTGGAGTATCCTCGCTTCTCCATGCCAGCTGTATGCACTGCTCACCAACTCTGAGCAGAGAATGACTGAACATACCTTCCATTTGAACTAAGTCAGTCTTTGCTGGAACTTTTATCTGTAGCTCAAACAAATGCACACACAGAAAGTACACTCCCTGACAGCTACAGAGCTAAGCTTCATTTCCTTCATTTCCCAACATTTCTTTCTTTCCTGTATCCTCCATCTGAACTATCACTTGTGGCTTTAAAAATGAAATAATTTACTTATCTTTTAGAGAAATAGACAACATATGACTCTTTTGAGGAATTTAATCACTTCTCACGTAATAAGTTACTGAAATAAGAGTACCAGTGGCAAAGCATGAAGGATTGGTGTGAATAGTACTTTGATACATATCATATTAATTTGAGAATTTATCTGAAAAAGTTAGTATAAGGAGTTTAAGCACAACAATGCATTGAGATGAATTATGTTAAATTCATACTAATCAAAGGGCAATAAAAATCAGTCTTTGCTTTGGACCTAAACAATGCAGCATGTTTCATCTACGGCAAAGAGATGCAGTGGAAAGACTTTCCTACAATAAGGTCAGAGCATGTAAAAGAGATGAACCTGTTACTGATGAGAACTGGACTGGTACAAATAAGACATGATAAAGATAACCAATATCTTGGTGTACATTAGTTTTAATTGAGAAAATTGCAGAAATAATAAGATTCATATAGTGTTTATTACAGAAAACAAATAAAATAAAACTGCAAGATGATGCAGAAGCAAATCCTGCACCAGTTCAATGCTTGATAACTGATTTCTTTACTATAACTTATAAATGTTTACTGTAATCTATAAAGACTTGTATCTATAATCTATAAAGACTGATATCTTTCCTATAAGGGTGCCGAGGCACTGAAACACGTTGCCCAAAGAGGCTGTAGACAGCACTGCCCTACACACAGTGGTGACTATGTAGCAAGGGAAAGTGTGAAAAAATTATCAGGAAAGCCCTCAAAGCCAGGTAACCACCTAAGAAAGCACCTCCTTTGTGGCTCTGGAAGGATGTCCAAAAATAAACCTTTTTTTGGCAAGAAACTCACCCTGCAAGCAAAGAGGCTGCCTCCTGCTACTTGTTCTCACTGCACTGATGGACATAGAAACTGAGAAAGATTCTTTACTGATCTGCAGGACAGCACCCAAGAAAAAAATTTCCTTTAAGTTCTCCTTCCTTATGAAAGCAACCCGCAATGACCTTAAATTCTGCCTAACTCAGGGGCAGAAAGAGTCAACAGGAATACAGTCAGTCATATTCTTCTCACTTGCAAATCTTGCTATGAGTCATGTAACTCTTGCGAATGCCTCAGATGCAGCATGCAAGGAAAGCACCTCAAAAGGATGCTGGAACATTTCCCAGAGAAGAAGGTAAACAATTTATTCTCCTTTTACCAGGAGGAGCTACAAATGGTGTCTATGATGTTTTACAGGACATACTGGCATGTTATAAACACTGTTAATGTTCCAGTCGGAGGAATCCCAAAAGTCCATCTGCCTACACAGGACCTTGGAATTGCACACTAATGTACTTGGCATGCTGCTCTCCTCAGCCAATCCAGCACCCCCATGGTGCTTTTAATTTCTCTGTTAAGGTTATCAGTTTATATCTTATGGACAGAAAACTGCACCATTAACTACCATCACTACCCACTAGGGCAAATCAAGACAAAACCCTCAGACTACATAAACCCCAGTATACTACCTTTAACAATAATAACAAAATGTAATAAAAAATAAACTGCTAACTGTTTTTGAGCAGGTCATCCCAGTAATTCAGTCAGAGCAAAAGGTATGACTCAGTTTTGGTATGGTAAAGTCGTACAGATTCCTGTGGGTCCTCATTCTTGCGATGCTTTCCTTGTTGAAGGGACTCAGGCTGTCACGTTGGGAGGTCTGTGTTTTACATCAGTCCTTGTCACTCCAGAGAGCCTCTCCTATGGAAAGTGAGTGTGGGATAGCCCCTCAGTGTGCATAACAAAACCTCTCTTCTCAAATGCCCCTGACTGACATTTCAAATAAATTGATAAGAACAGGCCAACCAAGGTTATTGATTTTAAGCCAAGCCAGCTATATGGGCCATCAATACAACCGTGCACTTCTTTGTTTAAAGGGAAATAAACATATTTGACCTCACTATCCTCTTCACCTCTGGGAAACCTTCCCAGCGCATGGCGGCAAAGGACCCTCCTTAAGGAGGCCTTGCCACGGAGGCCAGACATGATTTATTCAAATTCAGTTTGAAGCCAATACAATATATTCTCAAACATTCTAAACTTAACATTTTAAATGACTAGCTTCAAGTTTGATTACTGCTCTGCCTTAAAAATTTGGTTTTTTTTCTATTAGAACACTATTGTATGAAAGTATTCTTAAATTCCAAGTATCCACATGTAGCACAAATAAGCAATAAAAGGACTTCCCAAAGCAAGACAGTACTAAGTATTGTAGCTGTAAATCACTGGCTATCAGAAGTCGTACCATTATACAATGTATCTGCAATGAGTCATCCATTAAACTGTGTTCCAGTCAGAAACCTGGCATACTGGGGCTTGGAAGAAGATTAATGCTTTAATATACTTTTAAACCATTTACGGAACAAAATGTACACAGTGGCTCAGAAGGATGCTAGGTTTTGTGCTATAAGAAAGCAAAATATGAAATTAAACAACAGGAGATATTCTTAACAGCATCTGTGTCCATGTCTATGCTACAGGAAAGCAGCCAGCCCAGAATTACATATTCTGGACAGGAATTAATACAGTGACATCTGCACATACTTGAATCCCAGCTGCTGTAGTGATAGCTATCCCTGGGCTGCAGCTTCAAACGGCAGGGCTGAGCTCTGGAGGGGTTCCCGTGGCACATATGGCTCTGTCTCAATATGCAGTGGCCCCTGGCTTCTTGTCTAAAGGATGCACCACGGCAAGTGTCATGCGGGGTACAAGACAAAGCAAAACACAGCCTTGTCATGCCAGATAGGTTTTATCAGCTTGGTTTCTGAGCTGGGGCTGCTGCAGGGAGGCAGCTTCTCAGGGAGGTATTGTAAGTATAAGCCTGACCGATGGAGGAGAGCAGAGAGACCATCAGAGAGGGAGATAAAACAAGGGCAGTCAGGATAGCCTAAAAAAATAGTACAGAAATACTGCAACCTGCCATTCATTTGGACAGGATCTGCTGCCACCTTCTCCCACTGGTGGGAAGTAATCTCTGATGAAAAGGGGTAAGACTGCAACTATTCCAGGCACCTCTCCTCCACCATCACACCTGAGCAAGACCCACCAGGCACAGGAGGATAGGACAAGGCAGAGGCTACTCAGACATGTATCCAGGCACAGCTGAGCTATGGGCATCATGCCCAGAGCCAGGCTGGTTTAAGGCTAGGAGGAGTATATTTAACAGCCAACTGTACTTACCCTATGTTTGAGGTGTAACCTGCCAAAGCATTTCCCAGGTACTAGGTAGATATATAGCTTTGATGACATGCCTATATATACTCCATGATTCAGTTAAATGCTCCAAGAGTTTTCTAATGATATGACTGGTATTTGTGATACTAAATATAGACACCCAATCTGTCTCTCCTGTAATCAAAAAGGTAACGTGTCAACAGAGATGATGGAGATCATAGTACAAATTACCTCATCCTAAAGGATATATCTGAAATAAGTCAGATGGATAGTCCCTGGATGCATCTTTGTCTGTCTTTAGCATGGGACGACTAGGTCAGCTGTATGTATCTAAAAAAATGGTGTCCAAATGTAAAACATACCTGACCTTAAATGCTTATGAATGTTTTAATGTTTTAGATGCACTCAGACTCTGCTCCAGTGTCCACCCTGAGGAGATCTGGTGCAAGGGGGAGTCCCCAAGCCTCTGAAGGACATTGGGCCAAGGGGACACCAGAAAATTTAAAAGTCAGTGAGTTGGGTATATGCAACCATAAGACATTCAAAGGTGAAATGGTGAGGAAAGGAGCTCAGTCATCCAAAGAACTGACCTATTTTGGGCTAACAGCTCATTCTGCCACCTAAAGCTAAAGGCCATGTACATAAGTTGCCCAAACTTTCCGCTTTTTGCCTCGAGCTGAAAGTCATTACTGTTTCTTCTTCCATACACTTACTCCATGTGCTTGGCTGTCATCTGTAAAGACACTTTGATGCCCTTTCATTTATTTCTCTTCTGCTTCAGGCTACTTTGGTTTGGTCTTAAATATCTTCGAGAGACACAGGGTGGCAGGGTTGTGGCTAAAAACGGGCAATACTGCTGGTCTGCACAGCAGTCACTGAAGGGCAATGAAATAACATGGATGGTATAAATTTCATACAACCTGGAAGTCTGACTTCATGGTATAGATGTGCAGGATGAAGTAGCCCCTGTAGAGGAATGAGCACTCTTCATTTATTTAACCTGACCTATTTTAGCCACCTGCATTAGAGTGAGGAGAATGGTCTCTTGAATCGAGACACAGCTGCCTGCACTGGCAGCACTGCCATTTAAACAGACAAATCCCAGTGAGGAAAATTGGAAACATTCTGGTACTGTCCCTCTGAGGGGAATTCCTTTTAGAAGAGTCCATCTTCTGAAGGATATTGAAAAATCTACTTTTTGGGCAATTCCAACTCAAATTTCTCATATCTTAGATACAATCTGCTAAAGGCATAAGATAAGGAAACTTGGAGAGGAACCCCCAGTTTGATTTGAATTATCTTGAATTAGTAGCTGCTCCTACATCAGCTAGGTTTCTAGACATAATTGCTTCATATTCCCAGAGAAATATCAAAACTTAAGCTCTTAAATGTTCTGTTCATGTTGGAGGCCTTGTATACAACAGGAGTTAATTAGAGGATGCAATGTGCATACAGTATAGCACAGAAGCCATCAAAAAGGCAACTGTTAGCATTTGCATTTGTTGATCTGACATTTAAGAAGTGGCTACTTGACATTTTTCTATGCCTGTGTTTTTAGGAGCTAAAGACATATTATCTATTTACTTTTCAGTCTCTCAGATGCACTGGAGACAGGGCAATTGACAGAAACTTATGGTCTCTCAGGTCCTATCCTGCATTTTTAAGTCATCTTCACTTTGTCATCTCTCCCATCTCTTGAGGAAAACCAAAGGGAAAAAATGATAAAAAGCCTCGGTAAGGCATGGAGAAATTAGTGTCAGATTTAGGTCAAACACAGCTCCACATTGTGGAAGACTGATAGTCTTTTAGAGATTGCTATAGCTCAGATCAGAGGGTAAAGTAAGTATACCTTTCTTGACCAGCAGTTCTGGAGGCATGTCATGAATTTCAGCAAATCTGGAATGGATTTACCCATTTGGCATACAGCCAGCGTGTGCTTTGCTTCAACAACCTCATGTAGAGACACCAGTGGTTGCAAATGGCCACTGTGGCTAAACAAGAGAACCACAGCTGATGATGGCAAGAACTAGGATGCTGAAGTTCTGCTGATTTTGGGAACAGCTGTCCTGGGAATGCTCACTTTTCGCTGTCACAGTGGCAGAGCTTAAGGGTCCAGAGATGGTGCAGGTACATAATGATTAGGCAGAATGACAGGTTAAATCTGACTTCTCACAGAGACATTTCAGTCTGCAGTTTGGACGTGTGCTGGGTATCCGGTTGCAGGTTGTACCTGAGCAGAAAAGATGCAGACAGAAAACCTGGGAACAAGCCCCAGGACCTGATGCCTTCAGCTTCTGGATGACAATGCATTTTTCATGACAAAGTCCTTTCTGGAATCACATTTCTGGAGGAAACAGCTTTCTGGCTTCTAAGTAAGAGGCTGCATGTAGGGATCCCACTGTCAAAATACCATCCACAGGATCTGATAGACCCTAGGTTATTTTAACATGAAATACCTTGGGACCAGGCTACATGAAGGCTATCATCCCTCACTTTGTGATGCTGCAATAGTTTTAAAGAAATCTCTGCCTACTAATAGATAGCCTACTAATAGATACAGCTTTAAAAGAAGAGCAAGCAACTGCAATGTAGACAGAATAATTCCTGAGGAAACTAAGACAAGGAAAACTTTCCCAAAATAAATACTTAGACTCTTAAGCCTCCTTTTCCCTCTCCTGATGCCAGCTGTTAATTTGATGGTGACTTCCCATTGAGAAAGCAACCATAATGTTGTTGAGAGAGCTCAGATCTCTCTCAGAGATGGCTACTGACTTCTTTGCA
Source organism: Lepidothrix coronata (assembly GCF_001604755.1). Taxonomy (NCBI): domain Eukaryota; kingdom Metazoa; phylum Chordata; class Aves; order Passeriformes; family Pipridae; genus Lepidothrix; species Lepidothrix coronata. The sequence continues at coordinate 2,363,052 of NW_016690242.1, forward strand.
GCTAAGATTTAGTTGCTCCACATAAACAACAAATACTCTTCACAGAAGTGTCATTTACAAATGCTGTGAATATCCTTTAATCATCCATACTTCATATTATGGGCATGGCACACCATGCCAGATCAGTGAACCTGATGCCACCAGGATTACATGGTCCGTTGTTTCCTTCATTACTCTGAGAGTTTTGAGAATATAAACAAGAATATAAAGACCTTGGGAAAAATGATGGGAATTGCTGCTCTGCTTCATGCCATTTAGACACTGAAAGATCTGTCTTTAAATGAATGGAGCTATTCTTTCAGCCTGAAAATTTGTGAGAATTCTTTGAATATGGCTGGTTCTGAATTCACAACATGCCTTAGTCTGCATTAATCTCAATGAACCTTGTGGGAGGGGGAGGACTTGATCTTTCCTAGGATGGAGGAAGAGATTCTGATTTACTCCTCTATTACCACAGTGTTAACCAGTGCAACCCAGTGATTTTAGTGAGAGTGAAACCGGTGCAGCTCCTGCCACAACAGTCCTGGCACTGACCATGAGCTTACTGCTGGCAAAAACTTCATTTGCAAATGATTCACCAGCATACAACGAACTCATACTCTTAAAGGCGAACACGTGCTAACTGAAGTCACAATCATTCTGTGCTCCAAGGAAGGTCACACTGCCCTCTGCTCACATGCACAGGACATTGTCAGTGATCCCATGCCAGCTGTGCCTGGGTGCCAGAGCTGGAGAGCAGGATGTCCTGTCCCTGTGCATCCTGCACAGTACTGCTCCATCTTTTTTGTCCCTGCAGCTTAGCAGGGCTGGACAGGACTGGTGAGGGAGAGTCTACACAGAAAATGCTATTAGGTAAAGAATTATACCCTGAGAAGTGCAATTCTGCTGATACCAGAGAAATGCAATGACATCAGGAGCAACTGTCCTCTCCATGGGTCAGTTTGCTTTTGTGGATGAGGATATAGGCAGATAGAGCAGGAATTTGCTTTCCCTGTCACCTCCTGCAGTTCCCCCTCCATAGGCACATGCACATCAGGAACTGTGCTTGCTTGCACCACTCAGGCTCAACCATCACAGCTATAAACCTCAGAAATGTGATATGGTGTTTTGTAGTCCAATTAAAAAGTGCTCCTTAGCAAGGACAACTTCTCTCTAATCCTGAAGATTAGTGCCCAACCTTCCTTTTCTCACTCTTGTTTTATTAATTTCCCAAATTGCCAGTGGCATCATCCTTTTTGTGTTTGAAAACAACACAAATTAAATGGATCTTAGAAGGATGTTAGTGACTACACTACTTCCTGCTTCAAATAATAGTTTGTGACTCTTCTGTCCAGGTAGAGCATTTGCTATGTCAGGAAGGAACATGTGCCAATCAAACACTCATTGTTCTTTTCTGCTTTACTGATGAAAGCTAATGACACTGTCACAGAGGAAATGGGAGATATGAGCTTTTCTTCATGTACCTGCTCAGGCAATGGAAAACTAATGGGATTTATTTGAACATGTCAAAAATTATTCTGAAGCAAAGTCTAAAGCACAGGCTCAGTCCTTTGCTTATAAATGATGAATTAAAGAGTTTAGTTCACTTGCCCACAACAGGCACTTTTGCTCCCTCCTTTACTCTGGAGCTGAACAAAAAATGCAAGAATTTCACCACTGAACATGGTGTAGTGAGACATAAATCTGGTGGAAAACCTTTGATTTCAACAGAGCTTAACATGGATGTAACTGGAGACTGACTTTGGCTCTCTTTGATTTACAGGAAGGCAAGTAATACATTTTATTCTTTCCAGGCCAAACTTGCTGAGCAAGTTGTCCCAGTGAAGTCAATGCAGAAATATAATCTGCAAAATCACAAAATTTGCACAACTTGTAAACTCATGAATACACACTGGGCCTGGTTTTACCAAGTCTCATTCCTATACTAGAGGAATGAGAAGGGCAAGAGTTTAAACAGATAGATGAAGGGCTCCTAGGCAAGATTATGAAAGCTTTCATAGAAACACTGACCCTCTGCTAGAGCAGAAGATACACTAGAAGGCTAAAGAGACATAGCAGCTAAACACTGGTCAGTAATTCTCTGTTAAGCCAAAGTTTGGTCTTTGATTACTTTTTCATCCAGATAATACTCTAGAAAAGCTTTGTGTCATCTCTTTGTGGCTAAACTGGCTGCAGAGTCTCCTACAAGTAATCTAGTGGAAGCAGGACAGAAGAACAGATGGACTTAGATGAAAGACTAAGGATATGCTTTGAGAGTGACAGGAAAGCTCTGGAAATAGTTACATTAGTAAACAATCAAATTATTTAACAAAATGGGACCTCCTCAAGCTCTGCTCCAAGTATAATACATGAAACAATTCAGAGGACTGAATTTTCTTTTGTGGAGCTCCACCTTTGTTGTTTCCAGTTGGGGTTGCACTATGGAGACTCCTGGGACAAGTAAAGCAAACATATGTCACATGGGGCAACAGTTCTTCCATTTACCTTCACTGCTATCAGCTATTAGCATCTGATTTGTGAAAAATATATTTTCAAACCCCCAGACTCTGCCAGGTTACATCAGAAGGAACTGAAAGCAACAAGAAATGAGAAGGTAATATTTGGTAAAATACTGGTAAAAGTCCTAAAATTGACACTGTTCATGAAATGCTGAAAATCCCCTTTGTTTTCTTGGCTTTCATTCCCTCTTTATCCCTTTGAGAACAAGGGAAGTCACCAGTATGGAACCCCATAAATCACAGTAACTACCCTTTATACACTCCTTATCTGCCCACACAGTTTTATTTCTACTGTTTTATTGTAACTGTGAGAGGAAGGAAAAGTTAATACACTTAGGCAGTCATAGTTTTCACTTGAACTTGTCAATGGCAATATTATTTATAATGTTCTAGTGTCCATGGGTACACTAGATTTTTTAGTATTGCTACTACCATGGCCTTGCTTCAAGACTTTAATGTTAGTGGACACCAGTTTTTGTGCTCTCCTCCTCATTTTCTCTTGGTCTAATTAATAATGCTGAGTGGGAAGCAGCCAAAGTGGTGTCTCCTGAAGGTTTGCTTCCTCCAGGAGATGAGTTTCGGGCACTATAGATAACCAACTTTGTCATCCCACCTCATGCCCACAGTGATAGAAATTTTAGTGAAATTGTTGTGAAGGGCACAGAGACACAAAGTGCATGCTGCACTATTGGCTAGAGTGGTAAACTAGCTCAAGATATTTAAAACATATCTACATCTACACAAGGAGGCAAGAACAGGCTCCAGCCTCTCATGCTCCATGTCCAAGAGTTGAGTTAGTTATAGGTGCCACCAGGAGGAAATGAAATCACGCTGCTTGTAATAAAACAGGAATTGCTTCTGGTTCTTCCTTACCATCTCTGCTGCTGGACCCATGTGAGAGGATCTACAGATACATTAAGGCATAAAGAAGCTGTATGACAATGAGATGGGACTTGACAGTGAGACTGGAGAATACCTGAACATATGCTGGGTCCTTGCTCTCTGATCTACCATGGCCAAGCATGAGAGCCCACACAGGGCTCATAGGAGCTACCCGTGGAGCACTGGCCCTTGCTATGGCCTCTATAAAACTGCAATTGAAATATAAACTTTCACACCACACAGTGCCAAAAGCAAGGGTGAAACTACCACATAAAAGGTGAAGAGGCAACAGAAGAACCTGCAGAAACAAGAGAACAGATATCTCCACCAGAATAGGAAAGTGAAAAAAATATAGTAGGATCTGTTAAAGTTTTTATGGAAGAGATTCTAATTATTGAGGCATTACTGATTTTTGATTAAACCCACTCCCACCTACAAACATATTTATATTGGTGCCCATGGAGCTGATCAATTGCTCAGTTTCTCATTAGCAGAGCTATCCCTTCAGTCATTAGCTGTATCTTCCTTTACCTCCATCAGTCCTGAGTATTAAAATTACTAGTATTGTAGAATACAGAAAATGAAAAGCACAGATCTGATGTGTAAGACAATATTAATAGATTAGGCAGCAAGAGTTTTATTTATGTTTCTGGAGGTTTTAATGGATAACATAATGTGCTGTTCACAGATCACCCTTCTACTGTGGGTCAGTCTCATTTAAGAAGGTGATAGATGATAACTCTTCCTATAAAAGCTGCTCCAGTAATAGTGTAATTAATGCAGTTCCTAGTTCAGATAAAACCTTCCAAAACAGCTCATATCAACTTTTTCAGTAAATGTAAATAAAGGTTCATACATGTTTCCTGTTTATTTTTGTTTAAATGTCCCTGAACCTTGTCCATTTCTCCTTTGTTTCTTGCATGACCACCTGGGCTCGCATCTTTTGCTTCTATCATTTCAGATCCACATAAATCCGACGGAAACAGAGACAGAGGGAGAGAGAAAATTATATAACCAGAAAACACAAAGTAAAAAAGCAAATTACGATTATCAAAGACTTACCATTTTATGTAAGCAGAATGATCATCAAAGGATTTAACTCTGCAGTAAACTATATGGGAGTAAGGATGGAGTATGGACTCTCCTCATGTAAATGATGCTTTGTATTGTCTCACATCTTTTCTGTCTGGATCACAGGGAGAATGTTCTATCTTGGTGTTAGGGAAGAATTTCCTCTCTTGCTCCTCCTGACTTTTCTCTTTGTTATTTAACAGACCCTTCTTTCTTCTTTCAAAATTATATGGACTTGTTGATATCCTCATAAATTATGTATCACTGAAAGTATTTTCCCATGGCATTGCATATTTAAAATCTATTGTGAAACTTTAGGAAGGAAAAAAAATGCAGGAACTATTGGGGTGGAAACATATTTATTACTTTGAAGAATAAATACCACCAACCTAATCTCTGTATATGCCTGTTACATGAGTGATATCTGTGACTGTTTGAAATTCCTTCCACGCACTTCAGTATTTCTGTATATACTGAAGGTGAGAGCCACACATGTGAGTCTGTTAAGCTCAGAAGATGTACAGGTGGAAAGTAGATAAATGCAGCAAACTACTGGAAATCAGAAGCAGTAATCTTCAAATGGGCTTATTAAAACAGAGTGTGCAGTAGGGATAGAAATAACCCAACCTATAAAGCCTTCATTTGCTCTGTTAATAGGCATCAACATAAAAGTATTATAGGAACTTTTAATTTTTTAAACATTTTAATCATCAATCCTTTAAGTCTTCTTATGAAGATTTTGTGTAATTTCATCACATGCTAAAAACTTGCTTCTGTCCATTTTCTTTTCCCAATCATGTATTTACTAGTTTATTATGTTGCCAAAATAGCAGAGTACACTTTCTAGTAATGTTGGGAGACTTTGAATCTATTAACAAGGCACTTCACCTCCTTTTTTTAATTAATTTTTTAAGGAAGGGAAATCTAGTATGTGAGGCAAGAGTGTACCCTCATTCCATACTTGACAGAAGAATAAAAATGAGAGACCACAGATCTTTTGGTCCCAAGTTTTGTACCTTGCCTCTAGACAGCATTTCGCTGCTGAGTCAAAGACATGCAAATTTTGATTGGAAGAAAGCTCTAAACAAGGGTTTTGCTCATCAAAGCATCTGCTTAGCCAATAGTTGCAGCCAGGTTTGCTAACACAGCTGTATTTGTTAATACCAGGGGAAGGACACTGCTTGGGTAATTTCCATGACTATATTCAGCACTAAGGCTCCTCTTAATATTCTGGCCAGAGACCTGAAAGCTGACTGCATACATAAACCTCTGCACGACTCTGGGGCTCCACAGCCTCCAAAGGTAACAACTGATGTCACTTTTTACACTGTCTGTTGCCACAGCAATGGAGGTCGGGTTTTCATCAGGTGATGCTCAGTGGGCCAGTATCTGTTCTGTGGCTACGTGGCTCTACTGGAGCCTCTGAGAGCTTTGTCACTGACTTCACTGGCGTCAACATTCCACTCCAAACAAAGATATCTAGACCAATGACACTAGATACAGTTTTTTAAAGAAATCTTAGAGCATGACTGCTTCCTGTGGCCTCAACTTTTAGTTTAAAGCACTTCAGAAATCTACTTCTGTTGTCAGAAAGTATCATTCTTAACCCTGAGGTAAGGATTTTACTTCAATTTAGGTGCCTGATATCATCTGCCAGCTTTTTATCTTCAAATATCAAGAGTATTTTCATTGCATCTCTTGCACAGGCTATGTGCGTATGATGCTATGCAATGAGGAGAAACAAAATGTGTGATTTTTAAATTACTCTTCTGCTCTTCTATTTTTTAATCTCCAGATGGTCCTTGAGACTGGTGATATCTTCTTTAGGCTACATATTTCCTGCTTCAATTAGCTTACTTAACCAGAACACATCTGAGAGACACATACATGATCAGATAGTATCAGGTGCTAATGTTCAACTGCTTTCATGAAATTTGAAGAAGATAAATGATTGAATCATAATTGAATGACCTTATTAGAAGACAAGCTGATCAGTGTTAATATGAAACTTGAGATTCCCACGTTTGCTCTAATTTCACATTGGCTGGGTCTGCTGAAAGGACAGCGAGCACAATGTGTTAGGGAGCAAGATCAGAGCTGGGTGACTGAGATCTGCCATAAATATTTATCAGCTGGCATATTTATCAGAGGGGCTGGCACAATTTGTATCACTACCTAAGAGCAGTGAAGGAAACTAATGCTTTGATTTACCACCTCCCAAGAAAAAAAAATGCAGCATACAGATCTTTATGTGTGTTATTTTGAGAAAAGCCCTATCTCTCTCCATCCTGTCCCTCCACAGCATGTGTGCATGTGAGGAAGGACAGGTGGTCACTAAGGGCATCTGTCCCTCCAGGGGCTTTGTCGGGAAGCATCAGGTAGTTACTGCGAGAGCAGTGGGGATCTGACACATATTTGTAAGGATGGGCAGGCTGGAGCAAATCTGGGGCTTGTTCCAAATTCAAAGATTTTTATTGCTTGGTGAAAGATCTGAGCCAGGTTGAGTGAAATTCTCAGAATGCGCACCCTCCGTGTGTGTTTCACCAGATGGATATCGTTAACTGATGAATGGGGATCCTTTGCTTTGGCCTGGCCATAGTGATTTTACTTGGGTGTTAAGATGGAGAGGAGTCATGCAGTACTTACGGGATCCCTTTTTACAAGGCCCGGGTTAGGGACAACAGCAATGAGGTGGGCAATTGTAAACATGGAGTTCAGCACATATGAAAAAAACAAATTCTTATGCAGTGTTATCCTTTGACAGCTGAGGCTCCTGAAAAATATGTAGCACATGTCGTAAATTAGTATTTTTCTTCTGATGTCACTTTAACAAGCTCTTTCTGGCAACAGTCTCTCAAGAATGCCTTTTGGCAAGGCATAATTGGAAAATACATGCCTTGCATTGCAACCATAACCTCTGACAAATTTTTGGGTTTGTTTTTACACCTGTTTAGCACCACATGCTTTTCAGACCATGTTGTAAAGAGCTATCCGGCTACATTCTCAGCCCTTGATGCCTTTCTTTATTTATGGTAATCAAGCTATTAAGCAGTGAAGCAGAACCCTGAGAATTATTAGATGCGCATGATACAAGTAATGAACATCAGAAATACTGCTTTATAAGTAACTGTTCCAATTTCTCAAATACTCAGATGAAGATTATTTTCTGCTTTCGGAATTAGTGGTGAGACAGGATGGGAAATTTGGGCAGGAATCTCCTTAAATTACAGGGGGATTTGGGTTGATATCCTGCATGTTTCTAACTCCAGCTGAGATCTCAAACCAGAGGAGGTTGTTTTCCTGCTCAGAAGGAGCAGAAATCTTTTGAAATGACTGATTTTGGGGAGGATAGGATTTATGCTGTTGTGGGTAGCAGAATTTCACAAGAGAAGGTTGCAGAATTCTTGTGAAACCAAGTCATGACTGCAGTTTCAGTCCTGAACCATCTCCCTTTCTAATTCATGCCCAAAACCTCATGTCACCTCCTCAGATACCCCTGAGGCAGAGAAGGTGGCCCCTGCAGTGCTCCATGCCCCAGAGCACAGTGCCAGGCTGACAGAGGGTGATTGCAGAAAGGCAATCACAGAGCTGCTAGATAATGCTGTGATGTCTGTATTCAGAGATCACTGAGAGTAAGCAGGCAAAACTGCTAGGTAAAAACCAGAAGTACTGCTGTCTTGCTAAGGCAAGCTTCCCACTCAGAACTAGGAGTCTTTTGCAGTCTTTTGCCATCTGGCACGGAACACATGATTCTCTGCATGTAGCGGTCAATGCAGAATGCACTTTCCTTTAAAACAGAGGGCTAATCTAACCAACTGAACCCTTTTCTGCTTATTTTGCTTGTTTACTTAGTTATTTTTCTTTTTTTAGCTCCTCATTTACCTGCCACTTATTCTTCATTCTCCTTACACCTATTTTCTGAGTCATTGCATGGAATTCTTCCTTTAGCTTTAGGTCCTCTTTCTCGTTATGGTTATGATCATTCTGCAGTGTTCACTACATTTCTTGACCTCCTTATTTACCAAGACATTTTTTTTGGTTCAGGATGTCCATGAGATGCAGGTCCTGGTGGATAGGAATGAGAGTATCTCTTTACACTTGCCCTGATTTTATGACATTCCATTAGCATCAGCTAATGGCAAATGCTGAGCACCAGATATGGGGCCAGGTGCACTTTCAGTTTGGTTCACTGTAGAACAGGATATTGTGCAAAACAGAGTATTCTTTGGAGCTATTTTTTGCTATACTATGTTCTTGTGCTTACTCCACCTGTATTTGCAAATCTCATCTGACGTTCCTTTTCTTCTCCTAAGCTCTGGTGAAATTTATTCAGTCCTGAGTCCTTCTCCCCATTCTCCATCACTACACTTTGCCTATGCTACTTAATCCCACTTTTCCTGGGACACTATGACATGGTCATCACTTTCTGCCTTTCTCTGGCAGCCCTGAGAACAGGATTGGTGTGACGTCAATCCCCTTCCCAAGAAATAAAAATTTCCCTGTTACTGGGAGCAGTTTTTTCAGCTCCTGGCCACAGACATGCAGATCCTTGTCTCTCCAGCTGCCTTTCTACATGGCTACAGATACAGACAGTCTTTTGTGATAATCTCAGCCAGGTCCATGTGCCTCCACTCCCATTCCTGTCCTTCCTCATTGCTTTGCTTGACTTTTGTCAGTCTTATTTATCTATTAAATTGGACTGTCCTTCTCTGCATATTGCCGTTGTCTGCTCTCCAACCTCCTTTCCCTGCCTGCCTTCCTCTCTTAGTTTTACTCTTTCCTCCTTTCCTCTCAGTATTTCCTGTCCTTTTTTCTTGATGCCAGCTTTCATGTTAAAGACACATCTGGATTATTAAATGTATGTTTCCATACCCTCACTTTCTAATTTGACCTTCAGTGCTTGCCATTATAATGGCATCAGCACCTGCCTGACTCAGTCCACACCAACAGGAGAACATTGTAGCAAAACCCAAATCCTTACTTCATTCATCCTTTCTGATGGTTTTGACAATCATCTGCAATCTCCTCCTTCTCTGACCTCTCTTAGTTCTCTTCCTGGCTCTCTTCCTGTTCTTAATCATTCCTTTGCAGTGTTTTTGAAGGCTCCTTGGCACTGCCTACACCATCTTTCTGTATGCTCCTTACTCTGTTTCATTAATCAGTATGCAAGAAGGCACAACTAAGCTAGTTATCTGTATCTAAAACTTGTGAGTTTTTTGTGTCTCTGTGCTTCTATCTATTGTCTCTTTAGAATTTCAGAGTCTCCTATGTTTTTCATGGCTTCCCTTTGTTTCATATTAATTCTGTCTCCTATATGTCCTTTGACAGAGGTAGGTTCTCTTACCTACTCCCAGTCACCCTTACTTTTGAGTTCCAATCTCCACTTCTCTATTACAACTCAGATATTTTGACTTTTCTTCATAGAACTGTCCTGTGAATCTTTAATTTCTTCTCATTCATGAATACTGAGAATACCAATTTTCACCCCAGACACTTATTTTCCATCTTCTAATCCCTTGTTTACTTTCCAAATTATTTTCATGCTTTGTACCATGTTCTCCCTTACCCCTGAGGAAAACTCCCAACAAATTTCCACAGATTATCCTTCCACCCATTATCCTTTTCCAACTTCTTTTAAAAGCCTTGGTAACAATTAACTGCAGGTGTATTCATAACACACCATCTATTATTCTGGCAAATCTAGACTTCTTGTACTCCCCATCTGTCTTTGTACAAATGCCTTTGTTTTACTAATTCAACTGGAAGTGATTTGGAGCTAAGACTCCCTCTTTTCTTTTGTGTTTTATCAAATAACATAATGAGGTCTCAGTTTGCAAGTACAGAAATATTGCAATAATGTGGTGATACATGTAGCTATTAGACACTCTATTTTATGAATACTCTGTCTCCTGTTATGAGTTAGTATTGCTTAGTGATGCTCATCACTACTGTTTCAGTATTGCCTTCTGAAAGCACTGCAACATCTGTAATGGCAGATCACTATGGATCTTGACGTCCCAAACTGAAATGAAAATAAATCTCTGCCAGGGAAACAGCAATCCCTGCAAGCTGTTCATTGCTGCCTCTACAGTCAAAGGTTATTATACAGTCCTGAAATCATCTCTTGCTATCTGATTGACTGTCTGATTGACAGTTTCCCTTCTATTGAAGGTCAAATAATCTACTGCTGTCGTAGCCAGATGTTAGAAAACAGCTGGAGGTAACATGAGCTGTGCTCCCATGCAGCTTCATTCTCACTTTCTTATGATCGTAGCTTGGTCTCCTCTTTGTCTCTCATTTTGAAGCACTTTGTTTTAATTCCTTTCTCTACTTCTTCCTGTAACCTTTGTGTCATGGATTAGTCATGGAAGGGGAAGGAGAAGTGGAGGAGGAAAGAGAGGAGGAGGAGGTGTGTTACTGTTTGGAAGGCTGCTGCAAAGACTAGTCTTTTCACAAAGCCTGGGACTCATCAGGATCTTGCGTTGTCCATGACTCAGAGCTAAGAGTGAGTCAGACAGGCTGACCCTGCCTCATTTGCCACAAGAAATCACCTTTCTGGTCCATTTAGGGCACCTTATTTGACCAGATTCTGTCTTTACTGTCCCAAAGAACTCATGCCAGGTTATAGGGTTCCAAATCCGATTAAATTGTGCTCTTTCCAGTTTCATCAAAGCTATGGTTTTGTGCTCTTTATCTACTTAGATGGGAAGGGAATTCATCAGTTCATTGGGCAGAGTTTCTAGCTACCTCTGTATCTGATTAAGGCATGTTATCACAGGTACTCATAAAATTGCCTCTCTGGAAATAACCAGAATTTACAACCTGTATTTTGGATCCACCTGTTTTGAGTTTGCGATCTTACAGACTCTTATAGTCTATGAAAAGTCCAACCATTTAATTTTCCTATGTTTCCTAGACTTATTCTTGGTGGTGGTGCTGTTGGGAGAGGTTCACCAAAGACCAAGATTTAAATGCTCCAGTGAAACTGCCATGCAGTAGCTGCAATGCTTTCAGTAAGTATCAGTTTAGTCTCTTTTAAAGTTCTGATACAGCACATCACTGTTTTTCCTTTCAATGATGATGGCAGGCTGCACAGTACTGTCAGATTCACTCTTAGGGCTGAGTCCTCTTAGAACCTACTCAGGTCAATAGCTTAGTCCTTCAGTGTCATATGGAGGTATTTCTGTTCTTCAGGAGCTTGGGGCTTCAAGCCACTGCCCCGTGCAGTCACTGCACCTGACAAGGTCTGCACATGCTTTTCAAGGAACAACAGGCAAATGAAAGGCCTTACTCCATCCCCAGTTACACCACTTCCCTGTGGGCTGCTCTTTTACACCAGTCTTGACAAACATAACAGCATAATCTTGGCTACACAACACTGGGAGATGTCCCATTGGAGAGAGGACCCTGTGCTGAGATTTCTTTACCAGCATTATCTAGAAAGGCACTCAGAAGAGCTGCTTCTCACTGCCATGTCCCCTTCCAAGCCTTTCTTTGGTTACCACTTGATATCCCTCAGGAAGGAAGAATGTCTGCAAAAAACACTTACTTGAAATAGAAGAAAATTGCCAAGGAAATCAACAGGGATGTTATAGACAAAGCATGGCCAACGATCGCCATATAATAAAGTATGAACGCCATCTGCAATTTAACAAAATGAAAAGGCAAACATGAACAATTTGCAGGCACTTGGTGTTTTTTTCTCACTAAGGAAGAATCTAAAAAATCGATCTCCCATTTTGCATTTTTCTTTCAAGCATTCTTTTTCTATATATTGTTAATGTCAGCAATCTATTAAATGGAATGACTCACAGTCTAATGGTAAGTGCTTCTTACACGTGTTGATCCGTTCCTGTTACACTGCAGGAACTGGTGAGATCTCTGCTCACACTGTGTGTCACTAACTTTCCAAGCTCTAGGAGACCACAGCAGACATAATACATTCAGATTTCCAATACACCCAGGACAAGTATTGCAAAAAGAGCTATTGAAGAGAATAGCTTGCTCCAGGATTGGTAGAAGGCTTTTATGGGTTGAAAGCAACTTAAACAACAGGGATCAAAAGCTTAATGGTCACTTTTTAGAGATGAGTCAGTAGTTAACTGTCCTCAGGACTCCTGTTAGGACTGGGTTTTTGTTCAACATATTCATCAGTGATCTGATGCAGAGAAACATCTAAGTTTCCAGGTATTACTTAGGTCTTCCAGATAACAGTGAGGAATTCAGGGCCTTAGTTCCTCTGCTGAGCTTATTTTCTTTTCAGCTCTACTTTATTTGTTTTCTTTCGCTATGCATGAGCATTTTCCCTCTTTTCAGTGAGTAGAGGAATTGCTTTTAGCAATTCAGCCCTAAGTTTTGCTATTCGCTTTCTTTTTTTCTGGTGTTTCCAAGTAATTTCAAACTTCGCCTTGAGAACAAATATGAAAACAATTCAGAAAATTAAGGCATTCCTTTTAGTAAAGGTGCACATCTTCTTACATAGTTTGATCTTCAGTCATTTTACAACTTTGGAATAAGCTTCTACTTTCATTGACCTAGGTGGTGGTGGCCTGAGTCAGATTTAAACCAAAGTCACATTTACACTGGTCTGACCACGTAGAAGTGACATACAGAGAACTATGCATATTAACTGCAAATACCCTAGGTCTCCTAGTTTTTCTTCACAAAGACTAGCCACTACATTGTTAGTGAGTGCAAATGCTTGACAACTTATTCTGGGAGCACCAGCAATCCCAGAGAGGGCAGACCCGAGTGTAGAGAAGATGAGACAACTTTCTGAATACAGAGTAATGGGAGAGGTTTTTACCTGTGTGCATGTGACATTTCTTCCACTACATACTGTATGGTTGCTGTGTTTTTTCATGACATTAAATGGATATATTCTTAAAGCCTGAATTTAATTTACAGATGACCTGTTCAAAAGTACTGTTTTCCTGCCTATCCTGTATACAACCCTTAGGCTGAAACAGAAGTAGGAAAGGCCCCCAGATAGCTACGTGCAACTCTGTGTCACCCCAGAGGACTCTTGGTTATTCAATCTATCTAACTTTCAGCTTACAACTGCTAAATCAACTCTGTATCTGGGACCCAGAACTGCATTTTTGATTACTCCATGTAAACTTACTACGCCAACTGCTTAAAAAAGCTTTCAAAAATAGCAATGATGGCAGATCAGAATGGGCTAAACTGTCAGCTAATAAAGTATATGGTTTAACATTACATTTTTAAACACTGACCACAATTTTTATTTTTATTAAATAAGCTGTCTCAAAAGTATAGCATGTTGTTATTTTCAGTTAACTTCAAACAAATAATGAACTATTTTACTAATTTTGCACTCCTTGAACTAGCAACCTGTCATGTCCCTTTTGACACACAGGACTTATAACCTACTGACACACAAAATTTTTAGTTTATTCAGATTTTTCATGCTGTTATTTTTTTGTTCCCATAGAATTCTTCCCTTGAGGCAAGAGAATTCTCTAAGAGTAATACTTTCTACCGAGCTAATTATATTATGTATAGGTATATGGAAATAGTCTACAAATTAAGTGCACTCCTGTTTTTTGAGGATTTGTATTAAAGGTCATAACCTAACTTGGCATTTCTGTGGAGATAAATTCTTTCTGCGTTTTCCATCATTTTTCATTTCTGAAGAATCATGATGGGCGTATAATTTTCCTCTCTGTTCTATGTGCTCTTTGCTTGAATGATGTTCAAAATTGTTCTTCTAGAAGACACGGATAATAGGTAACAGAAGTAACAGAACTAAATTTTTTGCCTCCTTACATGTGCCAACATCTGGAAAAATTATATTTTTATGGTGCTTCCATTTAATGCCTCTGTGAGCTCATATCGTTACTATTATTCTTTCCTTGTCACACAGGTGAGCCCCATTTTACCATGATGGTTCCTCATGCTGCAAAAACCTTTAGAATTCATGTCCTGCCTAGTCCAGTAGACTTTTCCAAGGCTCTTTGGATCATTACTAAATATAACTACATACTGCTTTTTGGCTGCATAAAAAATGGTCCTCCAACACAAATCCCAAATCCAATCATGTCTTGAATCTTTTCCTTCCATGATTCCAAATAATCACAAATTATTCTGTCACACATCTGTAATCAGATTTTCCTGGAGCTCCACTCATATTTGAGAAATATGTTTATTTTCATGAGCTTCCCTAACTTGATTTTTTTTAAGCTTTTCTCAGATTTCTCTCTCTTTATTTCTTTTGGTTCTCTTATATTTAGTCCTTCTCTTTCAGCTTAGCAACTCAATTTTGGAAATATTGATGCAAATGCTTAATTCCTTATTGTAAATAGTCTGTTGACTTCTGTGAAACCGTCAAAGTTAAATGTGTTCATGCTTGTAGGTTTTTCTGGATTAATGGTACCTTCATAAATATTTATTTTGAAAGAGAGTGAGTACAGGGTAATATTCTTTGCTGAAGAAAAATAATTTTAACTTACATTAATATTACCAGCCCTGCAGAGAAGACATCAATAGCTTAGAATATTATTGTTACAGAAAGCAAAATTGGGATTCTAAAAGATTATTTTATAACTGTTGGACAATTAGGGAAAATCATAGGAATTAAAACGCATTTGAAAAATATTGCAAAACTTGTCACATGAATTGCTACTAAATGATGCACCCCATAGCAAACCTATACTTAGGTTTGAACACTCATCAAAAAAATTTAATAAGCTAAAATCACAAGAACAATGCTATTCAAATCTTGTGCAACAAATAAAGATGAAAGATAGGGCTATTCTGTTCTCTGTCACACGTCTTACTGCTAGCCCAGCCCAAAACCACTGTCAAACAACCACTGCCTCTTTAACTTCATCATACCTTTAGTTTTTCAGAGGTGAAAGAGTTGCACAGGGTGTAATTGGACCAGGTTCGGTTGCTCTCAGGATGGCGGAACCAGTTTCCAGTTTCATCACAGTATTTTGAAGCCCTCTCTGATGAAAAATTGCAATAATAGTTATTTTAATGTATGCATATTACACATTTAAAAATCTATTAAAAGGAATTACTTTATTTGGAAATAAGATGTCTGTGTAATGAAATCCAAATGGTTTTCAACCTCTGCAATTAATATACATCTTGATGGTTTGTTATTCTGGTTTTTATTCTGAGATTTATTGGTGGTACACTTGTTGTTTATCTGTCTCCTTTCGCCTTGAATGAGTATATATCTAAGCCTTCATTCAAATGCAATTATTTACGTGATAATAATCCCTTTAAAGAGGCTGTTGAAAGCTGCCTAGGGAAGAGAAAGTAACCTCAGGCGCTGATGTGTGCTGTGTCTGTGTCCCCCCAGCCATGCTCACATTCCTGCTGGGGAAACTCTGGATGCTGAGGCACAGATGTCGTTTGTAATCACCTGTCAAATTTTGGACTGGTTCCTCGAGCCTTCCCTCAAGCATTAGCCAAAAAGGAGTCATTGGAAGGTTTGCCCAAGTAACAAGGGCAGGATAAGATCATAAATTTAAACTATTTTATGTTTTCTTAGATAGTGACACAGACATTTATAAAAAACATGTTTTTCAAGTCTGGCTTTTAAAACAGTCAAAAAAGTCTACCTTGACTTTCCTTTGCCTACTCTAGCTCTATAATTTCATTGGCTTTATACTTATGTTATCAGTATTTCTAGTCAATACACTTTTACAGAGACAATTACCATTTGAACATACCTATTTTCATTTTTCTGTGGTCAACATTGCCACTTATTTTTCTTCATCTGATGACTAATAGTTCTATTAACTTGGAAGATTTGTATTCCCTCTATACAACCTAAAGAAAGGAACTGATCTTATGGGCAAGGTAAGGATTGTATAGACTGAGCTTACTCATACTCTGACTAGAAATACACTTTATACAGTGCCATTGCAGGAAAAAAAAAAGACAATCCTCCAGAACACAGCATATTTTTGAAATTGTTGTTGGTTTCAAATAATTGTTTTGGGGGAATTATTAAAAATCAATATGTGATCAACAATACCAAGAGGAACAGTACATGTTATCTGAGCCTTCCATTGCTGTGGCTTGGAGATAATCTCAGACTGCCTGTGTAGCAACGTTCCCTTTGTACTCTTTGCCAGATACTATCGAAAGCTGGAAAAAGTCTTCAGTCATAGAAAAAAGATTAATGGTTATGTTCCCATGGAACACAGTGTGCAAACATTGCAACTACTATCCCATGCACTCTGCAAAGTGCATGGCTTTTGTTAATATGCTACAGAGTATTTATGGCAATGTCATCCATCATCTCTGTACTTCAGTGCCTAGCTAGGCACTCTGACGGAGTTTAATGTGGCCTTAGAGATAAACCTTTAGTCTCATACTTTTTCTTGAAGTCAGATAAACACAACTGATCCTAGTCTGAAAGCGCCAATCCCCTGCAGATTTCTTGCTCTGCTGTCAGAATACAGAACTGGGGGATAAGCCTTCCTTACTGTCCATCCCAGGGACTCAAACATCTCAAACATCTCTTCTAAATCTATTCTTTTGCACAGAAACAAAGCTGCGAGCCTGCAACTCAACCACTGTTCTGCTCCAAGTTATTATACAGTGGGCCAGTAGCAGGAGGGTTATTATGAATCTGGGTACACTTTTGCTTTTTTATGCTAACCAGAAGAATATGGTAAAGTCTGAAGAAATATACATATGCAAGGATGGGTAAGACAACACTAGCAAGATAAAATGGAAGCATGGGCTTTAAGATTATTAAAATACTATGTAAAAGCTAATTTTTTAGGCTTTATCTGTACCCTATCAGCTTGGATAGGGCACCACTTGAGCATCACATTACTCAAAGCCAAAGAACAGTGACATTGTGTGGGATTCATCTCACCTGACTTTAGCAACCTAAAAGTTATGTAATTCATAGGCAGTTGTGCAGAATCTATGCCGTCAGCTTAGAAAGAAGACATTCCAGAGCTGTCTGGGAAAAACAGCTGATGAGAGAAATCCTGTCCAAAAGGTCAGTTTCATGGGAGCAATGAAGTGTCTTGAAAGATTAATCAGCAGCAATAATTTTGTGTGTATATTGTTTGTGCCACCAATAGTGCTTTTATGAATCCTATTTTCATAAAAAACCCTCAGTAATTCATATGTAATGAATATCTTAATAATTCTGGAACCATATGATAGCTCTATCAATCAGGCTTTTTACATTTACACCAGCTCTATAGCTAGCACGTTAAAACATCAGTTTTTTATTTATTGCTGAGTTATAAGCTGGAAGTAGAACAAAGTTATCCACTGCTGCAGTGCTTGCTCAGCTCATATCAGATGTTGGATTCTTTGCCATTTGGATAGACCTGTGCAGTGCTTATTTTTGCAGATGAGGGAATAGTTGATGTAGCACATCTGATTTACTTACATACTCAGTAAAATATTCTGGAAGAAATTTTTTCATAAATAAAAAAATCATCCTTTATAATGCAATGGAGAACCTAGAAAATTTCAATTCCAGTGTCCTAATAAGTGAAGAGTTATCACTATCTTCAGAGTGTCTTAGTCAGCAGAACCAGAATTGGTATAAAAGAATCATATTGTGCACTGTGGGGATAAGAATTGATTTTTATAATACAGCTGTCAAACTTGCTAAGAAGCAGGACAGAAAGACACAGAAGGAGAAAAAAGCAGCTGGACAAAGAGTTGTTCAGATTTGTCTTACTTATCGTTATCTAAGTAAGATAACGATAGACAAGAAAAGACAAGAAAATATGACCAGCAGAAATCCAGAGCTGTCTATTTTAGTCAGTCATGAAATTTGCATTTTGTGGCACCAAGAGAAGGGCTCTCCCACTGTCAGAGCAGGAAGGTAAGGCTGTACTTCCATCTTCCTCGACTGTGAGAGGTAACAATATATTAATCATCAACTGAGTAATTGCTTATGGATACATATGAGTCTGTTTCCAAATTACACTCCTAGAAACTCTGCTCCTGGAGCTTCATGAAGAGTCATGAGTAACAGTTTACAAAAGAGAACTAAAGACAGAAACCCAAATGAGTGGAGAACTGAGGGGAATTTTGCTAAATGCAGCTTCCTCTCACAAAGGCTACTGCTCTTAAGCACTGCTCTTTGCCAAGAATAAAGGGAGTGAAAATGAAACGAAAAGGTATATGTGCCACACCAAAACTTGCACATTCAGCTCCATCGGTATGTGACTGCACCAAACTAATCCTAACTAAATGCACTGTATAAGGACAGAGAGGTGGGCAATATAACACTCCCCTGACACAATCCCAACAGCCCACATATGACACAGGGCAATGCTCATCTCCTCCTGTTGCCCCTGGCAAACCTGTCTTGCTAGAAGGCCATTATGTCCACAATATATTTTCCTTTTTTCCATCAGTAAGAATACTGGCAGCATGAATTACATACTACATTCCTATAAAACTCAACTCTTACCAATTTCAGTGTGACCTGGAACCATTTCAGAGGGATTACACCAAAGATTAACCTGTCTAAAATATGAATATAAAATACAATTCAAGAGGAACTGTGCATGTTGCCTGAATAGGGGCATATGAAACATCCCTGCTCAGAGCTTCACAGTCAGGAGTGGACTAGACAATGAATTTCCTGCTGTCACTGGCATGAAAGCAGTAGGTCTTGTTATGTTTTCCAGACAAATTGATTTGTTTTCATGCATTATCACATTGTGCATGATGTTCACTGCGAGGAGATTGCTTCTTTCAGAACACAGATTCCTATCCAGTAAGAACAGATCTAAATTCAGTGTAATAAGTGCAGTAGCTAACTGTGAAGTTGTCAGATAAAAAATGAAGAGACCACTGAGATTGTTCCCCTTTGTTTTGTTTCTGTGTTCTTTTCTTCAGAATATGATTTCACCTTGTTTACTTTCTAACATACTCTAGTGATTTCCTCTTGGCAACAACGCTGAATATTGTTGGGGATCAAATACAGAGTTGGTATATGGGATGCACAGATGCAGACGGGAGGAGGATTCATTACTATGCTGCCGTTTATGTTTCACTTTTCCAATTACAAATGACATAAGTATCAAAAGGGAAAAATATATCTGAAAGACATCATTTTATTCCAGGACTCGAAGCTATACATGGCCTCTAATGAAGTGACTTAGCCATCAATATGCTAATATGCAGTGGTTCTGCAGCTCTTGGTGCTGGCCAAAGCAGCACAGTATTAAATACTTGTTTTGGAAATCCATGGGGTTACTTACATGCCTAAAATATATGCTGAGGTGGTTGCATATCAGAACCTCAATGGGGAGGAAATCTGACATCACTACAGTTTTCATCGTGGGAAAATGTTATTCTTCAGGATGAATTTTCTGTTTCTCAGTGGAAAATGCAACTGTATTTTCTTTAACAGGAATAAGTTACCAAAGGAAATAATGACTTGTGACACAAAATCTGACAGACTTCTCAGGACAGCTCAGTCTGTGCTTCTGGCCACCTGTATGTGGCAGCCACTTCTATTAGCAGTTGATAGACTTGTAGACACCCCCCTGATTTCTGACTTCCCTGAGTCTCCCTCCTACTTTATCAAGTCCCCATGTGACAACTAGCCACCTGTAAAGCAAAGGCTGACTACCCACTGGTTTGATGCCATAGCTGTAACACATGCTGGGTTACCCAACAGTTATTCTAGGAAAGCAGCTCTAGCTCAACCAGGAGATGCTGGGCTGCTGCCAAGCCAGGGAAACAGGGTTGACTGACCAGGATGCAGCCACTTGACTGACCAGGATGCAGGCAAAAAGGATGACAGAGGTGCTGAAAAGGAGAAAAGAGATGTACCAGAGGAAAATACTGGGTCCAGAAGGCCATAGGTAATGTTCTTTAAGAGGACAGCAGAGAGAACAGTAGGAAATTAATTACTGGAGGAGGCTTTTCTTCCTATGGGTCTGTACAGAGTACAGGAATACAAAAAAATTCCTAAATCTCAACTTTTAAAGCATGCCAGAATGAGTAACTGCAGTACATACACACTGTGGGCCAAACTCTGTGACAGGCATCTGCACATTAAGGAGTGATTTGCAATCAGTTGTATGAGCCACAGGCCTTGGCGTTAATAAGCATTAGTAAGTGGAGCGAGATCCTTCTCCATGGATGGCTTCAAGTGTTACTTTGAAGAGTGCTGTTGTAGTGGAGCAATTAGTTCAGAACAAGTCATTGGAGACAGACAAGTGGAAAAGCTGAGAATAGGTGGCTTGGGAATGAGCAGGAGAGTGGCTCTGTAATCATCCCCATCCATGAGGGATGAGGACCCTGAATAGCTGGGGAAATCTGTGATCACAGGGCTGCCCAACACCCATCTTTGCATGTATAAGCTGAGCATTGCATGGAGTATACCTATTGGTGACTGTTAGTGCCACATGTTTTGTTTTTTTTTTTTTTTTCTTCTATAAAACCCATAGAAGTAGAGAAAGCAGAAGCCTTGTAGTAAATTTTTCTATTCATAAAAGGGGCTGTTGCCTTATGGGAGGATACCATGAATAAAATGGGGGCTGAAGCAGAAGGTAGAGACCCCATCCAAGAGGCACCTCTAACATGCATGCACGAAGAGGCTTGTGCAACCTCAGGATCCAGAGCCTCAAGCTCTCTTCTGAACATGGGCACTTCTGTCTGGGAACTGAACTAGGTTTGGTCAGTTCTTTTAAAATGCTTTTTTGGAATGCTTTGAGAAAATACTGTAATGGTTGAAGCACTCATCCACAGAGAGGGAGACCTAAGCAAAAGTCAATTCTCCAGCTGAGGGTCTCAGCTCCTCAGTCTGTGTCCCCAAGGTGCTCCAATGATAAGCCATGAGCATGACCCTCCTGCAAGATTCCTCTTTAAAAACTATGACACTGCACAGAAAAGAGGTCAAGACTTCTGTGTCAGAAAGCAAAAAGAGGGCACAAAAGAGAAGACCCTGCCACATGAGCTCACTTTCCAGGTACAGAAATCCTGAGCACACAGACTTCCTTCAATCCATCCTGTCCAAGGCCTAATTCCACTGGAAAGAGGGACATTCCTCCACTAAAGATGGAATGTAGTTTTGAATTCCCTCAGACTGGGTCTGACACTAGAAGTGTCCCACTTGCTGTGTGTATTCTCTAATCATGGACAGCTTCATTTATGAAGAACAGAAACACAGATCAATCTGGCTGGTACTGCAAATGGGCTTCAGCCAAATGCATACCAGGTTCGATCCAACATGGAACTACTCTGTTTTCTAAACAGGCAATATGCTCGAGAAGATCAACAGTTTTTGCTAATGGTACTTGGTAATTAACTCACAGAGATGCGATGGTCTGTTTCCTTCATCTCCAGTTGGGCACATACATTTTGGCTTAAGTTTGTTGAAAATTTTTAGATTTATATGCCCTCCTTCCCAAATGTTTAATTTCATGGATTTTAACTGCAATTGGTGCACTGTGACTATGTGGAATTTAGCACACTGTGGCATCAAGCACCACCTATAAGCAACATGTCCTGAGCATGGAACACACAACTCTCTTCAAACTGAGTTAAATTTGTGTCTAATATTTCCTCGTATCTATTTTGCAATATTCCTGTCCTTGATTTTCCCTTTCATTTTCCTTTTAAACTTTTTTGAATTACTTCTCTCAGTCTGACTACTAGTATTCGTATAAAGAATTCAATTATTAACTGAAACTCAGAGACTGAAAGAATGTTATTCTGCTTATCTTCTATAAAATGATACTTTCCAATAAAAATTGAACAAAGAACATGCTGACACATACTTCACACAAATAAGCATTTTCTCTTCATTATAAAAACTTAGAATGAGGTGCTAAGAATATTTTGATATTATAACTCAGAAGTTGACATTTTCATAAACTAGGTTTCATAAATCCATGGTTTATATTATATTTACATAAATGCATATAAAATATTTTACAAATGAAAATATATAAATTAGGTAACCCAAAACCTTGATATGTTTTAATTTCAACCAAAATACCCTAAGATTTCACAGTGCTGCAAAAACTTCACTGCAAACATGCATCCTCTCAATGGCATGAATGTTTTGAAGACATCCTTCAAAAGATAAAAGGATAAAAAGAAATACTGTACCAGTTGGATCAAAGTCTGGAAAATAATCCGGACAATTCTGAGCAGTGATCCTTCCAGCAGGTGTATCATCCCAGCACAACCAGCCATCCCACGTTCGGTTGCAGAACAGACCTGGACATTTAAGAGGGTTTCAGGAGTTAATTCAACACACGGTCACTCCTGAACTGTTCTTTTCTAGCCTCTCGGGGAATATTGCTGCCTGCAGACAATCAGGTTTTCTTTTTGTAATAAATTCCTTTATTATTGTTACACTTAGAGTGGCATTCAGGGGCTACAAGGAACTTGTTTTTGCTGACCTGATGTTAGTTGTGTTCATTTTACTGGAAAGTTATGTTTTAAATCCTGTTGAATTGAGCTTTGAATGTAGCTTTTGATCCTAAAAATTTGTCTTCTTGATCCTCCTTCTGTCCCCAGCTGTAAGCACCTACACTAGTGGTAACCAAAGATCTATTAGGCACCCACTTTTCATTTCACCTTCTGCTGTTCAGTAGGTCTGAAAATTGGGTCTTTGAAACGTAAAGGTAAGGAAGAGTTCGTGGGGACATCCCACTAAAAGCAACATTTGCAGAGACAATGTAATTGTCTCTTACAATGTAATTGTAATTGTAAATGTAATTGTAAGGCTGTTGCCTTTTTCAGCACCAGAGATCAGTACCTACATGTCCAGTGAAGCAGATGCAAGACTGATCTGTAACAGGCAGACTCTGCCTGCTGATGTTGCCTAGGTAGGCGTGCTGTGATCCTGTCCTCATCATGCATCTTCTGGGAAGGTAGTGCAGTCGAGGCTGTGTCGCTTACAAGGGATACTTCCACCCCCACAAGCAGCAGCAAAGTGAGAGAGGCAGAACACAGCTCATTCTTGATCCCCAACAGAGATGATACCTACTATGGTCCTCAGAAACTGTGCTGTAAGACTGCTTGCTGTAATGTGTAACATGACTCATTGTGGACTTATAAAAGAAATGTATTAAAAAATCCCCTACACTTCTTAGTTATTTTCAATTTAAAATCAGTTTGTGGTGTGGGAAAAGGTATTCATCATCATGACCATCAGGTTAAAGGGAAATAGAATGAGAAGGTACATCTTGGCTTTTTTGCTCTGGTCCTGAGGAAGTGTCAGAATGGTTGCTATGACTATGTAGGTTGATTTTTGAAGAATTATTTAGAAGGTACCTCTGAAAGTTAATAAAATATGGCTAGCTAATTGCTTCTGGTGGTTTAGAAACTATCCATAGATAAGCTTTCTTACTAAAGCAAAAAGGCTGTAAAAAGTCATCTGAATTGTTCAAATTTGCACCAATAAATGTTTATAAGTCAAAATAGCTGTGGATTAAAAACTGAAAGCATAAATAATTCTAAATTAATATTTTCCAGATTAGATGTTGTTCAGAAAAGACATTTTTATACATACTTTTACCTAATTTTCTAAGATTTTATGCACATACATGTTTCTGTTATCAAGCTAAATATGCTAATGCTATTTTTCACTTAAATAACCAATCATGGTATCAACACCTGGTTATCTTTCCTTCAGGTACTGTCATGTTTTTCTATAGCTTTGAAATGTATCTGAAAGACTTTGAGGAGTATTCTTGTAATAATGAAGAAAAACAAGAGTAAAAACTGTTTGCAACTTGAGCTTGTATTTGAAAGACAGTGTTGAAAGGGGTTGGAGGGAATTTCTATCTTTAAATCCTCTGTCTTGCCTGATAAATAAAAAAAATAGCACATGTAAATCTATACATTGTGGACTGTGTCTTTCAAGGTAACTAACAGGATATATATGTATACATACATATATATATATATGGATATATGTATGCATATATATGTATATATACATATACACACACACACACACACATATATATATATACACCGTGTATATGTGTATATATATATATATATATATATACATGGTGCTGTCCTGGAGGGGTGGTCAGGTGTTTCCATGTGCCTGAGCCCCTCGTTTTATTATTTTTTCAGCTAAAATGCAACTTTAGTAGTGCTGGCATCATTCCTTCATCACCCATTATCTTCATTTTGGGGTTATAAATGAATTAAGTGCATGTTGCTATGAACATAACAGTCCCTAATGGCATAAATTAAAATCTAGCTGCCAGTTGAAGGATTGCAGGAACTGCCACTGCTGTCCTCCTGGGACAATGCTGCCCTTGAGAACACTACTAGGAATTCATGTCATCACATGAAATCCCAGTTCATGCTGGAAAAACAGCCTTTGCAACTAATCACACAAACAAGGTGCAGAAGAAATGGGAATCCAGTGGAACTGTCAATGGATGCAAAAATTACTTGTTTATAGAGCTGGAGACTAAAAGAGTAATCTGAGAAGAAGATGGCAAGTTATTTCCACCATAAGTCCAGCAACTAAAAGGCTTGTTTATGTCTGAAACATCATGCTTTATATTCCATAACCCTATATAACTACTTGTGGGTTTTCCCCATCATCAGCCTGAATTAAAACCTATTTTTAGCAAAGTCAATCTCTATATTCATTCCCAAACATTTCTACATCAAGACTTGAGTATCTTAACATCTAACTGTTGCTTGAGTCTTACAGAGCTCAGTAAAACCTTTGTGATAAAGAGCTATAGAAATGTCTTTGTTCTTGTATTACGCAAAGTCCCACTTTGTCTCCAATCCATGTATTAGGTTGGGTGTTTTTATTAGTGGGGTTTTTTTATGTGTTTTCTCTTTAAACTATGTCCTCAATATCTCTGTTCTTTACTTGCATGAGTCTTCACAACTCCTCTGTTATTTTTTTTCTCTAGCCTCCTCATATCTTCTATATCTTCTATAAGAAAAAGTGACCAGAACACTGAGTCCCAACCAGAAATCCTGCTTTATACTATGTAACTGTAGCACCACTGTTTTTTGTCATTTCTCTTTTTATCACCCTTCACATATGCCTCATATTTAGTAAAGATGAGTGCTCAGTGCCTTATAAACCTATTTTTGCTAGTGTTACTGTTGAATATGGAATGTCTGGAACTTCTGTGTTGGTACAGAGCATGACAACCAGCAGACAATACACAAATGACAAAAAATTGAAACAGAGAGTAAAGCAAACAGAACAATATTTATATTTAAGAGATTCCCCATTCACAATCAGGTCTTTGTGTGAGCTTGCTGAGAGGTTCTGGAGAATGCCATTCTCTAAGCAAGAACAAGAGACATTCAAGCAGCAAAGCACTGAGCAAGAAACGTGGATAATGGAGGAAGGAAGCATTGTTCATTCCCTGGGCTCCTTCCAGGTTTTTTTATTTCTTTGCACTTAGGAGGATGTAAGTGTGGCTTTGATTACTGTTTGTGGGAAGGAAAGTGCACCCTGAGGAAGAGTATGGGTTAGTATATAGAAGAAAACGTTTCTTTATAGTTCTATAACCAAGCATGGCAAAATACAGACAGATTTTTTTTTTAAATCCTTTTTACCTTTTTTCTTGTATGGAGGAGCTCTGTTCATCCTCTCATAGCATTTGAACTGTGAATCTATTATCTTCTGTCGTATGACTGAATTTTCTGTTACTACAGGCTCTAATGTAGGATCAGTATAATTTACAGTAGAAGAAAGGCTTGGAACAATTCTCTGTACAGAAAGGAAAAACTGTTAGTACAACTGAATAAAACAGGAGGATAAAATTAAAAAAAAAAAAAAGTGGGGACCAGAAATATATTTTGCATTCTTGAAAGGCCTTTTATTTGCACCTGTTTAGTATTATGATGGGCCTTGTACTGCTTGCAAAGTAAATGCTGAATTTTATTAGTTTACCTCATTAAAACCACAAGATTTTAATCAAGCCCTTTTTCTTGGCAAAGAGAGGACCATTAAATATCTTGATAAAGCCTTCAAAATTTTTTTATTCAGTTTAGCATCTGCAAAAGAATTTTGTATCTTCCAAAAATTACACCCATGTATTTCTGCTCACTTGTGCCCATTTTTTTCCTGACTGCAGACAAAACACCTCAGTGCCACAGCCTGGAAACTGATTATTTCATGTTTTATGCCACCTGCTTTGAACTTCTTCAACTGCTAAGGTCATAGAAACAATGGGCAGAGTTTAAACCTCAATATCTGGCCTTAGTTCCTAGTTAAGTACCTAAATTTGAGTCCCTACATTTGAGTCTGAATAACAGGGTCCTCTTCAATCTAGTGGCATCTTCTGAATTCTCCCATTCTGAACCACCTGCAGTTTAAAGGGAAGGATCATTGCCTCTGGAAGGCAAAGTCAGTCATGGTTTTTTGCCATCCATCCGTCAGTTGTACAACTCAGGTCTGTGAGTGGAAATGAGAGTGTGGAGCTTTAGTTAGTTCTGTTCTGCCTCAATCCTATATCAGGAAACTTCTCTGCATGAAGGTGACAGGTAAAGTTAGTTCCTCTGCTTCCCCAAGAAAAAGAACATTGCTGTGGCACTTTCCTTGCATGATCCTCTATCTTCCCCTATACTAAACAGTACTAAAGCCATCACAAACACATACAGACTCATTTGCAGGCTTCAAAATCTAGGACTGTCATAAATATGCAAACGTTACCATTTTAGCAGCAAATGCCAGTACACAGATCTTTAAGCAAGCACTTGTAGATGTGCAAATTGAAAACATAACAGGTTTGAAAATTCAAATATCAGCTTACTTCTTACACTTTTCCTCCCCTTTTTTTAATTGCACATCACAGGCAACTGTATTGCATAAATACATTACCTTTTTTCCCCATTTGCACACTAAAACATCTTGGTAAAATACACAGTGAAACCACAGTGTTTGACTTGGTTGGAAAAAAAAAAAGCCATTACTTTTATCCTGATACAAACCATGTCAGAATATATACTCGTATATCTAATTATTTATATTTTCTTAATTTAATCTAATCTCTTTTGACACAAACATTTTCATTTTCAACTGTATACAGCTACTAGCTGGAAGATCTGGAGGCAGTTAATCTTGTTGCACTTGAACAGGTCCTTGAAATAAAATAGGAGGAATAAAAAGGAAGATATTTTCTGGCAGAAATAAATTTTATGTGTATGTATACCCCCCAAACAAATATATACTTGGACAATGAAGCCATTTGGAACATTTCATCTGGCCATCCAAGTGAAAAATTAAGTATTTAGAAAGCCAGAACAGGAAATAGAGAAGTGAAGCGAAACATCACAGATCCCTTACTTATAAAAAGATTAAAGTGAGTAGCTGAAGTTCATGAGAATCATTTTAAAAACCAGCCAAGCAATATCCTGAATCCAGTATGTAGTGTAGGAAAGCGCAGATGAGGTTCTTCAGACACCCTCATTTTTATCTTAGCCCTTCACGTCCATGTACCGTCACAGGCTCTGGTGCTTTCTTGAAGTGATTAATAGATACTCCATGCTAATTTTCCCCATTTTTATTTTGAATAGTACCTCAGTTCCAAGCTGTTTATATTAAAGAGAGGAATATCAGTATCATCAAAGAAAGCTAGGAGGACTTCTGTGGCATTGCCTCTGTTCTTGACAATTTCTCTGTTCCTCTGCGCCAGTTTGGGAACACAGCTATGTGTGGGGTGATAATTTTGGGGGGGTAAGACACAATTCAGAAACCAAAGACTGCCTGCTCTTAAAGGTCAGTTTAAGAGACTTGTTGTGTATAATTCCTGACGAAGTCAGCTCTTACTGGGTACAGTTTAATGCAAATATTTTGATACTTGAAGGCAAAGAGTACCTGTGGTGGTGGATAGACTAAATGTCTTGGATTGTGCACAGAATTATTTAAAAGTGCTCAACCATGTAACCAGGAGGCCCATTCTACTGCCTCTGTGCAAGGCAATCATGGCCCAGGTGAAATTGCCAGCAAAATTTCTACTGCCTACATTTAGGACAGGAATTCACTCAGAAAGATTAAAAATATGGATGACATTGTGTCACTAAAGTTCAATGGGACTTACTTCATCAGTGGAAATCACTTAATGGCCTATAGAAAAACTGAAGCTTAGATAAAAATTTGAATAATAACATTAAATTTACAGATTTTCAAAGTTAGTTGTCCAAATATCTTTCCGGGTACTTTTTATGAAATTAAATAGCTTGTGTGGGAAATCAAATTAAGGGGTCATACATAGGTATGTCACTGGTATTGTTCATCTGCAATATGCCCTTTAAATGTACTCTTCCCATTGATTGTTACTCCTCATTTCTGTTTGCCTAGAGCTGGCCTTGGAAGCTTGAACACCATTTTTTTCTACCTTAAGATCAGATTTCTATTTCAGCAGATTAATGAAATATTAATTTGGTGGTTTGCTGGAGGTTGAGAAGCCACATCCCTGTTTGAAATGCTGTTTTTTCTACCATGTGTAAGAGACACCACTCTAGGACCCAGAGCCCAAAGCCTGACCTCTTAAAGTCAGTTCAGTGGGCTGATGATCCAGCCTTATATTCCTGCAGTTAAGTCAGACAAAAATCTTGCTACAGTTTGTCATGTGAGATGCTGTTATTTGTTTTAGTCTTCCTGTACTCCTTATCATAGGGGTCAGAAAAGGGCAAATGGGTCAGAAAGACATCTCTGGGTCATTATTCTCTATCAGAAGTAGCAGGATTTTGGGCATGATTACATGGGAGGGAAAGCTTAGTGTGTACCATGTTATTGGGAGAGGCTGGGAGTGTACCATGAATCTGTGTGTCTATGTTTGTATCTGCTCTCAGGGAATTAATGATTGGAATCACCTCTGCTACTATATTTTAATTGTTATATCTATGCATTTTAGGAATTAAGATTTAAAACACATGTTTTCACCATAAAAAAGACAAGAGTAAGTAATTTTAACTTGGTAACTACCTACAGCATTGAACAGATTTTGAATGTCCAGAGTCCATTACTGCATATTAAAAAGCTTTCCCATCCATCCATCCATCCATCCATCCATCCATCCATCCATCCATCCATCCATCCATCCATCCATCCATCATCCATTATTTTAGGTGGAAATATAAATGATGTTGATGCAGTAAAGGAATGCCTCATTCATTTATAAATATTCTTTATTAAAGAGAAACAAATAATTCACAACTTAATAATTGATGTGCTCATTGCCTGAAAATGATTGGTATCATTTCTTCAGAAGAAAATTGTTTAAGTGATGTCCCATGCAGCAGTTTAGCAGCCGTACATATGATGTCACTCCTAAAAGTCCAAGTAAATGACGTCATACATACGACCACCAAGCCACCACGTGACAAATGACTGTTATAAGAAAACAAATTATCATTACAAGGAGAAAAAACAAGATTCTGATAATGCTGAAGTTCACTTTATACCTAGAATTAATAAAAGAATCTAGAGAAAGCAACTTGGCTTCATTATTAAATTATACAGGAACGAACAGATAGTGTCCTTGTTTCTGTAAGACAGACAACTGCTATTAACCTCTGCAACACTGTGCCCATTTCTGCAAGGGAGAATCCAGATAAAGCAAGCATAAAATTCCTTCACTTTTTTCCCCACAAAATATTGCATATGATGAACAAGTAACCCCAAATATTTTTCTTCTGCCATCAAGGAGCTTGCAGGACACTAACTGTAACAATAGATGACATTTAGGAAAAGAAGATATTTGTAGCTTTCTTTACTTTTGCTTTTTTCCTCCTTCCACTAAATACAGTAATTTAGTAACATTTATTGTTGAGTTCAGTCAAAATATAGCTCAAATTCTGTATGCTCCAACTCTTTGATATTGATTTCAATAGCTCAAATGTACAATTCTTTTAGAACTGCTATATGTAGTCACCACTTTGTGGATCACTAAGCTCCTGTTCTTCACTACATCACATCTTCGAGAGAGAGCTCAGCATGATTTAGACTGGTGGCAGAGCCTCTCATACTTTGACAATGTTTGAACTACTCTTCACAGCTGCTAGTGTTAGGACAGAGAAGAAAACAACTGTGATGCCTTAGGAAAGTCATTAGTGTATGGCACTCAGTAAATACAATAATTTCTATCCATCACAAATGTGCTAGGAAACAGCAGACAATTTCTTTGGGGAAATACCACAACATGACTTGCTTTACTTAACCATTGAATGTTAACATTTTCTCGTACTCTACTATGTTGGAGCAGGATGGTAATTATCTCGGTGGCACCCTATACAACTAACACGGCGGATTTTGGCAGCTGTTAAACAAGTACAAGATTAGCAGTCACAGTAAATGAAGATAAGGCAGTTGTAATGAAAAGCAACTCACAAATCTTACAGTTCTTTGCCATTGCTGCAGGATTTGCTCACATGAGGAAGCTTTACTTGCAGTTTATCCCGATGCAAGCTGTGGGCTTACAGAAAGGCTGCAGAATATTTAACAGATTTTTGCTTGCAGCCCTGATTATCATCTTGCAAGAGGCCTCTTTAGGGCAATCAGCTGCATAGCAACAGCCTTATTTTTTAAATAAGCAAAGATGTAGTCAAAATTTCCTGATCACCCCTGAAACTGGGTGAATAGAGCAGAATACAGCATTCCTTTCTCAGGAAACTGAGCAGCTTGAGTCTCAAATTCTCACATTAATTCTCATCACCTTAAAATACCAGTAGATTGCTTTCCAGAGTTTTCCTTGTGTGAGAACAGCTTCAGAACTTGCCAGTGTACTTACAGCTTGAAGCAACCCATGGTTACACAGGGAAATACTAACTCACATCAACAGCTTCCAAAGGCATGGTCTCAGGTGATAAGACCCAGGAGGACCTCATCATCCAAGGCTGGGGAAGCCCCTGGGCTCCCAGTGGTGCCAGACAGCAAAGCAAGTTCTGATGAAGGAAGATGAAGGAGGCTGTGACAGATCATCATCAGCTCTTCTGGCTCACTGGAGGGTAGGACCTGCTCTGGACCAGATGCTGGAAGAGTTGCTGTCTAAGCAGGAAAAGGCTTGTTCTTACAGTACCTGCACAGAAACGGGTTTTAGAGACTGGTGGTGAGAGCTGTGGAGCTGGGCAAGTGGCAGAAGGCCAGGGAAGCACATGGCCCCACCACCCCATGTGAGGATCAAACGTGTGGCAAGTGCTTCACTAATGGGTTCTGGAGATTTGAATTTACCATGCCACAACTGTATTCCAAAAAAACCAATTTGTGCAGTTACTGAAAATTACATTTAGGTTTTCATATAATTAATTTTCAATGTTTTGTGAATGGGAATTATTGCCAAGACTTAACAGGAGCTGGCAAGAAGCACCTGACTCTGTATAGCTTTGTGACTGAGGCTTGGAAACAATTTGACAGATTCGGACCTAATGAACTTGCACAATTTGTTTTTTACTCAAAATGAATTTATTTTCAAATACAATCTTGGTCTAATTGACCTAATTGAAAATAGTGTGTCCTTCAGCTGCAGCATCCATTTCGTCCTTACTGTGCACTTTGTGGATGGCTCCAGACACAAAATCAGAATATGTGAGAAAATTTTCTCCACCAATCCTCATTTCCAGAGTAAGAACAAACTATCATTTGTAGGCACTAAATGACAGTTCTTATTTGACAAAATAATGAAGAGAATACAAATCTCTTCCCTCAATGTCCTGCAAAATTGATTGGTCACACTGGAAAGAGACCCAAACCTGCTTCGTCTTCCTCATTCTCTGCAGTTTGATGCTGCTGGGCACACTGTGTTGATGCTCCATCTTTCTTGTGAAGAGAAATGCGCATTGAGGAGATCAACTAATTGCTCCAGCACAGAGGGGCTCATGTGTTTAAGGAAATAAATCTCAGTCACATTCTGTGGCTTTCAATAATTGCCAAAAACTAGAGAGCAACAGGCATAAAGTGAACTAAGACATAATGAACAGTTAAATTTTCTAATGATATTCCCTTGGAAGCGTAGAGAACTATCTGGTGATGCATTATCCTGCATCCAAAAGCAAGGGAATCCATCATAGAGGAAGATAATAGTTAGTTCTATTTCTAAATTAGATTTTGGAACAACTGTTGCTTCAGTTTTTGTTTGGCAAAAGCAAATCATTATAGACCTGTACACAGAAGTGCTATTTATTCTACACAAAAAATGACATACATAAGAGAGATGGTTTGTATCAGAAGGTACCAAAACCCCATGGTGACAAGTCTAAAGGAGATGGTGGGGAGGGCGTGTCTGTGCACATCAAGTAACTAAGGTCTATGACAAAACATTCAAGGAGAGATATGAGAAGAATCCAAGGAAGTCTTCTGCAAAGCACTAACACTGTATATAGGACATGGAGTGCTCCAACACTAAGAGTGTATTAGAGAATCACAGCTACCCTAAGAAAGGAGATTTCAGGTAAAAGTATGCCCTACTCAATAGTGGTGATCACTGCAGGTGGACAAATGGCACAAACAGAGAGACTGGAGCCCAGAGGAGAAACACAAGGACCCAAACAGGTTGTGTTGCTTTGCAACAGCTTGCAGTGACCAACTGGGAGTGCAGGACACAGATGAGAAGATGAATGAAAACCATCAAAGCCATCAAAGAATAAAGATCTGAAGGATGGTTTGTGGGGTGAGTAGAGAACAGGGGTGGAAGTTCAACCCAGTGTCAAAAAATCACTTTAATTATTATGTCTTCCTCAATCTCAGACAGCAGCTGACATGTCTCACAGGTCTTGGAACCAAGGAGTGAATAGAAGAACCAACAAAGTGGGAACAGTCTCTATGGAAGAGAAAGACACTCTTCATTCACTACAGACTACAAATAAAATGTAGAAAATGAATGTTTCCTATCAGCTACAGGTGGGGAAATCTTCGGGAAAATGACTGGTGGCAAATACTTTTCATATTTGATCTATCTAACAGCAGGGTTCTGGTAAGTGTCATCAAGGAAACAGAGCTTGTTCATGGTCTATTTCTATGACCGTGACTTCTCCCCTATCAAAAAGTAAATTAATCTAAGAGGTATTGAAGTAGGCCATAGCATGCCCACTGCAGTGGGAAAAGAAGGCACATCGAGATTGGAAGAGTGAAAATGAAGGAAGCTTGTGCTTAAGTTATCCATTGAGGTCAGAAGCTGAAGAGCCCTCTGGTGCAAAGATATTTAAAAAAAGGGGGATGCAGATCTCACTGAAGAATTTTTTAAAGAAATCCTAGCCCAGGAGTACTGCAGGAATGCGCACAGAACTAACGTTGCATACGTGCTACATGGGTGAGAGATTTAAAAGATTTGAGGACAACACAGCAAGGATTAGCCCAGTTCTTCTGGATTGACCTACAAATCCATACTGTAGGTTAAAGCACCTCAGGTGCTCAGAAATGCTGTTGGCAGTTTTAATTATCAGAATATTTACAGTCCTGTCACTTGACTGGAAAGAAATATAAACTCGAACTGTTTCTTTATTTGGCATTGGCTTGTTACAGGAAGAATTGCTTTTATGTCAAGGCCCCTGTCAAGGTGTGCAGATCAGCTGGGATTCAAACCCAGAGGGAAGCTGGTTTCTCTCAGGCTCTTTGTTATAGACATCTCTGACCATGGGTGATTTCCTAGCCAGTGCATTGCCACGTGCAGCCTTGCGGGATACATAGAACAGCCACAAGCGGTCACAAATACCAGAATACTCAGCATATTATGTGATTCTGTGAGGTACACAATCCAATAAACAATCCAGAGACTGCAGTTGCTAGTGTTATCCAATATGTCTCCTAGACCTGTCTCTACAACATGGAAGTTGTAGTTTGTCTCACACAACATCATCAAGGAAGTTTTCAAACACTTAAGTTTCTATGTCACTGCTATGTTGTAGCTTGTAAAACATAGAAATGGAAAGCCATACGCACAACCTTCTTCAGACAGACTGCAGTTCTGTCTCACCAGAAAACAATGATTTCAAGTCTGAACTTCTATGAGATAACTTATTTAGAAACTTTATTAAGCTTATTTTGAAATTTATCAGGAAGGTAACTCATTCCTTCACCTGTGCAGTATAACAAATACAACTCAGTACTCATTCTTCTGAACATCACTACAAGTTTTTGAATTTGGCAAGTGTTATGGGCACTTCTGTTTTCTCATACTTACAATTAGAAGGATGATCACTAAGAAGCAACACTGGGTTGTTTTTCTCATTGTGGAGTCTTCCTGGAGAGACACGTTGTAGCTGACCCTTCTGGGAATTAAACAACAAGAACAAAAGCAGTATTGGACTTTAGCTGTTATGATAAATTCCTTGTCTTTGCAGAAGAACATATTTTTAGACTTACAGTGGACCATCTGTGTGTATGCGCACCCCCAGCCTTACGCGTGCTCATGTTTTATCTAAGTGGAGGTTGGTACGCTTTTAATTTAGTCTCCTCTGTGGACCTCTGGTGGTGAGTACAGATGATGTGGGGTACAGATCCATGTTACTCTGTCACCAGCAGCAACTCTGGGTTAAGCTATGCATCTTTGCCAGCTGAGGCTACCTCGTTTATCCTGATTCAGGTGCTTCTAACATACACATAGGGCTGCAGACCTGGATATGTGCAGAATCTGGATATTTTAAACATGACCTACAAAACCCAGGTCCAGTTTGCTGATAAGTGGAATAGCAGCTCAAAAGGTATATTTTATGGGACTAGAGAAAGAGAGAGGTTGGGTAACCTCTAGCTAGATGAAGCAGGTGTGGCAGGAAAAGAGAGAGAAACTGGGAACAACACCGTGGGATTACACACTCCCTAATGCAGCCAGTTTGGCTGGGCTCCATATAGACACCACAGCAGTGGCCCTCAGGCCGTTGAAAATTACTGCTTCAGCACAAAGTACTGGAGAAGCGGAGCATGGACACGACACCACAGGCTTGAAGGGAACTGGATTGGCAGCTTTTGTGCTTTTCTATCTTTTTCCTAAATCAACACCCACCTGGCCTTTCTGGGAAAAATATCCAGGGGCCACCAGATATAATCATATTGCTTCACAGTTGTAGGAGGTTCAAGCAAGCAAAGACTTTTGCATTAACACATTATTTTAAGTCACAGTTTTTGTTAAAACACGTCATGCCTTCTGATATCCCACAGGCCACTAGTGGTGCTTGGGCTGAACAACAAACAACATGCGGCTGAGATCACCTGTCACAGTAACACAGTGGGCACTCACACATCTTCATTTTTCAGACAGCTGAAAAGCTAGGAGTAAGGTGTTTTTTACCTGGATAAACAATCCTGTGAGCACTCTACACATCTGAAACCCAAAAATTTAATGGGAAAAAGGCACACCAACTTGGATGCTTAGTCTACTTGACATATAGTGAACAACACAATCACTTGTGTAACATTTTTCTCAGCAACAGCTTTTCTCATCTTTAAATGATTTGGAAGGTCACTCATTTTCAGAGGGCAAAGGAAATATTGTCCTCATCTAACCCAGAAATCTGTAATCTCAAAATGTAATAAAGGTGTGGCACTTCCAGTTCAACATAACACAAGCGATCCAATAGGATTGTTGCAGTCGTGTCACGGAGATTACATAAACCACAAAGTGATAGAAAAGAGGGTTCAGAGGTTTTGCCTCTAATAAGAAGCAGCCTTATTACTGTTTGAATCTTGCCAGAACTATTCTTGTGCCAGTGGTAATGTGACATGTAAATGACATAGAAATAATATGCAATTATGCTGTCAGCCACAAACTTGCGTTTGATCATCAGTGGTAGACAACTCAATTGAAGCAAAAATTGGACAGCTAAATCAGAGAGCAAAACGCCTGGAATTGTCTGCATATTCTCCAGGCTATTCACTGCAGCGCGTATTGGTTCAAACTGCCAAAAAAATTAATGAAGAGCATATAAACAATGGCTCTTGGTCAGCTGTGCAGTGAGCAGATGTACAAGCATGAATACAGTGTTCATGGAGTTACTCACTGTACTGCAAAGTGCTCTGGAGTGTGGTGTAAAGCCAGTCTGGTGGGTGCCTCTATTCTTGCTAGCCTCATCACCTCTGCTGCATCTATAGGGATTTGGTATAAAGTAGGCAAAAGAAGGACTTTGCCTTACAAACTGTCAACAGCTTTAAAATACAAAATACTTTCCACAAATGGCAGAGATTTTGGCACAATATTGCAACCTAGAAAGCATAAACAAAACCAGTATCAATTAAAGGTGCCTGTGATACGTCTGCTTTTCCTGCACTTTGTGATGGCAGTGCTTGCAGCACTATGTTGGGTTACAGCTGTAGATACAGCTAAATCTTATCCTCACGGGATTTTGTGAACATTTGTTATTATGTACTGAAAGAGCTATTTAAACTGCTTCTTTCTCCTGTCTTTCCAACTAAAATAAAAAGCCATCTGTAGAGTATTTAACACATTATTTTCCCCTCTGTTAACTGTGATGATTGTGCCATATGATACTACATATGAGTAAATGAGTAAGAATTATTTCCCAAGCTAAATCTTATATAGTCTTGTTATTTCTAGTCTTTCTTCTTCTAGCCAACTCTAACCACAGGAATGGCTGACATGCCAGACAAAATCCAGCACCTTTTTTTCTTTCTCTTTCACAGGAGTCTTTTCCAGGGACAACAATTTCAGTAATTGCTGAATGACAATATTTTAACAATCAAACTATAAAGTCACTGACAAAGAAGTGGCTTTTCTCTACTTTTGCCATAAGACTGGCCCATAACACTACAGCACACTTGGGTTAGCATCGCTACTGGATCACGGATGATGATCTCATTGGCACTGGAAGGTACACGCAGATGCAAAGTGTTGGTCAATGGGCAGGGCAGAAACAAGAGGGAGGAAAAAAGACTCACACAAAAGGGAACCCGAAGAGACGGACCCTGTCAGCTTTGGGACAGAGGAACAGACCAGCATCTCCATGGCTCTGTCCCCATCTCCAGCAATCCAGGTTCAGGTGTGACATGACGTGCAAATTGCAATGTGCAAAGCAGTACACTCCACAGACCATATTTTGGGGTCTTTTGTGCTAGAACTATCACTTTTTAACACCAACTGACACTAATGCCCATAGGCAGCTGGCTTGCAGCTGAAGGAAGGCTAGAGCAGCCTCATGGAGATCGTAGCTGCACTGGAGCTGTGCCATCAGGAACACAGGGAGAAATCAGAAATGAGTCTGGTCCTTGGTGCCTACTGACACCATGATTCAACCACACAAGAGCTTCCATGACAATACTCATGGAAAGCATTTTCTCCATACCTTCTTCTGGCTGCTTGGTACCACCTGATTTGTGCTACCTCCACATCCACAGTACAGGGCCACACTATGAAGAAGTCAGGAAATTAGTTTTCAGCTACACAGTCTTTAAATAGAATACATATTTTACCATTAAAGAAGGAGAAACAATATGTCAAGCTGTTTTAAGCATAGGTGTTTTCAAGATGTTTCAAGGTATGCATGAGATTTTCCTGAGATGATGCTTATTACAATAAACAACAGGAATTACTGATAATGTACTGATAGTTCTTGGGATCACTGGAGCTTATATAAGAATGATTATTATGGGGATTTCATACAGTTTACAATGACCCCAAAATTTGTTTCATTTGGTGATGTTCCCAAGCAGGTCTTTTAGGTGCTTTGCTGATTTTCCTGTTCCTATACTATTTAGCCTTTTTTTGTAAGTCCAACAATGTCCTCCCTCCACGTTAAGATAATATAGCACGCTTTACGCATTTCAATTTTATAATATCCATATATAGGGATTAATCATGAGCACATTGCTAAAGCCCAGTACTTTTCCATGATTGTATTAATTCTTCACCCTCTGTTGCTTATAATAGTTACATACAACATCCCTGTCTGTTATTTAAACTAGAAAATTGTCCTTTCTTTCTTTGCAAATGTAGCATACCTCATTATGTGCTAAGGTATTTCTCCTGCTTCAGCTATTATAGTAATACCATTGACACTTTGGGATTAGTCCTGAAGCTTATTTGAAGATGAACACAGCATCCTACTTAGTAATGGCATCTCTTTTGTCTCTGTCCAGATCTCTACAGATGTAGTATTATGCTGACCAGGGCTTCAATTACAATTACCACTGGGTTACCCAGAAGGTGGGACAACCCTCCCTGCACAGCCATTTGGACAAGGCCAACCAGGGGAGTCAAATTTAGTCAAAAAGGAAGATGTAAGGGGGAAGATTTAAATGAGGGCAGTAGAGCAACATCTCCCTTCCAAGTTCTTTTTGGAGGAAGAACTGGAAAAAACTTCTTTAATTATTCTGCTCTGATAAATCTGCAGTGCCATCTTTCACAATAGTGCTGACATATCTTTGGAAGAACAAATGGTTTTTAAAATGGTGTTTGAAATGAGACTTTGAAGAGTTATTGTTAAGTACTGAAGTGTCATGTAAAAATCTCTTTCCCATTGTGTGGATCACACTCGGACACTTTGAAACTTCACTTGTGACCTCTTCATTCAGCTGCAAGTTCCTTAGAGGGTTTTCTTTCCACCTCATGCAGCTTTCTCAGAGTGAATAGCTGGGTACCCACCTCCAACCCCAAGGTGTCTGTGCCACCTTACCTAGATAAGGCTTGCAGACCCTCCTGGGAGGTGCCTTGCCAGTCAGCGCAGAAAGGCACCAACCTGCTCTGCCTGCATTGACACCGGACTGGGAAACACAGGGCAGACACATCTAAGCAAGACACAAGCAAGCTAGCAGATCTTGCTGCTGAGCATTTAAGGTATCTGGATCTAAGGAGGAGGTTGCGAGTCTGTTTGCATAGCCAAATGCACAGATAGTTTTGGGGAAAGTATTAAAATTGGCCCCTCACTCCCAGTGGGACATTTTACCTCGGGTTCCTAATTTTTAGGCTACTGCTGTGGACCAGGAATGAGCTGTACACTACACTTCCAAGGTCCTGTGCAGACCAGCACTGTAGTTGTAGTCCTGTTGGGCAGAGGAAATGCCATGAGTGTAATTCCCACACGTGAGAAGGGAATAGAGTCAGACCCGCCTATTTCCTTAGCATTTTCTTTAGCCGTTAACCTGCAATGGTCTTCAGGTGGTTTTAACTGGCACCAGGATCTTCGGGCATTTCCAATGGAAATAGTGAACTCTGCTCAATTCTTTCTAATATACCAGAAAACTGGTGACCATCAGTCCCAGGCAGAGACATGGACCTCCCTACAGCCTCCAGTCAAGCATCCAGGAACACAAGTCAGAAGATATATCTATGTCTTCTACTCCTGTACTTCCTATGGTTCACCTTTATAAAATTCCTTGACATTTTGTCTAAACTTCCTGAACTTTTCATATGGAAATCTCCTGAGAAATACAAATTTCAAATTCTCAATTTCAAGCGTCAGGCACCTAAAGGCATTGCTACATTAAAATTGCAGGCATTTAGGACATTTGCTGCTTATCTCACTCCTTTTAGCAGTCTTGTACAGCCAAACACTAAGTCGTGTGATGACTACTCAGTTCTTATTCAAACAGATCACCATTAATTTCCATTAGCTTGCCTGGTGGAGACGGTGAACTGTGTCTTGTAGAGCTGAGTGTTTGCTATGTTAACAAACTGAAACTATCAGCCATGGCAAATAGGTAATTTCAGAGTTACACAGACCAAATGACCAAATAAATCTACTTTATTGATTCATTTGGATTACATGGGAGCTGCAATGCTTGATACTTCATTTTTCCATTTAAAACCAGTCAACAAGAAGGGGCTGTTATACCTTAGGTTTCCCTTTAACCAAATCCTTTCCAATAAACTGAACAAAATAGAAAGAAAATAGCTACAAACTTGCGTCTATTTTTAAGCTAGTCATAAAGCTTTGAAAGCCCCCATGCTGCATATCTGAGCAGCCAATGTGATGATACACACTACAAGGAAAACTGAAGACGGTGGGTTTAGACTGGCTAATAAAACAGAGACAAGTGTACTTTGAAAGAACAAAAAAAGCCAAGAAATATGCTTTGAATGAGAATTATTTACCTGGGACTCTAAAGCCAAATAATTCAGAAGATTTTCAGAAAAGGCTGAACTTATTATGAAATAAAAGATAGTAAAGCATTACAGGATTTAGAGGAGCTGCCAGTGGCACCTGGCTGGGGGGCCCTTGGGAGGTTTCCATTACCTAAGGAGGGGAGCTGAGGTAGCTGGCTGAGCATTGTCAGAAATCCCATTTGTATTCCACATAGGTATGGATGGATATAGTACTTCTGCATCCTCTAATGTCTGTTCATCAGGGGTGATTTCTACCACATATTAGTAGCCAAAAAAACCTCTACTTTTTCAGTACTTAGGAAGCAATCCCTAATTCCCCTCTTGGCTGTTGGTCAAGGGGTTTCATTGTGTTTAAAAGCAAGTAAAAGCAAAGAAAATTTCAGGAAGGGACTAGTAAAGTATTTTAGAGGATTTGTTGGTAGACAATGTTTGAAATACTTACACAAACTGGATCATGTAATTTCTTTCAAAAATTTTAGGTTTTATCTTTCTCAGTCTTTGTCACCTAGGAAGGTGTAAACCATGAAGTATTTTAGCCCAAAGTGTTAATGGGAATATGTGAAGTGTCACATTCCAAGCAGTTCTGGAGATTGGCATCTACAGGACTCTGTACCTTGTTGCACTTCTCTGAATTTGGTAAAATCATTGTGTTTTAGCCAGAAGTAGTGGCTGAGGGACAAGGTTTTATGCCTCTGCACCACAGGCTCTTGCAATACAAACAGTGGTGAAAGGACAGAGGCTTAGAATTACTTAGTTTGGAGGAGATAGTAACAACAGCACATCTGCCCAATATAGACCAGTTTAAGCTGTTATGGAATTAGAATTAAAAGAAAATTGACCTTGGTGCATTTGCAGTGAAAGAAGCAACAAGGTATGCAATTACACTTTTACTTGAGCCATAACACAAAACAGAGTGGATCACACTGTGACTCTGGAAAGTGAGTTCATCATTTTCTATCACTATTCAAGGGATACACTCTTAAAATAATCTCATTGTAACAAAACAATGAAGAAACATTGAATTGAAGAAACATAAAAATTAAGTCAGGCTCTCAGCACCCATCAAAGTATCACAGAGTGGTCTGGATTGAAAGGGACCTTTAAAGATCATCTACTTCCAACCACCCTGCCATGGGCAGGGACACCTTCCACTAGACCAGATTGCTCAGGGCCCATCCATCCTGGTCTTGAACACTCCTAGGGATGGGGCATCCAAAACTCCTGGGCAATTTGTTCCAGGGCTTCACCTCCCTCATAGTAAAGAAATTCTTTCTAATATTCAATCCAAATCTACTCTCTTTCAGTTTAAAACCATTGTTCTTTGTCCTGTAACTACAGGCCCCAGTAAAAAAATTTGTCCCCATCTTTCTTGTAAGTCCCTGTTAAATACTGAAAGGCCACCATAAGGTCTCCTTGGAGCCTTCTCTTCTCCAGGCTGAACACCCCCAGCTCTCTCAGTCTGTCTTCATAGGAGACAATTCCAGCCCTCTGATCATCTTCACAGCCCTCCTCTGGACCCACGCCATCAGGTTCACATTCTTCTCATGTTTGAGACCCCAGAGCTCGATGCAGCACTCCAGGGGGGATCTAACCAGAGTGCAGTTAGAGGGGTAGAATCATCTCCCTCCATCTACTTGCCACACTGCTTTTGATGCAGCCCAGGATATGGTTGTCACATCATATTGTTCGTACTTGACACTGAAGGCTTTATTTTCTTTAGTTTTTACAGTTGGATTTGAAATACTAATGTTAAATACAAACCATACACTTCTGAAGCAACACTCAGGAATTTACTAGTTCTGCTTTCAGTAAGGGATAACAAGATAAAAAAAAAAAGTTTAAAAAAACTTTCTAAATGCCAGTAAATGGTACCATGTTAAAGTCAAATATTTTCAAGC
Organism: Lepidothrix coronata; assembly: GCF_001604755.1. Taxonomy (NCBI): domain Eukaryota; kingdom Metazoa; phylum Chordata; class Aves; order Passeriformes; family Pipridae; genus Lepidothrix; species Lepidothrix coronata. The sequence goes on from NW_016690242.1 coordinate 2,405,379, forward strand.
TACAGAACAAAGAAGCAGAAAGCTGTGTAACAAAGAAGAGAAGTAAAATCTATATCAGAGCATTCCTGCTATTACGAGTGCTTGAATAATGGGACTAAATGAAGCAGCTTTGGCCACTGGTCCACTACTTGATAGATGAAAGCAACCACACTGCAGGCATGCCTAGTTCATTACTGAACATTCCTAAAAGCAGAACACTTCCTTGCCAGTTTGCTACACTGTGAATCTGTGGTTTAGCATGTCACACAGTAGCACTGTATAATTTTCGCCTTTCAGGCCCAGCTGTGAAAGGTCTTTTCCAAAGTGCTTGCAATTTTTGGGGGACTTTGCAGCAGTGCTTGTAGAAAGAGCAAATATGCAATTATCTAATCTTGGAGACACTGCAGCTTGAACATAACCAGAAGCTTGGGATGAATACTACCCTGCTGCAGAACAAAGATTTCAAAGGAGTTGCATACATTTATGTGAGAGTAAAATCTTTTGCATAGCCTGCAAAATTAAAGCAGATCTTTGGAATAAGTCTCTCTCTCTCTCTCTCTAATTTTTTTTTTTTTTTCAGAGAAAAGGTTTTCACAGTCCTCATCACCTGCAAAATGACCTTTGTGGCTAAGATTAATAACATGAGTATAATTTACAATGAGAATTGTGAAGGGTAGAACCAAATAAACATTGCTAAAGAAAGAAACATACTGCACAATTTCAGTCAAAACTCTGAGTTAAGGAAAAAGCCATATCCATGGTTGCCTTATAACTTTAACTGGACCAGTATCCTGACTGTAGTGTACATAGTTTTTATGTAGGTTTTATGTACAGTAGGTACAGTACAGGTCTGTCTATGTATTTAAAAATACATAAAAATACATTAAAATACATAAAAATACAGAGACTCTAACAAGTCCTTGAGTTTACTGGAACAAGAATATGATGACAAAGCAAATCTGGATGGACTTTGGAAGCACACATGAAGAGTTAGGGAGAAGCAAGAAAAACTGCAGGATACAAGTTGAGTGTAAGGGTATTCCTTTTTCCAATTACCAAATTCTTTCTGTATCACATTGGAAGAATCTTCATATAAGTGGATGAATGTAACCTCAATATGACATTCTCCCCTCTTGGATCAATAATTGTTTTGATCAGTACTTCCTTGACTCCATAAATTAAGGTTTTTGTTAAAATGTTTTTCTTTCAGCTGCAGCACATACTGGAGAGAAAAATAGTTATTTAATATTTTTTTGTGTCCAATTCTCTCTCCATTTGCCATTCAGTTCTTTCCCAGGCAAACTCCCACTGGTCTTTTTTTCCCCTAACCATACATTCCTATAAATTATTTGAAGCAAGGCAATATTTTATGGGGTGGGAAAAACCCCAAGAAAAATATTATACTTTCTTATTATGTCAATGCTTTTATATAAGTCATATAAAGTGTGAAAAATCCTGTGAGTAGATTGTTTTAAATAAAATGCACATGACATATATTTAAAGCATTTTCTTCCCACTTGGCAGCAGAACAGCCCATGGTACAGCTGGATGTAGGTTTCAATTTTGCCCCAACAAAAATGAGCCAGTATGGAAATAATGCATTTTTCTTGAGTCTAGTTCTAATTTTATAGCAGCTCTGCTAATAATGAATAGAAATTTTGATTTGAAGTCAGAGTATGTCAATGTTGATCTCTAAGGGCTGTATGTAACGGGGTATTTTAAATACCGTAATAGGAGACAAATTTTGGGACATGCAAACCCTCTTGTGACAGTCTCCGAAGAAACCTTTGTGTGCCTGAGGTCTTGGCTAACTTTTAGAGATACACCAACTGGTATACTTGAGAGAATTATTTACCTGCTGGTAAATCTTGTTTTACCTATGCTCTTAAATCATTGTATCTACCACAACACTGATATTTTTGTATCACATCTGTACTGCAAAAAATAGAAAAGTGACCCAAAGCTGTCACTGCATTTTAAACTATTTTTACAACTGATCTAAAGATTAATAAAGGTAAAATAATGTAATGACTGATGCAGATACAAGGAAAGATGGGTAAATCAGTAAAAATAAAATTATCTGCATCAGATATTACAGATTAATTGAATATCACAGCTGTAGTGCTTGAATACTGTGTTGTCCCTGACAGGAATTATGGCACCATTATTATAAAGGGTTAGATTGAATGTAACAGTCTAAATTTCCAGTTTCAATTAGCGCAAAATCTACACATTTCTCACTATGGCATTATATATTCATTTCAGAAGTTCAACAGGGCAATTACATATGGTAAATTACTATGAACTGACATTTAATCAAGAGGTAGCTATTAGCCCCTAAAAATTCTGTGGAAGACTTTCAGACTAACATACATGAAAAGAGGCAGGTAAGGCTCACGTGGACACACATGCTGAGGTTAAAATAAAGGGTAAAATGGGTCTTTGACTAGACCTGAAGAGAGAAGGTTAGTTTTTTCTTCATGGTTCCTCTTTTCATCTGTAAATTAGAGCAGATTAGCAAGAAACACAGATGAGGGAATGGGAATCACCTGAACAGTGAGACAAGCCATTACTGGTGTAACTCACTCATTTACTCTCAGAAAATTTTATAAAAAGCCTTGGTTCTTTGTCCCAGACATTCTTCCAGGCTTGCAGTCTGGAGTCTAGGGTTCATCTGGGTGTCCCAGAGGGATAACTGAGTCCAGACAAGGCACAATTTATTTGCAAGAAAGCAAGACCAGGAGATGGCTAAATTAGATGGTGGCTAAAACATGTGAATGTGCCTTGTGAACTGAAAGGTCCATCACTACTTGCTACCCACATTAGCGTTGACCTTTCAGGGACATCAGCTGCCAGCCATGCAAATGGCAGCTCTGGTGACCTCTTCCTCTGCTCATAAATATTAATAAGCAGAAGATCGACTTGTGGGGTTCAGAGTCTCAGCAATACCTTGCACAGATCCCAAATACATGTTGCTATGAATGGCCAACCACCTATCACAGAAGTTTTATTGGAACCCCACTATTCAGGTCTATGAAAAAAAGCTTTATTTTCTGGCAGATCAGTAGTGGATGTAATGTTTCCAAAAAACCTCAAAAATGGTGAAGCAAGAAGAACCCAGTACAAAGGAGAAACAAGCCTTTTCATCACAACCTTGCCAGCCAGGAAGAGCAGAGCATAATCTTTGGATCTGTAGGTCTTTGCATCTTTCTGCTAAGATGAGCTATCATTAATATGTTCTTGAGGAGTTAGTGAAGCTCTGCTTGTATTAAGCTGCATTTATTGAAGATCTCTTCCTATCCTGCAATCTTAGTCAGACACAAAATGTGTAGCCTAATTTTGTGCTGGACAGGGCACCCACGGAGACCAGGGTCTGCTCCAAAGCATCTTATTAGCCAGGACCAGTGAGATGGGCTGTGGGTAAAGTACTGTGTGGTCTGGCTCTCACGTGCTCCACTGTTAGGACTGAAATCCTCTGGGGCCATTGCAATTCTCAAACAAGTCAAAGCCCAATTATTATCACTTATAACATAATGTACTTCTTAAGGATGTCAAAACTAACTCTGAAAGCTCCCTTATGCCACGGTTTGCTTTTGGTAAAATCTTGATACGCACTGGCTAAAGTCTGTCTTTAGCAGTTTTACTTCCTGGGTCTGCTGAAATGAATTTCTGGCTCCATTACCCAAAGAATTCAGAACCAACCCCAAAATGATAGCTAAGTCACTGAGGACAAGCCTCCAAGTTTTGAGTCAGCTGAAAATATAAAGTCAATTTTCCTTTCTGAGCACATCCCAGACCCATGCATGTACCAGGGGCCTGTTCTTCAGTTTAGCCTATAGAGTAGAACTTGTGTGCTTATGTAACATCTAGGCTTAGGGTTGCCCCAAATCTTCCTACCAAATCCAGCTGCAGGGACAAAGGATAATCTGGACCATAAATCATAAAGTTAAACAAGAAAACAAATGCATCCAGTATAGCAGCCTATTTGTAAGGTTTTTCAAAATAAAATCCTGGAAGTAGTCTGTATTTCTGAGCAAGATTTTTCCTGTTACACCACGGGTTGCCAACTGGCAATGAATTAAAAGACTCTCTATGCTAATAACTTGAAATATCCACCCATGATCTAAAACTTCATGTGGAAAAATAATACATGGTCTGTTCCACAAATTACATTGCCAGAAAAAGGGCCTTCATATAGAAAGTACTTTATATAGCAGATAGAAGACAAAAGGGAAGCATATTTGGATGAGCACTGAGATTCAGAAAAGACTTCTAATGGCTTTGGAAAGAAGTCAGTAGTCTTTTCAACTGCAGCTAGAGCTGACCTTGCTTGACGTCCTGACTGTCTCACTGAATCCAAATGTGTGTGTGTGTGTGCCTATGTGTATGTGTACGGGCTTCTGCAGAGCTATGTAAAATCTCAAGATGTACGGAATGTAACATAGCCTAGCTCTTATGAGATCTGTAGAGATCATGTCTTGAGGCTTTTTGCCCTTCTGGTGTTGATTTTGACCTTCTGGCAACGGAAGGAGTTTAGGCTTTTATTTTCTTATAAGCAACTTGGGGCTTTTGCCTAAAGCTTGCCAAGTATTCATCCTGATGAAGCACTTGACCTTTCTATGAAGTATGTTCTTCGGGCACCACCAAATTAAAAAGCATCTAAAGAATACTTTTTCTTGAACAATCGAAATATTTCTAATTATGTCTGCATCTTGAGTCTTCTACACCATACTCAGACAGCCACCTTCACCAAGGTAGTGAGAGGCCCAACTCCGTTTTTTTAAAGTATGGTTTTGTGTATCATATAGCTCACACATTGTACATAGACAAGCAAAAACACAATGTAAAAGCCATATATTTTGTTTGTGGACTGCAAACAGCATCTGCATATTTCTTCTTTTTTAAGATAAAAATTTCCTTAATATTTTAATTATTGAGTTCTTTTATTAATTCAGTTGTTATTTGCACATGCAAAACAATACCACTTGTAGTCTCATTTATTGATCCCATTTGAGCAGGTGTTTTACATAGCTACAAGGAAAAGAAAAAGCAATACTTTAATAGAGGAAGACATCACTGCAAAACAACAAATGAGCTCAGGAGCAGGATTTGCATTGGAAAATAAAGTTGTATGCTTGTGAAGCTCTGTAGCCTGAATCTTGAATGGATAGTCTCATTTGGAATGGAAGGAATAGAGGGTTCTATAAAAGCAACCTTTTTGTAGAATGAGTCTTGCCAAATAAGCTGATATTCCACCTGTGATCTTTACTCTTCCTTTGTAAGAGTACAGTTCACAGCAAAGACACAAGTAGCAGAACTTGCTTTTCCATGGCATTATGTCCTAAAACTTCTTCTTCCAGACCTCGTAGTCATAATTCCCTTCCCTACATTTAGCATGTTCCCACTATCCTTTATTTCCTTTCCCCCCTGCAATTTTTCCAAAAGATACTATTCCCACCTTTAAATTTAGTGCAGTCCTAGAAGGATAGCACAGATTTCCACAGCACAGGAAAATGGAAAATCTGGTACAACATTAATTTAGTTTAATTTCAGTGAATATTGTGCTAATTACTTTACATGATTCTGTAAAACACATGTGGAATTAAACTCAAAACTTGGCTCTATTATGTCTGCAAAATCCCCAGCCCTTTGCTATAGAATTAGGCTAAGTTTATGGAGCTCTGGTTATACATTTCTGCTCCAGGGATCACACCATGCCAAAATCATTCAACTTTACTCTCCATCTTAAAGAATGGAGTTGGTAATCCAGATTCAGTTGCAATCAATCAGGAATCCCACAATCCCTTTGAAAATAGTTAAAAAAGAAACAGAAAAAAAAAAAGGCAAACCAAACCCTCAGCCAAAAACAAACACTCAAATGAACAACTCCCCAAACCCTACTTTGTAAAGTGAGTTCTGGAAGAACCACTGTAAAAGGGATTAAATGCATTCACATTGCACAGTTCAAACAGCTGCTAAGCAAAGTATGACTAAGTCCATTCATCCTTCTAGGGCAGTCTAGTTTAGGCACAGCTTCAGAAATGCCCCCCTCAGCAGTCTGCATGTGGACACCCAGTGCATGGCCATCATCTATATGCAATTACACACTGCCAAACAGATAGAGGATCTGCTGGACATGGGAACAGTACATATTCCTGAATACCTTTACGTATTTTTTAATTTACTGCAAATGGTATAGGATAACAAACTTTCACTTTTGGTAGTTTGTGGCAGTCCAGAATTCCTGAAACTCCACTTTTACTCCAATGTTATCAAAATATGAGGAGTGTTCAATGACAGTGGGCAAATTTATGCATTTTGCTGTGTTGAAGTGTTTTAATTACGACAACCACTACTTCACTGATCTCCTGTAACCATGGTGGTAGTAGGGGAGAGTATGTGAAAAATCTTGCTGCTCCTATGATGCAACAACAGTTCCTCTTTATCTTTTTTAGTAAACTCTTGCCCAGTCATTCATCTATATTGAGTAATTCTACTAGATTAGCTTGCTTATTTGACATTTGAGTTAGAATAATGAATGAATTAATTTCCTGATTTGCATATATGGTTTTGTACCATTTTCTTCTTGTGTGATCTGATCTATGTCCAGTAAAACCATCCTTTGGTACAACACTTCAATGTCACTCTAGCTAATGGTAAGATCATGAATACTGCTCTTTTCTTGGTATCACTTTTCTCAGTGGAATCCAGATACTGACTCAGAAGTTTTAACACCTATAGCTAGATCATTAAATTGGTCTTTGATTGTTAGCAGCTCAAACCTGGCTTTACTTTCAAGAATTCTGCCAGGAAAAGTAGGACATAAGTGGAAAAAAATAATCCGTGTGTGAAATGAACCACAATTACCTTTGACATTAAAGGCTGAATAAAAGACAATACACTTCTTCCATTGATATATTTTATTGTAATAGCACAGATTTTGGGGGGTTGGTATTTGGTAAAAATTACAAGAAAAAGGACAAATTGTCCACGGTGACCCTTGCCCCTTACTTTCAAACTCAGCTAATGCCAATTATAAAAAACAAGTGCCTATGACATATTTAGGTTATGTCATTAGCTTCCATTCAGGACAACAAGCATAATATCATTGCTTAAGAAGAGGCCATCACAGCGAAAAGATTTGCCGAAGCCTTTTCATTTATTTCATGCCACAGCAAAATAAAAGTCTCACTGAGTACTAGAAAATCTCTACTTAAGGTATTTGAGATTGTTTCCCACCAGTAGAGCTTCCAGGTAGTAAGAAATTGTTCTCAGTTGTGCTGTGCTCAGGTCTTGTGTGCAGGAAACACTCTCCCTTTGTTTCATTGGATTTTACCTGAGCAAAGTTACTTTCCCTCCCAGCTACACTCCCTCCTTGACCACAAAATAGAGTAGAAATACTGCTGAAAATGCCTGAAGGAAATTTTTGCAATACCAAAAAGGAAAGTTTATACTCATACTCTGTGCTTTGAACACAACTCAATAGAGACCTGCCATCTCTTTGACATGCACTACACTCAGTCTCTGTTAGGCACAGCATCTAAGTGCAAATCTAGCTTTAATAACCATTTTTATATGCTATTTAACTGCTTTGCTGAAATGAGGCTCTGGTGTCCAACAGTTAAAGTTATGATCTGGTGGGACATAATGCATGGTCTGCAACCCAGAATTACTGTGTCCTACAGCTCTTGGTTATACACCAGAAAACGTTCTGGGTGGAACATGAAAAAATGTCACATTTCTGTCATATACCAGAGAACAGAATGAGGTTCTTTTCTGCCAGGTTCTGAGCAACCAAACAAGGTGCTCAAGAGATAGGTGGTCTTACACAATCAGGATTTAAACGTATCTTTTGTTAATCAATGATGTATTTTGCCTCCCTGCTGAAGAGATGCTAATTGATTTACTTCCCTGTAATTGAAGAAGGAGAGGAAGAATGACAAGATGAAATTTTGCTCATTATTCTCTACTAGTAGCTACATAACAACATGACTATCAGGTTTTACTGGATTTTCAAGTCAATGAGTATGTACAGAACATGCAACTGTCAAAGAACAAAATTATTAATACAACATATAATTGCACGTATAAATAGGACACTGCAGTGGCTCTAATTTACAATCTGTCTTCAGGCAATATTTCTTCAGACATCAGTGAACCACATCTGCCTCATATGCCGATACAAATCAGAATTGTCTACTAAATGCAATGAAAATTTTCTATAGTTCCTTCAGTAGAAACGAGCGGTGAAATTTTAGCCCTCTAGGGAACTGCAGGGTATGTCCCCTTGGGACTTTTCATGAAATCAAATAAAAAGCATAGTTCACTTCATCTAGAACAAGACCTGTAAGCATCACATCAAATAAAAAGATCCTCAAATTGAGGTAAAGACAGAATTTCCTGTGTTTCACTTTATGTTCACTGTCTCACTAGATACCACTGAGAAAAACCTGGCTCCATCTTCTTCATTCTGTCCATCAGGTATTTTTCCCCCCCTCTAGGAACATCTGAGAGGGTGAGATTGAACTATACATCTGTGCAGACACCTCTATCACTTCTGTACTGTACATTGACTGACAGTGCATTCTGGCCAACAAACTGCAAAAGTCAGAAGATTTCAAAGATACAGGAGTATCCAAGAGATGCTTTTGCTTAATCAGAAAGGGTTGGGTTAAGATGAAAACACTGACTTCCACAGGGAGATTCAGATGCATAGGTCACAGAAGATGACCTATCTGTCGACAGGACGACAGATGCTTGGAGCTCTTTACACCAGGTCTCAGCCACTACCAGGGCTTCTGGTAACAGATACTGAACCACCTTCTTAATCTGATGACTCAGCCAAAAAGTTGCAACACAGCTTGGTATCCTGACACTGCCAATGTTCCTGTGTTCAAGGGGAATATACAGCATTAATCTGGCTTACAATACTCATATTTCAGGAGATGCAGGCATAGTACACAGGCCTGCTGTATCCTATGTTAGTTTTCTGAAGCGACTGATCCCTAGTTCACATAATGAGTGCTATCCCTTCAGATCTGTACATCCATAGACCTTCTGGAGGCAGAGAGGAGATCACCAGCAGAAGACCATCTACACCCCGAACAGTTTGGCAGAAGGTGCTGTGGCTTCTGATGTCTCTTACCTGACATCAGTGGAAGTGTATGTCACATGCTGCTCTCTCCTATTACTGGATGGGACACTTCCCTGCTGAAATTCTTTGCCCACAAAGGGCAGTGGTCACCTGAGTACCAGGGTGCTAGAGCTTCAATACTATTCTGCAGGACATTTAACTAAAGCCACTCTGTGCATATGAAATAAATCCTCCATGTTTTGTCTTGGCATAGAAAGCGAGGTGCTACATTCAGTGGTCCTGCCTGTTCAAAAGAGTTCCTAGTGAAAAACCCGAGCACATTAGGACAGTGCCAAAGCTCTAGACTCTGACCCTATGCAATCATATTTCAATCCCTGAGTAGCAAGGAAAATATTAGTCCTTAATCATGTACCATAACAAAATAAGCTGCTTGAGTTCATTAAAAAATAAACTCGTTTTGCATGGCCTTTTTCATTTTACATCATTTAGGCCATCATTTAAGCTACAAATACCATACATATCAAGTAAATCTTGACTAATACCTCCTACCTGAACTACTAGAGAATATTTGTTTCTATGTGACAAAACGTTGCTGATTAAACAAGAGACATGAAGCAAAGCTTAGATGAAAACAGAGATTCTGCTTGGAAGATTAGGACTTTTTCACATCTCTTTTGGAACAGAGGAATGACACTATTTTCTCTAAAGAACAGAGGGAGATATATGCTTAGACTAATGGCTTAACGTCACCTAAAGGGTCTGTATCTTTCTACAAGGTACACCTTATTTTAATTTCTCTCTATAGCTATCAATCAGAAAGCCTTCAAATTGCTCTGCTCTGGTGACAGTTAAGGAATTACGAGCAGATACATAAAATAGCCTAAAAACCCGGTTGCCTTTTAAGGGACCTTAGAAATTTTTTATGAACTTCTGTTTGGATGTGTTGAAAATCGATGATGTATATTTAGTGCTGTAATTTTAACTCTCACTGCATTTGCATTTCAGCTTTTATTTTCAAAGGAAAGACAATGAAATGATGGCATTATTTTGGAGCTGTGCTAGGTGCTGAATAATCAGCAATGCAGAGCTCCTTCTTAGCAAAACTTGGCATGCTCCCTCTTTATTTAACACTGAGCCCCTTTTCCAACAGCTGCAGTGAAAGTTCCTAGGAAAAAAATGATTATTTGGTACGACTCATTTTTTGGAAGACTAGCACTGTGATTTTTCAGGCAGCAAGTCTGTATCTTTCTGTTTGCACAGGACTTAACCCTTGCAAAATAACTGAAACAGTGAGTACTGGGTACAATAGGGTCTCCCTGGGAGTTCTTGTGCCAGGATAGAGGTTAGTGTTCAAGCAGAAGTTTATAGCTAAATAAATATCTCATATGACATTTTAACTGTAGAAATAACAGTTTTCGGCAAGACTGTTTGGCAACCTCATTTTTCATGTCAGATTTTTCAAGCTGATCTCAGTTCAGAACTTTGAGCATTGGACGGCAGCATTCATAATATAGGTGAAATTTCTGAAGGCTGAATAAAGACTGTGAGACGTAAAATATCTGAAATAAGGAAAATTTGGGGGGAGAAACTGTTGTTCTATTTATTTCCATATGAATCAATGTACACAATTAAATTGATTTTTAACTGAAAATATTTTTAAGTAGCTTAATTTCTGAGTACTGCTTCCAAGCTTAATTCCAGGTCTCAGTCATTAATAATATTAATATACTGCTGATTAAGTAGAAATAAACATCTGATCCATAAATGTAAATTAAATGTAACAACAGTCTAGTTACTAACAACTCTGAAGTTGCACGAAGCATTTCTTCTGATTTAACTTTGGCCTTACTTTGGTGCTGTTCAAACAAAGTCAACATTTGGTATTGATTTCAACGAAAAGAAGTTTGGAGTAGACAGAGAAAAAGAATGCTGCTGCAAGGAGAAGGGCAGGCTCCCGCAGAGAGCAAAGCTGACAAAAAGACAAACCTCTTCACTCATCACGGATTTCTAACTCAAACATCCTCCCTGATAATTGCACTTCTGAGCTGGGGCACATAACACTGTCCACACAAACAACCATGCCTTGCTCGAATCAAATTTAATAATGAGCACTGAGAATAAGCTCACTGCCCTGTTTAAGTACAAGTGTTATAAAATTTAACAAAACCTCTGTACAGACTTTTTACCACTGCACTGATAGAAGTTTGCTTACCCGCTTTGAACTCCTTTGAACTCCACAGGCTACATAAGCTGAAGTTCCAACAAAGCCCAACAGAGGCTCCAAAGCTAGAAGAGATTTTAAATCTCCCAGTTGGTAAAATCATGGGATGTCTCTGGGGAAGCAAGTTCTGGGTATATCTGAATACTTATATTGGGCTGCTTCTTGAAATTTTTTTTCAGAAGCCAAACTGGTATTCGGAGCTCACCAAAGTTTGCTGTCAGATAGGGAAATAAACTTTTTTATTCTGCAGAGATAGAATGAAAAATCCTGTGGATTGTAACACTGTAAAACCAGAAAGAACAGTTATGATTTCTAATGCAAGCAGAGAACATATGACATTTCTTTTTCTTTCCTGGATACAAATTTCAGACTTTTTTCACTTTACGATATATGACTTGAACAGGACATTGCACCTTACTTGATGATAAGTCAGTAAAAAATAATGGAAAAACTTCCCCCATCAGCCTTGAGATTGAAAAAAAGTTCTAAAATGGAAATGAGGTAGTGTGAAAATTAATGCAGTTCTCTACTGATAAATTTCTGTCAGATAATAATGTCAAACACACTCTATCAGTACTGGTAGTTAAAGTAAATTCTCCTGATCTTATATAACTGCTTTCTAAATTTATATGTACAGACTGTAATGTCTGCCTTCAGGCTTATTTTTTAAGGGAAACTATACAAAATTTTTGCATTTGATCAAAAACCAAAGCAAAAGATTATTTTCATACTTAATGCAATCCTAACAACAACTGCACTTTTAGAAAACAGCCAGGCAACAATACAGTTATACATCAGGCAGATATAAGTCAGACAGAGATATACTTCTTGGTTATATACAGCAGCCTGCCTAGAGATTCTAGTTACTAAAATAATTTGAGGAATTAAATAATTGGAATTCACGTAATTATAACACTACTTAGGGACTTCCAGAGAAAGCATTTGATTTGAGATGCATAAAAATACGTCAGACAGCTTGTGCAATTATTATAAAAATTGCACTCTTGCAGAAAATATGTAGGACTCAAGTCCATGATTTGTTCTTTGAAGTTACGAATGCTTACAGGAGAGTGCCTTTTTCACTGTGGTGCCAGGTATTTTACAACAAAGAATTACCATTCCCTCTTTCCTCACAGACCAAGCCATGCATACTTTTCTTTTACAGGTCTTTAGAACAGGCTACTCCCGTAGTGTGCCATACTGGTATCACAAACAGGTACCCCCAAGGAGAGTAAACTGTATGGACAGAAATCACAATGGCATCTGCAAACTTCCTTTTCAATCCATGTTTTCTGTAGTGTTTTCCCACCTTTCTTGTTGTCTGTACATGCCATGTAAAATTGGTACATCCTACCATCCTTATGCAGCAGTTAGAAGTCAGAGAAATAAAGCATATGAAGAGGGGACCAGAGCCTAGATGCCTGTATAATTTTCTGTACACAGGACAGAGCTATGTGAGGTAACTTTACTCCTTCTCAAGCATAGCAAATGTCCTTGATTAGCACTGCCATAATTACCACTGAAACATTTAATTCCCATTTATTTTATATCAGAATGAGGGGAAACAGTTAAGGTCTACAGTGTCTCTGGAATCTTCAGATTTAGAATTAATGTCAAGACAAGTGTAACCCTCTTTTTAAGTGTGCACAGAACTGAAGCAAGGTAATACTTTGGCAGCCTAAGACCCGAACTGCAGCTTTCTGTACTCTGTGGAGAGGAGTTAACAGATTTTTCATATAAAAACAAGAACAGTATCTTCATTATCGGAGCCACAATGAAAGAAGAGAGGAAATTGCAGAATTGTAACTGAGAATGCAAACCATCTTTTGCCATCATATTCCATAAGCCTTTAAGTTTTCACAATTCTCTCTACACAAGGAAAGCAATAGGGTATTTCAGGATAGGAGTGATATTGAGGTATGCTGCTAGCTAGAAGTTTTGACTGAGGAAGAAACGATAAGGGGAAAGGTGGCATTTTTTTGTACATTTAAAAAGACACATGTTCAGAAATGGAGGATAGGATACAGAGTTGTGAATTTTGACAACAAACCTAAAACTAAGACCAAAGTATGTTGAAATTATCATTAAATAATTAGTTTTTAATTAACTAGACCTCTGTTACAAATAGCTTTGCTACATTTTATGCAATCTAAGGAATCCCTGCAAAATCTGTTTTATATTCCAACATACTCTTTAGAAGTAGTGAATCTCCTGGTCTCATTTGACTGAATCTTCTCACACTATGTAAACTCTTATTTTTGTTTCCTAAGACTGGAAAAGGCACAAGAAAAGACTGTGAAAAGAGATATGGGGCTAATCTGAGAGGATAGGATCCAGTTTACATTCTGCATACAGAAGTTGTGGTAAAAGTTGCAGGGCAAGGCATGGGCATTAGCAAGACTCCTGCCTGTGAAGGAGCAAGACTCAGGATGGGAGCAGTTTCAAGAGTGGAAAAAGTCACACAGCAATTGAAAAGACTTTATTATACGGACTTTGCAGTTTTTATGTGTTTACAAATATATACATTGTATGTTTCCCCGAGATTTGTGATGCCCGGGCTTGCCCGGACATGCCTCATGGTGCTTGCTTCCCTGCTTCCCCCTTCCCCCTCTGCGACAGGCTGAAGAAGCTGCAGAGAGGAGACAGCTACCATTCGCCTTTTCCTTCCCCGGTTACCCCTCTTCGCCTGAGTCCCTATCCCTATTTGTTTCCCTGGTTGTCTGTCTCATGCTCTATCCCATTTTCTGGTGCATTCCATGCCACAGTTTATAAAACCCTTGTGCACCCCCATTAAACTTGGCATTGCATCACAACCTCAAAGCTCCTCGGACCCTTCTGTGCTGTGCTGCGGCCTTCTCCCCTCCCCCCTCGGACCACGGCACCTGCCCTTTTAGACACAATATGAACAAAATCAGCACGCACTTTTCTGTATACCTCTGGTCCACACTTCACTGTTTTCCTGGAGAATGGAAACCATTGCTTCCTCTGAAATGACTACCGCTCATAAAAGGTGCAGACTAGTGGAAACACGGATCTGAGCTAGGGCACCAAAGTATGAACTACTAACTTTGACTACAAATTGTTTTGTCTCCTTTGTGCAGACTATATAAGAATAACTCAATTTTTAATGTGTACTCATTCCTACTACTGGCAAGAGACATCATAGTCCAGATCATCTATACTGCTTTACACATGGAAGAAAATTGGGTGCACATTATGAGGGCCCTCAAGGACAAGATGACAGTCCAGTTCTTTTGGGGACCAACTGACTATCTTCTCCTTTTCCCCATCTAGAAAATTTGCCTCCTGATCTGGTTTCTTCTTGCACCACGTGATGGAGAAGACAAGAGGCAGCATCTAGGACTTTGCATCTGTGTACTGTATAAATTCATGCCTCTCTGGAAGCAGCTGATCAGTGCTTCTTCCCATATCAAGTATTCCCAGAAAAGAGCTGTATAATGAGAATAATGGTGTGCTGTCCATGCCATGGAAATGGATGTAAACAGTGAGGCCACCTTGGAAGGCTGGCCACCATGTGGAGTGCCACCACTGCAGCTGGGATGGAGAGCCTCGCACACACAGGGGACTCAGAACAAGAACAAGAGGATTTCCTTCTGGCAGCAGATCAAAGACAGCTGAAGAGAGTTCTGCAAAACATTCATTTCTTATTAACTTGTTAAACGAATTTAGGTTCTTTTTTGCTTGTATTAATTCATCTGTCAGAGCCTTCAATATCAGACTGTTTATAAATGTAGTTATACAGTTACGAATTGGATAACTATATTTTCTGTACCTCCAGTCTAAAGTGAATCACTAACACAGAAATCTTGCTTCAGTGGGTTTATGAAGCACTTATGTGCTTTATTCAATTCCTGCCAGTATATCTGTCCAATCAAATTGCACTCTTCAGAAGCCACACAGTTCAATGTCAAAGCCTTTTTAAACAAATCAATGCCACAACCTTTAAGAAAGCATCTGTCCTGCAGTTCCACACAGAATCTTTGCCTTGGAGACACAAGACATAAACAATTTGCAATACAACAGGACAAATCCTTATCCTTTATTGTAAGTAAGTTCAAATTAGTCCCATACATCACTACCACTGCATGTAGAGTGCCACTTTTTAATCTTAAGAGAAAAACAGCCAGGCTAATGCACACAACCTACATAGTGCCAAGTCTCTTAATGAAACCCTAACTTTATCTAAGAATATGCATGTTCAGACTGCCCCATCCCCAGAAGTGTTCAAGGCCAGGCTGAATGGGGCTTTGAGCAACCACCTCTACTGGAAGGTGTCCCTGCCCATGGCACAGGGGTTGGAACTGGATCTTTAAGGTCCCTTCCAAACAAAACCATTCTATGATTCTATAATCGATGAAAGTATGATAAGCAGTCACCAAAAATCTTCCTTGGGGCTTAGTTACAAACTCTGAACTGAAAGTCTACATGGAGACTGCTATTTCACAGCCTAATTTCTGCATTCCCCTTGAAATGTTAAGCATGTTGCAATCCATTCATTATACACTGGAGGATTTTCCCAGCCAAGAAAAAGAAATGGCTAAAATAAGTTTTTTTCCAGAATAAAAATGTGAACTGTGGTAGTTCAACATATTGGTTAGCTGTATCATAGCTACAGTATGTATCCTATCCTAAATCCTTTTCATGCCAAATGCCTGAGAATTCACCTACTCATAAAATAGTGTCTTTACATTACCCATCCCTTATTGCTATATTGCACAGCAGACAGACATTTAACAGGCACAGGAAGTCAGTGCACTGGTTTCATAGCAAGGAAAATCTTGGCAAATGGAATAGCCTAGCAATGTGTAACAGTAATGAAATGACAACTTGTGTAGAAAGTCGATGATCACAGCAGGCTCCACTATCTCAACGGTAGGAAAACCTATGAGACAGCAATTAATTTTGGCAGAAACACAAGAGTCTAATACTACTAAGATTTTTATATCCCTTGCTCTTCAAAATGTTTTTTCATTTCTTTTAATTTTTAATGCTACCTCTGAAATCCTATACCTCTATTTTTTGTAATGCTGGTAGTACTGGTACATTGTTGCTCAGACATAAGCAGAACAGACACATCCAAAACCTTTCCTTTCAAAAGAGCTGAATGTGGAACTTGGAGACTTGCCTTCAGCATTTCAGTGGACAAGCAGCAGTGTCTTGACCAAAGTGAGGGAAAAAAAACCACTCTTGTGCAGCATTGCAACAAACTCCTTCTCAAGGGCAAGCAATGAGACTGGAAGGTATGGTTAGTCTCAATCACTACTGCATCCTGAAGGTTCTTCTACTGTGAGACAATTCATGTTGTCCTTACCTAGAGGTAAGTGTGCAGGTTTAATCTAACACTTAATGAAGATGTTTAATCAACGTAATAAACCTAACCCTCAGTCTGAGTGATGACACTGTGACTCATGTTAAAGAGCCTTTTACTTCCCAAGCAGACACATTGATTTCAATGTCACCATTCAAGGGACAAAGGTCAGCTCAGCATGAGCAAAAATAGTGGGATCTGGCCAGCATTCCTTTAATTACGGTGCTTAAGACACATTCAGAGCAATCAGATATTAGGAGCACAGTTTCCTTCAACAAAAGCCCTTGTCAGAACTGGTCTGACATCACTAGTGATACAAACTGCAATAGTAAGTAAAGAAATAAATCTGTCGCTTTACACTTTGTCAAAGGTACAGGTGGGTAAACATCAGTTTCTCTCTCAGGAAAAGTAGAGTATTGTATGAAAAAGAAATTATTCTTTTCTTTTTGTAGCTGCATGTTCTAGTATGTTAACACTTATGAGCAATTTAACATTTAGAACACAGAGCAAGTATGCTCCAATGATTATGGTAATAAGTTTGTACCTGATCTTTTTATAATATTACGAGAACATGTTCTTTCCCACTTTTTCCCCTTTTCTTGTCTCTGCAGAGACACTCTCAAAGGATGCCTGAAGGTGAGATATGGACCCAGGAATGTTAAATGATACCTGAAAAATCTGGTTCTTTCATGTTAATATTCTTTAAAAAAAATGGGAATGTTAAAAACACTATAATTTCCAGGTGGTATCTGGGCTATACTACCATCTTTCTTTTCACACTCAGTCAAGACAAACAGGTACCTGTAGAACATGATTAATTCACATTCTGATTTAAATGTTAATTTTAGGGTGATACAGTCTTGTACGTTTAAATGTCTGTTTCTACAAAATCTACGTATTTCTCCATTGCTCCTATGAACACCATGTCATGATTTTGATCAAAGTGCAAAAGAGCATCTTCTGGGGAACAACAGCAACACCCATTCCAAGCATTGCCCTTCCTTGATACTTCAGGGTGCTGTAGTACATTCCAAACCAATATGTGCAATCAAATAATCATGATGACATCAAACTAGAGGTTGTTCAAGTCAAAGACGCAGTCCAAAAGAATAGCGCGAAAAATTGTGTCACCTGGATGGTTAGAGATACAGTCATGTGAGGATGTATAAAATTCCCCTATTAGGGTAAGAAAGAAAACTTCAGCACATCACTCCAGTGGTGTTTAATTCCTACTACCTGCTGTCCTTAATTGCTGACTCCCTGGACTGTGACACCATTAATTGAATCAGAAAGAGGAAATGCTTAAGATAGGCAACTGGGCATCTGACTACTGAGTTTTTTCTTCTCTTAATATGAATCACTTATCATTCTTGTGAATTTGAATGTCGCAGATGATAGCTATATTGAGCATGTAGCCTGGCTACAGGCCGTTGTTCTCCACTGTACAGCAGTGCAGCCTGAGCACCGAAAGGACAAAAGGATAATGTGTCATAGATACGTTAAGATCACTTGAATGGAGAATGACCGGGAATATCTGGGTTTGGAAACACTGGAAGGAACAACTTCCAGGAGAGGGGTTATGGGAATGCATATGCTGATGACACATATATTAGAAGGTCACCAAGATGACAAGTCATTTATGCGCATCTTGTCAGGGCACCCAGCACCAAGGCAATGAATGGCAGACTGAAACAAGTGATGTACTAAAACAAAGGCACCCTACAAGCACTCTGAAGCAAAGACTTGTTGCATTTAGGGATGATGATAGGAAGACTGTGAACAGAGTAGGAGCCATAAAAGACCCATATTAGGCAGACAAAAATCAGTGTACAAATAGAGGTAAGTGTTTCCAAGCTAAGAAACACCCATGAGAAGGGAGGAGGATTCAAAAGCTTCCATCCCTTGTCTTGCAAGAAAGCCTGGACAGACCACCTGGGTACAATATGGTGTTTGTGTGCTGAAGACATGACTTGGGCATACACATTTTGGAGCTTTGTGAATTTGTGGTACAAGAGTGTGACCGAGTAAAACTGATTTTGTTTGAAAATAAAACCACCTTTTCCTCTCTCAAGGGCTCACATTGGGCAACCGGTAGAGATACGTGTTTAGCACATGCTCGGTAAAGGACTTAAGTCCATTCTGCCCTGTCTAACTCATATCAGACCCTTAAGATCTCTCACATTCCAGGCTTAGCAAAGACATGCAGTGTTTCTATCCTTTTCTTTTTGTTTGCAAATGATCTGTGCTGAACCTGAGAAACTTTTCCACATAAGAAAATTATTGAAATGTACATTTTCCTGCATGCTTTTTATTTCAAGAAACTGACATTGTCCATCCAAATAATGAGTCAGAAAACCCATTTTGATACAAACAACACAAGCAACATTAGAAATAACAGAATGCCTCATTATCAGTTATGTCTTATTCAAGCTAGAAATACATTTATATATTCAGGAAACACAACATAAATTATAGCAATTTACTATAATGCGGTTTTATGATATTAAATCCCTCAAATGAGCTACCTGTAGGTCACACATGAAAAAAAATGATTGCATTGTGTTACCAGAATATTGTCAAAGGGTCCAGCAACAATTTGTTTGTTGGTTATAGTAAAAATGCCCATTTCATTTTTTTGAAAAGACCCTATACCACAAAAGCTGTATTTCTAGCAAAGATTTCCAATATCCTTGTGAGGTATTTTGAACTGAGCTATTACTCATTCCCTTCACCTGGCCTATTATGTTCCTACTGGGAACAATTTCCATTACAATCACATTTTTAGGAGCGTTGCAGGAAGGAAGCTCTAATAAACAGAGAGCAGTCCAAATTTCTCAGTATGCATTCACAAGGTCTATTATTCCAATATTTTACAGACAATTCAAAATATATTCAAATACAAAGAAATGCATTACTAGATAATGTTATTCTTTATTATTTAATGGTGATAGAGTCATTGGATTGCAATTATATATTGTATGTTTTGTCACAGTTTACCCTTCATTTCATGGATATGTCTGTTTTCAGCTGCAATGTGTTAGTGGACACTAAAACAACACTGAAAAGGGGCACTGTGGCAATGATGGCATTAAGCTTCCAGGAAGGCCAAAATGTGCAAAGAGGTGAAAATGACAGGATCAAAGACAAGTTCAAAGGCATCTCTGCATTGCTCTGGGATAAATACAGTAGTGATGCCTTAAGGTCCATCTGTTTTTTTCTTATTTTCCTAATTTTATAAGCTTTATAAGTAGTTAAGCAGTAAAAGTAGGTATTAGAAGCAGCAGCCCTTATTCCTCACCCTTTAGCACAGTAGTTTACACATTCCTCAACCCTCTTACTCCATTCTATGTTCCCCATATTAATTCTACCCCTGAATTCCAGTAGAAAATGTTTAGCCTTTTGCCAAGGCAAGGCCTATGGTGTTTAGAGAACATTCATATCTTGGCCTGAACCACAGAACACGGTCAGAAACTAGGTGACTCTGTAACCTTTGTGTTCTGAAGAAGATGAAGATGATGAAGAAAAGCTCCCAGACCAAATTCCCAGGGGGTGGGCCAGGGAGTGGATCAGGGCAAAAGCTACCAGATGGACAAACTTCGGATTTGTTACAATTGTTACAATTATAAATTGTAACATCTCAGGCACGGAAGGTACTCACCTCTTGCAACGGAATTAAACCCTTTTCTTATCTCATCCTAAGTTAACTGCTCCGGAGTTTTTTTTTTCCTCAGCTCCTATTAGGCATCAGTAGGATATTGCATTGGTACAGGAAACAATTTGCAACTCTCCATTTACGAGGAAATTCTGGGGCCATATAGCTGGACATAGGGTCTTTCCAGTCATTCCTAGGATGGAAATGGCACCTGAAGGAGTTTCAGCAGCAGCTCCATGGCACTAGCTTTTCCACAGCACACAGAAACTGCTACAGTGACATGAGGCCAAGGTGTGTATTGTAACTCCAGCAAGAAAATTCAGTGCTACCTGGCATTTTAGTTCATTGATCTCATTAAGCACTACAGAAAATGCAGCAACACTTACTACATCAATTTTTCAGGTGCAGAGGCTGAGGTCCAACAAAAGAGCAACTTTATGTACTAAACTGGCATCAAATACAAGACAGAACTGCTGTCAAGACTGACTCCAGAACTGGTGTTTGGTTCTCATATGCTTACCTACTTCTCATGTCAGTCTTTACTGGGGCATCTACAATTTGGAAAAGCTTGCTAGCAATTTTGAGGGAACAGTTTATTACAGAGAGCTCCACTTATGGAAATATGGGCTTTGGATGTGATTCTGTTTCTGGCTGGATTTTCAAGGACTGAAAATGACAAATAGCATTCTCTTTAAAAATATATATAAAAAATCATCCTGTCTTATGAAACTTTCTTTCTGTTGTTTCCTTCTTGAACAAGTTCCTGCCTTGTCAGAATGGATCCTTTGAAAAGAATAACAATAATGCTGAACTTAGACTGGCTGAAAACACCTGAACAAATAAACTGGCAGAGCCTCCTGTTGATTTCCAACTTCATCTCAGTCAGTCAACTGAGATCTCACTTGATGAAACATAAAAAAGTACACAAGATATTTCTGAATATATTTCATGAAACTTGGAAAGCAAAACATCAAAGAAAAAATCCAGGCCATAAGGTTCCTTTTAATACTGCTGTTTTCACTCGAGATTCAAGTGGTCCCTCTTTGTGTTTCACAATAAACTGTGACCAGAAAACTCATGCTTTAGTCAGCCTGCATGAGTAGGCAGCCTTTCCTGCACGTTATTTTTATGAAAATAGTGATTTCAAGCTCTATTTGCTGCAGATGAAGAAGTTATAAGACAGCAGAACAACATGTCACAGTGGATGGGCAAAGAGTTGTACATAAACATATTGGCAGCCTTCAGGTTTACTTTCATCTCATGGTTGACATGTGGAAGTGCATGGCATTGATTATAGCACATTCTTTCAAGTACACTTGTGAGACCTATCTGTGAGTATGTGAATGGTTTGTGAACAGCTCTTTTCATTCTGTCAGATCAAATCAAGAGCAGAGGTAAAGACTGTGCTGCTAACTTGTGGTAAAAATAACACCATAACAAAACTGTAGTATCTGTGTACTGTTCCCATCTATATGTATTGGCTTGTGGCACATTGCTTCTCTCTATACTTATCTATCTATAAAATTTGAGTCACAGATAGGACTCTATGGATACATAAATACACAGATAAGCAGTGTGCCACAAACTACCACAAAATGCATGGCAAACCTCATATTCTGGGTTTATATATTTATAACTGCCCTCACTGCCAAACATGTATGATCAGAGGTCTGTGTTTCTCTAACTCCAGGACAATTGCAAGGATGCCATCTTTACGCAGATATTACTCATAATCCAAGTGGAGGAGATGCCTGTTATCTGAAGACATCTGTGGATGAATGTGTTGCAGACAGTGAAAAGCTTGAAAGAACAAGATTTTGCAAGACAGAGCTGGTGTGAGCCCCTGCTAGTAGGGGAGCAGTCAAGACTGTGTCTCTGGAGCCATCAACAGTGCTAGTTTCTCTCTTACCACAGAGTTAGGCTCCAATACTTGACGTTTCCCCTCAAGACACATAAATCACCTTAGTATTCTCCAGTGAAATCTGATTCTGCATTCCCAGTTTTTCCCCACAGATGCATGGGGAGTTATGCGTGACACAGGGCAATATGATGTCTTTTAGGGGATCAGCTGTAAATATCTCAAGATATGTCTTGAGAAGGACTACCCAAAATCTGGCTTACAATAAACGTCTTTCTTGCTCATTCAAATAGTTGTCATCTGGAGAATATTTGTGGGACATTTGTTCTACATAGGTTATTGAATTAATTTCAAAGAATTATCTAATTCATTTGATCAATCCTCTTTCTTCGCTGAGATTGGGATGGTGAAGCATATGACAAGAAGGGCGAGACAATTATTTAGTCATAGAGATAATAAAGGCTTCTTGAATATCTAGAGAGAATACAGCTTTATCAGAACTTCTACCCAGTTACTTTGAGCCTTGTCTTAGAGTCAGTGGTGCATAGTATACATGGATATTAGCAATACGCATCCACCCTTATCTCTAGGGAACAGTGTTTTTCTTTTATCCTGCTGGAATTTAATTAGGTGAAACTTCATTAGAATTNAAAACAGTTTCATCTGTAACTGGCTCCACCTCAGGAGAATTACAGGAACCCAGTAAGACCCATCAATTCTTTTCTTGCTTGCTAATAAGCATGCATAAAGCTGAGCTACCATACCAAGAATCAGTAAGCCAATTCTAACGTTCTTTCATTTTTCTTAGTCCTTAGTTTTCTCTTGAAGTCCAATCTCTGCCTTCCAGAAATTTACTTTATGTCAAGAAGTTGAGAAGAGTGAAAGGCAAACACTGCTAAGTGACAGCTGTACTCCAGAGAGCTGCAACATCCATTCTGGAACCAGCCACTGCATTTCAAGAATCAGTCAAGTATTCTCTTAGGAGCCCCTTGTTCAGGCTAGCCTTGAGTATATTTATTTTGAAGTAAACAAGAGAACATATGTTATGATACTAAACAGCAGCACTTCCTGGTTGAAAAGACTGTAATAGATAACTCTTGTATTTGTACTCTTGTACTCGTGCACTTCCACATGGGACTGAGATGTGATACAATGCCTGCAGCCTCTGTTTGGGATGCTGCAAGGCCACAGTGCCTTGAATTTACATCAGCAGAGCACCTGGCTTAGATTAAGAATACCTTGCACCAGGTCTTTGTTCTGTTACCAAGAAAAATGAGAGAAAAGAAATAAAAGTCAGTTAGTTCATTTTAATTATGGTTTGACTGAACAATAATAAGTCTCAAGAAATATACTTATAAAAATACTGCATAATGAATTTAGTGTTGATAATGTCAATACGAGTCTAATTCACTAACACTATTCTGAGTTCTTCAAATCATAGACTAACCTGTGCCTGAACTGAGAGCCTGGAAGATAAAACCCCCAGTCATATCAGTTCTCTGGGAATATGCTGGGCTTCTCCTTTGAGCTGAACAAATGCTATAATGAAGTTCTACTCTAGCTTTCACATTCTGATTATTTGCAAGTAACTGTGCATAATGCCACTTTGTACTCTGACAAAGAAGATTGTGTGACAAGGTCCAAATCCTAATCTCTCTACCCACTGAAGCAAAGCCCAGAAGCAGTTCTGTGAAATCTGTAAAGGCTGAATAGAATTTAGTCAAGAGCATTTTCAGGCCTCAAATCTGCAAGCACTTTTCTATCTGCTTAATATTATGAACATGAATAGTCGTGGACATTGTAAAAGTTAGTTGGAGTGGTTTTTTTAGTTGTAGGTTTCCACTCTCAAAGTATCAACTATTTCTGAACTGTGGTTAATAACACTGCTTAGTTTAAACCTTTGTCACTATGACACGGTCATTTTTAATTACTACTGGTGAACTTAATTTAAAAGGTTTAAGAAGCATGTTTTCATTTATTTTTTCCCAATATTTTAATCCTCAACATATCATCAGTAAAATTTTCTGGTGGCGCAAACTCCTGCAGTTCCTCACTAATCTATGCCATCTGAGAATTTCAAACTATGAATTAATTCAAATTAGCATTTAACTGAATTACATCTTTCATAAGAACAGATACACAGTGCAGATTGCTGCAGCTTCATATTGATTACTGACTTCTTAGTTTTATTATAACTGTATGTAGATTTATAATTATAATGAAATACTATAAGTGTTTACCTGACATCAATACTCATGCTACTTTGCTAATTAAATATGGCATTCATAATATAGTACTCTGATTAAATCATTACTGATAACGGACCCTCTCCAATTGGTTGAAAGCACTGAAGAAAATTAATTAAAATATTAGTAAATTGATCTTCATTGAACAAAACCATTCAAATATGCAGCTACTCTCCTGCTAGTTTTTTTTACCCAATTTCAATAATCAAATCCATAACCAAAATCTAAAAATGGAAAACATGAGAAATAAGGGGGCCTAAAGAGGTACAAGCTTTTGCACACTGATGTCCAGAATGCCCCAAAGAATACCAATGTAGTATTTTTGTGTTGTTTAGGCAAGGAATAATTAGTCTGTTGTTGGACTAATCATGTGAGGTGGATGACTACTAGCAATCCCAAAATATGTAAAAAAAGAAAAAAAAGCCTAGATATTTCCATAATAGCTGATGGTATATTTTTGTGCATAAACTACACAATCACACACACATAAATTGCACACATTGCACATGCTCTTGGCTACTAATAACTAATTAGGAAAATACTGGACTTGTGCATGCCATGTCCACATGTATAGTCATCTTTGAAAATTGGAGGAGTTTAATTCCTAGAGGTACAGCCCAGAGGGATAAAACCAGCTAGTGAAATATTTGTATCCCATTATGTGGGAAGGTCATTTTATATGAACTCTTCTCCAGTCAAACAGCTCTTAGTCTCAGTCTTTTTCTGGTAGCCTATGACCAGCAGAACTACCTGCATCACTCATCCTTGCCCACGGGCTTTTCCAGGGGCTGTGGGGCAGTTCCTTCCTGGTGAAGACCAAGGTAGCAGGCCTTGCCCATTGAGATCAGTGAAGGGAAGGACTCATTCAAATTTTTAGCTGTCTCTAAGGCTCACTTCGCTTCCTCAATCCTCTTATCGTACCCTCACAGAGATGCACAATAAGAATATGAAGTAGTAACCCCTCGAGACCCTTGGAATACTTGAAAATAAAGCAAGATGAAACAGAGTCTGCCTTATCCCCAAAGATTGACCTCCACCTTTTTGATTTCACCTGCCCACTGTACTCACAGAACTGAAAAATAATCAAAGAGCATAAATTAAATGAATTGCTTTATTTCTGGAAATAGCTTATCATTCTATTAAGTTGCCAATTTGTTTGTTATCTGTCCAAATGATAAAGACATTTAGCTCATGACTGCATTTGCTTGAGGAAGGAAAGCAATGATAGCAGGAGAGGAATACTACTGGGCTATTAATATTCACTACTATAATGATGTGGGGTCTCAAAATTAGGGCCACAACCTCACCATGATAACTGAAATGCAAACTGGTACAGCACTGTGTTCAAGACAGTACCAAATCACATGCATTACTCAGGTTACACAAGTGTTAAAAAACGAAGGAAGAGAAGAGCATGATAAAACAACTGCAGGTCACAACCCACCAGATGCTTGCAACTACACAACTCATTTAACAGTAATATTCAGTTCTGGTCATTTGAATTGTTTAGTACTGTACCCAGTGGACTCATTTCACAGTTGCTTGAAACAAACAGTGTTACCCACACTGCCTTTGTATTTACTATTCTGCCTCAAAAGGCTTGAAAGATGGAGAGGCTAGATGGAATGAAATTAAATGTTTAGTTAAAATTTTTATGTAGCTGGATGTGTACAGAATTCCTTCAAGCTACAAAACTGAAAGAGTTGCTTAGATTATTTTCCTGAACTTCCTCCAATTTATAATGAAAAGGGTACACAGAAAATGGAAATGTGATAGATCTCCCTTTGAAAAAGAAATCATAGACATCACTGAGGATTTCACACTTGTACAGAGAATCAAAATAAGTTTAGTTAGCTGACATATATTTGCTGCATCCAACACAAAAAGAGTATCTCTCTCCAAACCTTCAGAGAAAACCAGAATGGTTTACAGAGAGAGAATCCTCCCTGACAATGCCTGTGAAAACAATTAAAGGGACTTGCTGACCTCTGGAAGAACAGTGCCTAAGTGTGTGTGTGTGTGTGTGCTTGTATGTGTGTCGCCCTGCCAGACAGTCTCCTCACTTTCATAAATTCAGGTTAACTCATAACAACTTAGAATTTATGTCTTGTCCCAAAACTACAGCCAACACAAGATCTGAGTCACCTATTCCAGGGAATAATCTCATGAAAAGTATTCACTAACAGTATTACAAACATTGCCTTGTGCCAGACCTTTTCTTTGAGGTTGGTTTCCAAAAAAAGCCCAGTTTAATATGACTTAGCCTACTCCCTAGAAGAGCATTGGAGAAGACAGGGGAATGGTGTAAAACAACTAAAATGAGATTGGCTTAGCACATTACACTTCTTTTGACGCTTTCAGGAAGTTTGTGAGAATCTGTGGAGAGAGATAATATTAGCAAAATATGGCAGTAAGCTAAGTTTTCAACAGCTATTGATCTGTGCCTCTGAGTTCAGCACTAAGGTTTCTATTTTGAAAACATCTTGCCTCTCTGAATAGTACAGAAGAGGCCTCTCTGAATAGTACAGAAGAGACCTCTCTGAATAGTACAAAATAGGTGAAATAGGAGCGATTAATCTAGCTGTTCATGCTGTAAAAGACTTAAATCCTTTTTCCAGAACTAGCCCTTCTAACTTAGGCCACTGAAGTCAATGATATCTTACATTGATTTGTCTGAGTTTGCACTTGTAACCTGTAGCACAGCAGGAAATAGCTCTTCACTCCCTCTGCTATAAGACTATCTTTCACCATACACTGACAGAACCTTCATCCTTTCCCTACGCCCATCTCAGCCTGATTCAGTCATATTGCAAGAGGCACATTTAAAGAACTGAATCGCTGGAACATATTGTAGCTCAGTATATTTAGACTGATATCTTGTAAGTCTGGTACCCTGTCATAAAAATATATTACTACACCATTTAGTATGTAATTTTAGTATTAATATGACAGCAGTAATTCTAGGAATGAGAGAGGTATTTACTATAAACAAATCCAAAGAATAATAAGACATACCACCCTCTAGAATCCATTTTGCCATCAGTTATGCATATATTACTGACAGTATAACCAGAAGCGATAGAGTGTGTACCACTTACAGAGCTGGAAGCAGTGGAAGGCACACCTCTGTCATGTCAGAATACTAGGAGCAGGATTCAGCTCCTCAAAGCAGTTGCACCCACCCACATCTCCAGCTACAGGGAGAGCCCAGGTGGCCCTGAGCCTGGGGTTGGAGGAATGGTGGCCTCAGCAGTGTGTAGTAAACCCTGCTTGAGCTGCTGAGCTGCCAGAGAAACAGCCAGGTGAGCAGACTGTGTGGCACCAGTGAGTTTGCACCAGAGAGGGACAGGTTCTCCAGGATCCAGAGCCTAAGCCCCACATTGCACAGGAGGAGGTACAGCAAGAGCATGAGAACAGGGACTTCTAGCACAACAGGAGATGAAAATCTGTGACTCTGGAAGCAAGGGTGCTCCCTCTCCAACTGCAAATGTTTACTGCAAAATTGATGAAGCCAATAGGAAAACTTTATTAAAGGGGAGAAGTTGGATGGAAGAGGAAGGGAAAATGCCTATAACTTACGCACTGGAAGAGATGAGTGTTAGAGATATTAAAATCATAAGGGGAAGAGAACTAGGAAAGAAGTCCAGGGATAAGCATTGTGGGAAGTAATGTAGCCAAACAGTAAAACCAGACATACTGGCATCAAAACAATCTGACCATCATGGACTATCTAAAGGAGTAGTCACAACACCTGGAAGTCTGGAGCAAGCAACAGAGGATGCAAAGTCTTTCCTTTGCTGTCCTCCTGCACTGACCTCTGAGGATGAGCTTGGTGTGGGCCCAGAACCACCACCAAAGCTTACTTAGTTCCTCTCAGCACTCACTGTGCTAAGCTTCTTTCTCTTGGAAACTTCTCACTGCTGCCCCAACACCAAGAATTGCTGCACGTTGTGTCATGTCATCAGCCCTTAACCTGCTGTGCTCAGAGAGGGAAGAAGCCAGAAGACAGGATCTTACTCTGGGAAAATGGGGGAATTCTATTCTCACAAGATGCTGCAGTTGTCAAGGCTGAGCCAGGCAGCCATTCAGGGCAAGCAGTTTCAAATATTATTATGCATTAAGATTTCTCTCACAGCTCACAGCCCTAGGGGAATTTTAAGGTTCTAAAGGCACATTTTTATGCTGTAACCCTGTTAAGCAGACAAATGACAAACAGCTTTTTCACCACAGCTCTGAGCCCAAACCCCAGACTCCACCTAGAAGCCTTGTGCACTGCCTGTCCTTCAAATCCAAAGATGTGCCTAAAACACTTTTCACTTACCTGGTCAGACTTTGGTTCATGGGACTGTTGAAGGTGACTGTGGTGGGAGCAGGCCAAAGAGGTATCCCTAGATATACCCCTCAGCGATATTCAGACAGATCCAGGAAGAGAAGGCATGATGGAGTGGCACTGGAGATCATGCTCTCCTCCAGACTGCCCTGCATGGTCCTCTAGACTGTATGGTGCCCAGACTAACAGATGAGTGGAAGGCTTTGTGCTATGCTCCCATCCAAAGACATCTTCAAACTCTCCAGAACAGTCATGTCTTCTATTTCAGCCCAAAAGTATGGTGCAGTGTTTCATCTTCTGGAATGCAACTTTCATTGTCTCCACTAATCTTGCACAGCTCACAAGTCCTACTTTAGCTCCTGGTGCTCATAAGGCAATATCTCCTGATATTGCCACAGAATTACACTGTTTCTGCAGACACTTCTGTCTCTCTCACTGCTCAAATTTATGAGATGTACTATTTCCCCAGGGACACGGGTTACACTGTGCTAGTTTTCTGAGACACTTGAGGGGCCATAGATGTTATCAGTGCAAAAAAGAGAAGGAGAAAAATGAATAATTTTAAAAAGTGGTGAAAGAAATAAGGGGTTCAGCACGTGGTTCAGCACAGAAGATAAAGGCTGAGCATTTCAAACCAGAAGGATGGATGGAGGAGGCTGGAGCAGCAGGGTTTTAAAGGACTAGGGGCTTGATGTCAAGAGCTAACAGGAAAGCATATATGCTCTTTATTCTGTTATGGAGGACAGGAAGTGTGTCAGGATCCTTTGTGAGCTGTTGATGGTTAAGAATCATCTGTAGGCACATGCAGATTAGGTATGCCCTTGGGGACAGGCTCATGAGCTCCAGTCTTAATGTTCCCCCAAGCACTGAAGCACAACTCCAGTGTGTAGGACACGTTCATGTGCACCAAAACTAGAACCTCAGAACCAAATCAGAGAGGACATCAAGGCACGAGTAGTGAGTGGAAAGGTGTTGCATTAAAACCACCCAACAGTTCAAATGATATCATCAGTGTAGATGCAGCCGGATCCATCTTCCTTCCAAGAGGAGCAGAAGAAACTACGCCACATCAATTCCCCCACCTTTATCTATTAGATATCAGATATGAAGGCTGTGAAAAGACAGACTGTCCTGAGTCCCAGAGCTTGGTCTTTTTTAATGTACAGTCATTTTCCAATATCCAGTGAAGTCAATTAAAGCCTGCAATTAGTGGCAGCAGGCCCCAGGTTTCACACTCACTCCCTTTGACGCCAGCATCCATCCAGGTGTAACTGACTCCAAGCAGCTATGTCACAGACAGAATACTAGCTTGGGGCAGTGAACATATCTTGAGTTCCACTGAAGTGGACAGCATGACAACAGCCATGAATTGAGACAGAGCTACTTGCTGACTAAACACTGATTAATGTAAAAGCAGATTTATAAAGTCATTTGCATGTTTCATCAGCCAAACCACCACTGCAGACAAAAGGGGAGCTCAAGTCTTCTTCTTAAGTTGCTAATTCACCAAACCCTGGCTACAAAGAAATCCATATGCAGTCACCCTTCAATCCAGGATTAAGTGTTTTATGAATTGGGATAATTTATACAAAAGGATGGATCAGGATTATAGATTCTGGTTTCACAAAGTCAGATTCTGCATACTCTGACTAATAGTCCCTTTCAGGAAAATTTTATTCAAAAGAAGATATAAATACATATGTAAATCTGAGTATGCAGTGAAGTGTCATCGCAATCAGAAAAGCCAGAGATAATTTAAGGGAGTCAGATTTAGGCCTGCATTTTCATATTCTTCTAAACTGAAACCAACAGGAGCCAAATTTAACAAGACCATTGACCATGAATTGGGCCATTACTCTGTATTTCTGAACACAGCATTGTCTGCTGTGTACTTCAAGTTCTTATCACATTTACTGTGGAGATCTTTCCTTGCACATGCAGCATAAGGGCTTATAAGCACCAATTAATAGATAAGTAGAGATAATAGATGGCTTAATTTAGAAACAGGAAATATTTAACATCCACATGCAGCAGCACTCAGGTTCTGTCACTCTTCATCGATCCTTTCTACACGCATGCTAAGTCTCATAGATACACCTGCTTGCCTTAACTAGCAGACACGCACATTGTTGATATTAGTTTAACCTAAGCCAATTTTTAAACTAGTGGCAACTCCAGGAACTAATTATGAACAAAATTTCAGCACTATTGCTCATAGAGTCCTGGATGTCTGTCAGAGTTCTGCAGTTCAAGGCAGGATTTCTCCGTTTTAGATAATAACTCGACCACCCAACTGTAGTAGTAGTAGTAACTAGTATTAAAAGTGGCAGCAAGTGCAGCTTCAAGAGAGTCCTTTCGTATTGATTCTTAATCACTATCTCAGATCCTTACTCACTTTCTCGGAAGAATATCAGCAACCATTTTGCTTGCACAGTTTCATGTCACCACAAACCCTTATTAGGTAGATAAAAGTACTGAGTGCATAGTTAAGACTGTGAAGATGCTAACTGAAGCTTTGGGGATGCAGGTGTGCTTAGGCAGAGAACAGTTCTCAAAATGCCTCTTTTCAGTCCTTATAAAGAGTTTAAAACATCACATCTGTGGACAATAGTTACGTGACATTGGATAAAATCAGTTATTTTCGAAAACTATCATAGGAGCATAAATAAAGGACAGAATTTGATGCTCAAATAAATATCTGCATTTTCAGTATGTGATGAAACAAAAAAATAAAAAAAAGCTCCATGCACAGAATTAAGTACAGATCTCGATTCAGGTTTTTCGTGTCCCCATATTATGGAGAGTTAAGATCTGGGCTTCAGTTTCTGGAGCAATTCAATTATAGAGTAGCATCTAATTCTCCACTTTCCAAGAAAACAATTAACCCATTTTTAGATATATTCTTTTTATCAAACTACTGAAACCAATAGTCTTCTATACATTACTTCACCTTAGATGTTCCCTCAAGATTTGATGGAGAGCTGGTTACTGAGACAGACACTCTACTAGGAACAGTGTTCACTGAATGACATATTCTATAGGATACCATTTTATTTCTGTTTTCATATTGCTTTCTTTTTATTTCTATTATCAAATGGTAAAGTTCTGCATAGAGCCTGACTGAGAGACTTGTATTTACAAATATATACTTATATGAGAAGTAATATATAGGCAGATTGAAATAGGCAGATTTCAAGTCACTTCAGCTTGGATACACCTAGAAACAAGTATTTCCTTTTCGTAGTGCTAAAGCTAATAGAAGGAGAAAGCTTCCTTTTAACTAAATCCCTGAAAACAATTTTCTTAATAATTTGATACCCTTAGTGTCCATAGCACTGTAATAAATGATAAATTTAGAAATGGCTAAAACATTTCAGGAGGCTGTATGAATTAACAAAGTACTTGCAGAGATTTGCATGACTGTGTTGCTGAGAGCACTTGAACAGCAAGAAGAGTTATGAAGTCCATTAAAAACTTCAAACTGACTTAATGTGAAGCAAACTGATACTAAATGACATTAGTGAGGTTACACATGGAAGAAGGGACAAAGGTAAAGGAAATGGATTTAATATATTCTACTTGCAAGAGTGACTAAATCTCAAGGAAAAATCTTTTATTTTTATCACATGGAGAACTAGGAGGAGCACAGATTATTACCCCACTGGAGAGCTCAACTAACTCTTTTTAGCCAAATTATCTCCTCAGTCTGCTGTGGCAATTTTGTTTGTGAGACTTGCACCTCCATGGGTGCCAGTTCACCCACAGTCCTGGGGTGGGAAGGGAGGAATGTCCACAAGGGGTAGGGTCAGCTGTGGCACACATGCTATCTCTGGCAGTGGAAGTCTGTCATTGCTCACACGGTCAAAGAGAACAAAGAACTTGCCCCATACACTTGCTCTTTATGTATTCAGTCATACCTTCCTGAAGGTATCTTGTGCAGTTCTTGTAAATTTTCCTGATTCTTAGGATGAACATGACCATGTTGGAATTCCAATGACAGATTACTAGAGACACTGAAGTCCTTGCCATTCCAAAACACATTTCCTGTTTACAATAGAAGGGAATGGAAAAAACTAAAGAGAATTTTAAACTTCTCATTTTAGCATGGGAAGCTGAGACCAGAATGCTGTTCAATAGTGTGACATTTGGGAAAAAAGAGAAACGCTGCAGAGTGAACTGGTCAAAGACACTGCTAAAACCAAAATACTATGAATCCTTTACCTTTCTGGAATTTCTTCATTATTATGAGCAGAAAGCACTGTAATTGACATTTGATAAGTATCACCTTGAAAGATCATGATAATAAGCCATCCTCCCCAAAAAACCCCAAACCCAGGAAAATAAAAGTTTTCATCCTTCTGCCACAATGGCTTAGCACTGTTGGGATTTGTTCTTTTTGCTCAGGTCAACATCAAACATTTTTTAACCTTTATTTTCTAAGGACTGTGACTTTGATTTTTTGTGTGTCAAAATTTAGGATAAAATCACATATGGCTGCATATAACACAGGTCTCAGACCACTGACAAAAGGAAAGAATTTGAAAATGACTGGCCTGTATTTCAGGGGATGGGGCAAAGATATCACTTTCTAGCTGAAGTGTTCTGCAAACTGGGACACAGATGTCATCCCTCTGTAACAGGAACCACAAAGAGCCTGGAGGATGATCTACCTTTGAATCCTATGTTTTGTGTCCTTTTCAGCTGGCCTGGGGATGTAGCTCTCAATTCCAAACAGTTTCATCACTGCTGATAGTCTGTCTCAGAAGAAAGATTGAAAAGAATGGTTCACCAAGGGAGACACAGGCACAACTGTTTCCATTACCTCTGTCTGGCTTGCAGCAGCAGAAACTTTTTTTATATTTCCAGTCTCTACTTTTACTAAAAGCCCCATCCTTCAGAAGTGTGGTTGGCACTTCAGCACATACCATGGAATTTTCTGAAATCCCCTTTTTCAATACCTCTGCTGGAAAGACAACATACATGAAGAATCAAACTAGACTAGCATTTCACTAGGAAACCTGCATTCAAGCAGGGGAGCTAGCAGACTAGGTATGGAACAACAGGAGCACAATCATAACCAGAGCTCTTAATTTTCTGCTGTTCCTGCTAGTCACATTGGTGAATGACTAATTTCAGCCATTCTTGATGCCTTCTATGGAGGATTGACTGGCAATGAGAAATGCTATCTTTTGGCAGGCACCTCTAGGGAAGCAGAAGTGAAAATCCCAGAGTCTCTCCATGCGAAGAATTAAAACTTAGATCAGGTTTATTTCTGATTTGGAGTGATTCAGTCTTTGGACAACAAATGTAGGCAGCTCATTAATATCAGTCATGTATGCAGAACTCACATATTTGATTGAAAATGGAAATCCTCACTAAAGCAATGTCTTAAAACCTGCAAAGAACTGCCTTAAGCACTTTTGAAAAATTCCCCACACCAGTGACTGACAGACACTTTATATTTTTCCTGCCTAACTTTTTGTGAAGATTGAAAGAAGCTTTCTTAGTACTGCCATGACACTGTATTCAAATTGTTTGTCAACAATGCCACTTTTGTTCTGAAGCAAATTTGCACGCTATTTGGAATTGCTCTATGCATAGCAATTTAGAAACTGTAATCCAAGCTTCTCTATTACTAGGAAAAAAGGAACATATTTCTCAGATAAAACCAAAATAAACAAAGCAAAAACTTCTGAAATATATTTGCTTTTGAAATGTAAATCTCTGAGATGAGTAATAAATTCAAGTGTTCAAGGATATTGCCAGATGAGTATTTTTTAATTACACAAATAATGTTCTTCACATTTTGTATAGAGAGGGGTCATTTTGCACAAAGGATAATCAAGAAATTTGGATTGGCCAATCCAAGTCAGTTGTTGTCCACACACCCACACAAATGAATAGAATGAGAGTGTGATTGAAACCTCGGGCATGCTTGGCAACTCCCAATTAAGTCTATCAAGATAATACATTTCCATTAATATTTTGATTCCAATGAAGTAAAACTTTCTCAACAGAGAAGTGCTTCATCAAAAATGTTTAAGGCAGCCTAAAAAGACATTTCATACAACTGTTTCTTAGATGACATGAATAATAATATTTTTTAAACCAAATCTGAATAGTTTTATTATAGATTTTTAAATTTTTAAAAGAACTTTTCAGGGAATAAAAAAAAAACAACAAACCTTGAGAAATAAATGAGCAGCTTTACTTTCTAACAAATTAGCTTTGAAAAGCCTCAGAAGGGACACTGAAAAAAGAAAATACTGTTCCATGGCAGAACAGAAATTGTTCAAGCTATCATCGTAGTTTCAGTTCTGTATGCTGTGCTTTTAACTCAAGACAAATGAATTTAGAGTACCCTGCAATAGTAAATAATTGAAACTTCTGACTTTTAGAGGAGACACAGCTGTGTTGGAAACATGTCTTACTAATATTGTATTCTGATTTTTGCAACACTTGAAAAGATACAGAACTACCACTTATTTTCTCTTTTTCTGGGAGATAAATTTGTGCTTTTTTAAAAAGTGAAAAAACTATTTTACTTAGAATAGTATTTTACACTATCTGTGACAATTAGCAAAGGATGGAAAGATTGTGTTTCTAGAAGTGCAAAATGTCATAAAACATAGAAAAAATGTCGACAGTGATTGACAGATTTTAGAAGGAATGTTTACTTTAATGACTGTCACATTAATTCTTGGAAGCAAAACTATAGATATAGGGAATGAGATTAAACAGAAATACCAGAAGAGGGACAAACTGTAAGCAAACATTTTTTTCCCCCAGGAATATTACTAACTTAGTGTATTTCAGTAAGATGTTTTAGTATTGTTAGGAGCTGATTTTCTTAAATTATATAGAAGCTTTGAAATGTCACGCCATGGCTGACAATTGATTTGTATATCTAAAGTCATATGCTAGGAGAACAGTATGCTTTACTCAGATTATCTAGGTATTACTGGAATCTAGAATTGTGAAAGAACTCAGAATACATTTTTCAAATAAAGAGAGATGTATTATGGCTAGCAGAGTATTTTTAGTACACATTGGAGCAATTAAACAACATCTTCCATTTGGAATTCACATTTTATTTGTGTTTTTTTTCTTTTACTATGAAACTATATGAGTTAATATACTAAGAAATTTACCACCATCATATTTGTTTTTACCTTGTAAACTGATTCCTCAACTGCTACTCTGTCATTAACCAGTACATGTGCTGTGACAATATCCAGGAGACCTTGTCACAGATCTTGTGTTTAGCAAAGGAAAAACATGCAGAGGAAAATACATCCATGCAAGTAAACTCAAGTCTGTGACAAGAGAAATGGGTCAATACAGAGGGACCACAGAGTAAAAGGAAGGTCTCCAGTGTAACAGTCAATGGTCTCAATAGCCTGAGCACTGCTGAGGTCAATAAATATCACAGAAAAAGTGGATTTGTAGGGGAAGAGCAAAGTGATTATTCACCAGGGGCTACTCCCAATGATGTGAAATGCTCCAGGAAAGAGAAAGAAGGGGTTTTCCCTTAACACTTAACAAGTGGTTGGTGCTTAGTGAGATACACCAGGGTTATTTAGAAGTAGAAAGAGAGGATGAATAACTGACAGTGCCTGAGATATGTGACTGTCATGAGACTGTTAGCACAGTGCAGGCCAGAGGAGCCATAAAAGTGAAGGAAAAGAGACTGTGAGCCTGAGGAGGCTGAACTTCAGGAGGGATACAGAGGCAGGGTTGATGCCCCTGACGATGAGGGAAGACCCAGATATAAAAAAAGGAAATGAGATTACACTGGAGAAATTAAACAACTCAGCCTAACTTCAATATCCAAAACAATACTGGAGTGTGATAAAGGACAAACAATTTACAACTACCTAGTAAATAATACACCAATGAGAAACAATCCTTGTATGTCATGAAGAAATTGTATCAAGCCAGACTAATTTCATGCCAGGTTATCTAGCCTTTGATGTGATTTGAACATGATTTTTCTAGCACAGTCACCCACAACATTCTCACACAAAAAATTGGAAAACATGGTCTAGGTGACAGCACTGTATGATGGATGCAGACCCAGTTCTAAAATAAGACTCAGGGATTTGGTACGAATGGTTTCCTGTCAACAAGGTGAGACATATCAACATTGTGGGGCTCTCTCCAGAGCCTGATATTATCTCACTTTCTTAATTTCAAAATTTCTCCTCACCAGTATGTGAGGTTATGCATACTGGTGTCTAGCTCAGCTACGTGGTCTATTCTTTATTTCTTTCTCCCTTCCATCCAGTGTCCATAGTTATTGGAGTAGGGCAGTTTAGAGTAGATCTTCTCATCCCTGTCTGCCTGTTCCCTATAGAGTCTATCAGCTTGTTGTCCATTAATTTGTCCAATCTCTTTTTGAAAACCTGTCAATAGTCTCTGCTCTTCGCAGACTCTTGTGGTAACAGTAAACTT
>NW_016690242.1:2444183-2545076 GCF_001604755.1 Lepidothrix coronata
ATGACATCACCTTTTGTTTATCTTTGTTGTCCTTTGATGAATGATAGATGAATAAAACAGACTGTGAGATTGTCCCTCAGCAGCAGTAGCAGTTTAATAAACAACATTACATCTACCAGAATATCAAGTTTCCACCTCTCAAAATCACTAAACTGAATGCAATTAACTAACTGTTATACTTAGGATAAACTAGTACATACACACGTGGCAGGTTTATTCCTAATTTACACAGCTGCCTCTTTAAAGTATCTGAATTTTGTTTTTTAAATTGCCAGTGACACAAGTGTGTCATGATACTCGGGGATTTTGTGCCAGTTCCTAAGAGTTGAAAGCATTTGAATCCTGTTCTCGTGGTAAAATACCTACAATGATGAAGGTGACTGATCAAGCAAAGGACTCAAATGGACTGATAAGGATTAAACCACAAAGTCTTACACAATTCTAAAATAAATGGGAAATAATCTTCTGTCTTCAGAGGTGGCTAAGAGTTACCAAGTTCTTCAGTTACATGGATGCTTTAGAAGCCCAGAGGTTATGCACAGTATCTAGGCTAAAATAAACCAGGTGAATAATAGAATGTTTGCTGCTAAAAAATCAATAATTTCAGCAACATTAAATTGCCAGTTGCATCTACAAAAACAGAAGCTGTAGCAATTATTAGCAATTATTTAATCTAACAACATTTAGGAAGATTGAAATACAGAAAGATAATCTGCTGTCCTAAGGTTCTGTAAGCATTATCTTTACTGGCAACATTTTATGGAATTTTGCAATGATAAAATGTTTGGCTTTGGAAGCACAAAAAACCACCTTTTGTTTTGGCTTAAGATTCAGCACTTCATAGCTTTCATCAATCTTCACATAGTTTTATTTTAGCCACTCTGCATATCCTTTGCATTATGTATATTTTTAACCTATAACTCTGATAGAAAGCCACACAGTTGCAAAATTAAATATCAAATAATAAACAAACATGATACATTTACAAAGATAAAATCATAGAATCATTAAGGTTAGAAAGGAGCTCTAAGATGATCAAGTCCAACCGTTAACCCAGCACCGCTGTGTTCACCATTAAAGCACATCCCCAAACCTTCTGAACACTTCCAGGGATGGCGATTCCACTCTGGGCAGCTTATTCCAACGCTTGATAGTGAACACCTGTCATATTTCATGGTTTCTAGAGTCCTGTTTGGTTAGTCTAAATGCTCTCCTTATCTAATCATCCTTTACCCGGTAAGGGTTGTTGTATACAAAGAGTCTTGTCATCTGTTTCATCAGTGAAAAGTGGCAATTTAGAAATATATCTGTCATTTGCTGAGACCTGTAAATGCATTTCCATGCTCAAGTTCATAAAGATACACTACCACAAAACACTGAAGCAGTTAGGGAAAGTAAACCATGAACAGGGTTCTTATCCAAAGTTCATCCTAGTGAGCTGGAAAACTTCCCTGTATTTTAACTCTGTTGTTATCTACAAGCACCCTCTCTCTGTCTCTACTGCTACTCATACTGGGGAAAAAGAACTGGACAATAAGGGAAGTGCCAGGAGAAGATTTAGATAACCAAATAAGGATTCAGTTGGAATTTAGGTACTTATTTTTTTTGGCACAATTACTGACCTAAAAAAATGCATTTCCAAGAAGTACCTAAACTTCACAGTCTTATGTGCTTTACAAGTTCCCACACACCTAAAACTGTTGGCCTGTACCTGCTGCTGACTATCAAATTCCTGATGTGCTTGAGCAACTTGGTGACTGTCTCAGGTCTAAGCCTCAAAAATTATCAATTCCTCCATCAGAATCCACTGTGGCTGTATCCGTATTTGCAATTAAAATAGCATCAAGGTATGGTGCAAGTACTGGTTTGCAATCATCCTTCCTCTTATCTGTTTAAATGTGTCCAGCGGTGATTTTGATCCACATTAAATAACACTATCGCTGAGACTGTCTTGCTGCAGATCACAGGGGATACTTTGGGCCCAAGGCAATTTTCAGCAGGCAGTGCAGGAATAACTATGCAGTTTTATGGGGGAAAAGAGAGAGGAAAAAAAATGTTCAATTTCCTTCCCCCCCTCCTCTACTTTCTTAGCTTGCAGGCTGTTTTGGACTGGCATAGTCTGTATTCTTCCTACAGGAATATGCCACTGTGTGCAATGTTTAGTAGTGATGTCACCTACTTGGCTATTCCAAAATCCTAGGTAATCCTACATTTCTACATTCCATACAATCCTAATTTGTGTAGATTGCCCAAAAGAGTAAAACAGAAAATATGCACAAACTAAAATCCAGGACTTGGTTTTATTGTGCCCAAGTTGTAGGCATGAACGTTCACCTTTGATTCTTGGGTTCTCTGCACAGAAATCCAGCCTCAACATCAAACCCGGAGAGTACCTTTACTGTTATCACAACCCCAAATGAGTGATATGAGACTACGGCAATACCACAACCACAAACCCTTACAAGAAAAGGTCATGTAAAAAGCCCAGATGCCCTGCAATGCAGTAATAATACATAAATAGAGGAATTATAAATATTTTAAAGGGTATTAGACATGATCAGTTCTTGACTAAGGGAGGGGGAAAAAAGAGTGAACTTGGCTCTACACTTAAAGAAAGCATCCCAACTGCATATGCCCACTGGGAATCAGTGTCTGTCTGCACATTCTCACATTCAAGCCTGCTGACTGAACCTAACCCTGAGGTAGAGCAACAAGAAGGATTGCTCATCCTATGACACTATTTTTAAGTGCTACTTTTCATAACCAAGCTTTTCCACACTGTGTCTAGTAACCGAGACAGAACTTTTTAGCCTGGATGAGAGGCCAGCTAGACGGGCAAAAAATTGCTTGGATGGTCAGGCTCAGAGGTTGCCAGCTAATGGCTCACACACTACCTAGAGGCCTGCAACAACTACAGTATTGCATGGCTCTGTACCAGGACCTGTCCTGTTCAACATGTTGCTCAGTGACCTGGAGGAGGTGATGGAATGCACTCCCATGAAACTTGCAAATGATACCAAATTGGGAAGAACAGGCTCAAGGGCAGGTGTGTCATGCAGAGGGACCTAGACAGGCTGGAGGAACAGGCTGCCACAGGAACATTAAGAAATTTTATGATAATCTATGCAAAGTCCTGCACCTGGGAGGCTTGACAGACAGCAACCCGTACATGAGCCAGCAGTGTGTTCTGGCAGCCAAGATGGACAACAGTATTGTGGGGTGTACTAAGCGCAGACAGAAGATTCAGGGAAGTGATTATCACTCTCTGCTTGGCACTTAGATCACATCTGGAATACTGCATACAGTTTCAGATTCTCCACAAAAAAAAGAGGTGTTAATAGAAGAAAGTGAGTTCAGCAGAGAGCCACCAAGAGGGTAGAAGGACAAGAGACAATGAACATGAACATCAGAGTTTCTAAGAGGATATAAGAAAAAAACTTTTACACCACAAGGACAGTGTCCCATTGAAGCACATTTCCTAGAGAGATTGTACAGTCTCCATACTTGCAGATTTTCGAGAGTCAACCAAAGAAAGCCACAAGCAACCTGGTTTGCACTCCTAGCTGATATTGCTTTAAGTTTAAAGATATTGGACTGGAGACCTTCTCATATCTCCAACCTCAATGAAGCTGTGATTCTGTGGTTCTATGACTCATGATTCCCTTATAACTAAAATTTTACAATATATTTTTATGGGCTTTACTGGAATAATTCAGCATTCTTTCGTTTTCTTTTGGGTCATGCACTTTGAATTAGAATCACCTTATTGTTCCAAGACTCAGCTGAACTGTTCATTTTCACAAAGAGGACTGCAAGTGCTAATTAAGTTGATGCATTGTGAATTGTCAGTTTGGATATCTCAGCTGTCACAATTATGTTGAAATAAATTATATGCATTATCAAAGGGTGAATATCATCATACCCGTGTTATAACTAAGGAAGTCTCAGAAGAGAAGACTTAATTTTCTCATTTTCCTGAAGAAAATTAGTTGTATTCCCATATCACAAAACGTGAATTTTAAACCACTAACCTAATTTATAAAACTTAAATACTTAAAAGGTGGTTTGAAAGAACTTACAATTGTGCTCTTTGTAATTCTGGCTTATTTTTTAAGGTAACAAAACTTGCTAATGTTAGAACATGTATTCATGTAGACAATTTGTGTCACTTAAAAGCAGCATCTGGAGAATAAAAACCCAAGGTTTTTCCCAATGCACATCTGACAGACATCATGACATCTACACAATAAAAATATTTTTAAAAGTTTTTTGTTGCTGAATTCAACATGAAAAAATCCACTGTTGATCATGTGAACAGAATTGTGTGCAAAGTTGCCACTTTCTTTACTGCAATGTTACTAGACAAGAGGGCATGGTCTTAAGCTCTGCCAGGGGAGGTTTAGGTTAGATATTAGGAAGAAATTCTTTACAGACAGGGTAATCAGGCATTGGAATGGGCTGCCCAGGCAAGTGGTGGATTCTCCCTCCCTGGAGGTTTTTAAGATGAGACTGGATGGGGCACTTAGTGCCATGGTCTAGTAACCACAGCAGTGCTGGATCAAGGGTTGGACTTAATGATCTCAGAGGTCCTTTCCAACCCTGCTGATTCTATGATCTATTATTTACCTATGAGAAAAGAAGCAAGACTAAGAACACAAAATAGCTTCTCCACAACTTTGCAATGAGAGAGCTCATTCTACAAGTATTACAACCAATTACAACCACACAAGCATCCAAGAAATACATCAGATATGAAAGAGTCATCAGGAGAGTCTGCACTGGACTTGTCTGTGGTGAAAAAAGAATCATCCACACAGCTTGTTCAGCTGCAGATTGCAGGGTACATGCTGTGGATATAGTTTGCAGAGCACTCTGGTGTATTGCAAGCAGAAACACGGCCTTAGAGGTAAAATATATATTAAAAAAAAAATCACACTGTTTGAACACAGTAAGCAAGCAGTTAATTGCTGGGTCTAAGTGAGGGAGCCAGGCTGTTCTACACAAAATGCTTACAGCAGTAAACAGATATTGAACATAGGAACACATTAAACAGAGGGCAGTAAAGAAATGTCTTTGACTAATGTTCTTTTCTTTAAAAGACAGAGACAGAGAAAAAAGATAATGTCAGTTAAGGTAACAGCAGATGAGACCAAATAATTGCAGATGGTTGAATGCAGAAGCTGCAGGATGTACTTTACCATCAAGTGGGTACTTGATAGGAGCTATTTATGTATGAAGTGTTGCCTGAGAGAACCCACAGGGAAAAAGTGCCCGAGTGCTAGAGAGGCAGCTGGAAATCATGATGGAATTCAGGCAAGACCTGAGGACAGGACGAAGGGAGGAAGAAGGTTCAGCAAAGAATACCAGATGAGAATGGCTGAATAACATCATGAGGAAGAAGAGACAGGCACTGAAGAGGGAATGAAAAATAGTAAAAACTTCCAGAATGGGCTTGTTGCT
This sequence comes from Lepidothrix coronata, assembly GCF_001604755.1. Taxonomy (NCBI): domain Eukaryota; kingdom Metazoa; phylum Chordata; class Aves; order Passeriformes; family Pipridae; genus Lepidothrix; species Lepidothrix coronata. The sequence continues at coordinate 2,449,644 of NW_016690242.1, forward strand.
CCAAAAGACAAAGATAAAAAAGAGGAAGAAACAGAAGAGAGAAGGAGAAGAATAGCTAGTGTGTCAAGAAGAGCAGACAGGGATACTGGGAGGCTAGACAAATGGGAAAAATACATTGAAGACTCTGTTCCTCTTTCCCCTTTTTTTTCCAGTTCTCCTTCAGAGATCCACTCCAACAGCATGGAAAGGTAATTTAGGGACTCACTGGCCCAAATTGCATTAGTATTTTGGTTCAGAGCAGAACAGTTCTGAATCAGATGACTTCAATATTTCCACTTAGTTCATGTCAGTTTTATTGGCAGAGCTTCTTGGTTTCCACAGTTAGGAGAAAACTATACCAGTAGTTGTTCTCTGAAATATAAGTGAAAAGCATGCCTGCCCCTAAAAAGGATCTAAAGAGCCAATCCAAAGTGGGCTCCACTGTCACAAAGTTCTACCTCACATGCATGAACATCAAAAAGTTCTTACACCAACAAGTGTTTCTGTTACAACCTGAGGTCCTTTGCATGCTATAAAATGAATCAAATGCTAAGTATCTGCTGCCATATTTATCAACGTTCAGCCCCTGACCCTTTGAATTTCCAGCACTCCTTCCTCCTTCATCTTCTCTCATTCTAGCTTGGAATTTATTTAACTTCCCTATGTCAGTTGTTGTCCGCCCATCTTCTTCTATTAGTCTTCATCTCTCTTGGTACAGTGAGTCGAAAAATTCCAGAAGATCCAGCCAGGTACAAATTATCCTGTGCCATGAAAGGGCTGAATGCTTCTTCAGCAGCAGGCTAGCACTGGCAGTCTCAGAGGCTTGCATTATGATTGATGCACGAAGAGAACTGAAAAGCCAGACAACCTTAAATTTGAAAGGATGAAAATCATTCTTGGAGTGCAAGGGCAACAATCATCCTTTTGGGGCAGCATGGCAGGTGTATTCATATTCTGTAGAGCTTGAACAGATCTTCTGGTGAGAACTATTTTTGCTTATGTCGCCCAGTTGGCCATCTGTGCTCTGGGACACATGACAGTGTATCTGAAGCATGCTCCCCAGCCACTCTGAGAGCCTGTGCACGCATCCCACAGAAGATCACTACAAAAAGCAGAAACTGGAGTACTGTGGCTTGTTTCTAGTGCTTTTGAAAAGCAAATCTCTGTGTCAGTGCTCCAGAGTCCAGTTCAGGTCAGTGTACTCTTTCCATGCAGGCTTTTATAGTGGAATGGGAATAACATGATGTATCTGACACTTGGGTCATGATTGAGAGGAGACGGTGTATGTTGCAAAGGCTGTTGTGCTTTTAAAAATGTCTGTGGTTATGAGCTGCGGGGGAACTCCTCTGTGTGACAGATAGCTACATCAGAAGCTTCCCTCCTAGTCCCAGCCTGTACAAGTGCTGATCTGTGTGCCAGTGACTGTGCATGCAGCATGCCATAACACAATCCCTCTAGAATCCCATAGAGAGGCTTGTGCTTCACAGCACCTTCCTTTCCTTCAGCATGGTGCTTTATAGCCTGGAACAAGGACTGTGTAAATGTACACAGTAACCATATGGATCCCATCCCTGCCTGTCCAATGAGATGAACAGGCAAGTTCTTCTTTGCCATGGTATACAAGTTATGTAAGAGCTCTGGTAAAGTGACAATTTCCTCTACCCCTTCACACCTCATGCAATGAAAACTACTGTGAGCAGTGCAGAGGGGGAGCAGTGCTGCTGCAGTTCTGTTCTCAGACTTTCTACCCTGTGGTGCATATTGTGCAGTCACTACAGCATAGGGGTAACACGAGCTTGTGGGAAGGGTGTCAAGTACACAACTGCTTTCATTCCTGATTTTGGTGGGTAGCCTGCAGATGAGGGATCAGGAATGGGTGGTGGGTTCTGCAGGAGGAAGGGGAAAGCCATTCTCTGCCACTTTTGCTGACATGCCATACAGCCTGATGGGGCCCTGAACCAGCACCCAAGGGTATGGGGGTGGAGGAAAATTTGTGCACTGGCAGGAATATCAGATAGCTGCTTGTGTGGTGGCCATGGAAAGTCAGCCCAGAGCACTGCAGAGTCCCTACAGCACACGAGCTCAGTTGTTCCTCAGTGTGGACAGGCAGTCAGGGGTAGGAGTGGAATCAGAGCTAACACCTGTTGGGACATTTCTCCTGTGCTCAGGCCTCATCTGCTACCTCAGGGGCTCTTAGAAAAGGCTCTAGCCCACTTTCCATTCAGTGCAAACAAAAAAAATCAACATGAGGGAGCAATTTCTCTCTAGAAGCCTTCTCTTCTCACTCCCACTGCATAAAGCCAGCTCTCTATCCTGCTGTTCCCTGCTTGCAGCCAGTCTTAGTGACCACGTGTAGGAACAGAGGGGTCCTCTGTTTTGATCAAGGGACCAGAATAACCCTAGGCTGGAGCAAAATCCCCAAATGCGTGTAACAAATATGTGACAAACATAGCACCAACTGCTTCTTTGATCTACTGATTTACTCCTGTTGTACCAAATTCCTTGCTAAGACAGACACAGATAGCAATATAAGAACTGACAGGTCTGTTGCTGCAGAAAATGGAGGGATAGTAAAGATAAAAAATGGGGACTTTTCACAGAAATTAATAATTCCTATAGCTGCAAAACATAGCTGGTACGAAAACCAGCTGTAACTGCTGTTCTTCATAACACATTAAAAAGATACTATACTTAGCTGTTTGTTTAGGCATAAAGAAAACACAGATCTACACCTGTATTCTCTGCATACATAAACCAGAATCAAAGTCAACGCAGTTATATATCAGTTGTCTAGTTTCAGCAATCCTGTCAGGGCCAGCTATAAATTGTGGGAGATTTTTTCTACAAATGTGTTGGAAAGTGATCAAATTAATGTTTGTGCTAGCATCAGGAAGAAATAAAGCGGGTGTGGATGGAGGAAAATGAGGGTTGGCAGAGAACACTGAAATACCAGCTGTAATTATAAAAAGAAAAAACAATTTTACATGCATTACAGAGTTTGGTCACAGAGCTAAGAGCATCTTTATTTTTATGAGCTTCCCTATTATCAGGCTGTGCAACACAACCATGAAATTAACAGTCAAATATGGACCTTAATCCTGACATAAATAACATTCCCACAGACAGTACTAGGAGATTTGTCAGAAAAGTGTGTTCAGAACTTGACCTCTAAAACTAATAGTGTTGGTGTTTCCCTAGTCATAACATCTCATTTAGCTACCACAGTAAGGCAACTGAAACAGTAGAAAGCACAAAGAAGTCAGTTGTTGCCAGATGGCTCCGTCTCTGCAGCCATTACTCAGACAAATAGTATTTGCTCACACAAGGCAGCCCAGAGCATTTACTGGAGTGTAACACAACTTATCAGATGAATTCAAGTTTCATGATAAATCTTGCTAAAAACAAGTTGTGGCAGAGAATCAATCTTTCTTTTTTTCCAAGCATGCAGCTTTTGAGGGTAAAATCACTACTTTTTACTAAAGTCATGATAGACAAATTACTTGTTTCAGCGACTTTAAGAGCCCGTAATTAATTCAGGAAAACCTTAAGTGTCCTTTTAAACTAAACAGCTAGCTTGCAATCTAAACTCACCAACAACAAAAGCTCACCAAAGCATGGGTGTTTTAACAATTCTCAAATGAGTTTTTATGTTTTTAAGCAGTTTCCTGACATACCTGAAAGTTGTTATTTGGCTTTATGCTGGAACTGGTCAAACCTGATTGAAGCCCACTGATGACAGCAGGAATCTTTTCTCTGACTTGAGCAGCTTTCAGATTACAGCCAGTATTTCTTCAGGAATAACGGGACCACTCAACTCCTGAAAGCAATGAGAAAACTCTCAGTGACTTCACCAATTGTAGGACAAAGATCATAGTTCTGGACAGGGATTAAATTCTGCTAAGAAGGCTACCACAGCTGTCAGAAAGATACTTTAGCTGACTGATATTTCCCAGGTATGGGGATAAACTGGATTGCTGTTTTCTTGGTTATTGTCTTAAGTCTACAATTTGGCCTGCATTTGCCATCCAGTCAGTCACATGCTTAAAATTTGTCAAGTTTCATTATTTCAAAACTACTTTTTCTTAAACTACCATACATTAAAATGAAAGAAAAAAAGGGTACAATGAAAAGTACAGTCTCAGAACCATACATTCAGAAAACTGAAAAGGAAGCACAAAGGAAATCAAGTTGTTGCTCTCCTCAGCAGTGAGGGAAAGGCAGGTCATGCTCCTCTTTCTTCCACAGAAACTGGCAAAATAGCAGCTCCCTGGAAGTAGATCATCTGGTTATTTGGCTTCCCAGTTGGCAAATATCCTGTAAGGCCCAACAGGAGAAGGAATATGCCCTGTTCCCCCTGTGGTACAATGATCCAACATTTACAAAACCAGTTTATTTTACACATAAGAAGACAGTAGTACTATCTCCAAAAGAAAACTAGGACAGTCTGTTCATCCCAAGTTCTGCTTTCCAAGTAGCTCAGGCAGTTTTGGAAGAAAAGGCTTTAGAGTCAAATCAGTACTGTTCAGAAGTAGAATAAAGATCCAGTGATCTATACGTCCATTCTCATGCCGGGGGAAAAAGATTTGATTCTAAGTATTGTGCCTCCTGCATTTGATACAGATAAGAATTTTTGAGTTGGAAAAGATTTTGAAAATGGCCTGAGATTCCTGGGAAGCTTGTGTCTGAATATAATAATATTGGGAATAATATAATAATATACAAACTGTTTTCTAGGAAGTGTTTTGGGATAGAAAGCCCTACTGAGAGCGTTTGTCTCATGTCCCTGCTATTTGTATATATAGACAGAAGCTGTTGATGTGTCTTCTGAGCAGGGATGTTGCATATTCAGAATTACACTGCTTCTCATGGAAAGCAAGCAGTTCTTTACCATGAAGATCTGAAATGAGGCCTCCTTGGTAAAATGTAAGGCATAACTAATAATTTACATATGGTGTGAAGTATCTATTGAACATACTTTCAAGATATCAGGAGGGATTCATCTAACTTTCTAAGTACAGGCAGTAATACTGAAGAATGGGATGCTTCCTGGCACATAGTTCATTACTGTTTGCTACACTTCATTTTCAAAAGAAAAATATCAGAGGCTTCTGATATTATCCATAAAACCCATTTAATAATGAGTATACAGAAATACACAGCAACTGTATCGCATGGACACTTTCTGAGGTTCTGTTTTTACTGACACCAAAGAAACTAAAGCCAAATAGTCAAAGCAATTTAATTAATTAAGAAAGCATACGCTCATAGGGAGGCTTTATTATCTTATTTGCCCTAGAAAATTAATTATGTGTAGTCAATGTAACTCTAACCGTAGTGCTGTCATTTCATGAGCAGTAAAAGAAAACAAAGCAACCCATGAGTGCAGCAGTTTTAATAATTGCAAATTTGAAGCACATTTCTTTCTCATTACGTTTGAATATACAAACTACTGTGCAGTAAATTTGGGGTTTAGGCACGATGTCACCATCTTGCTTCTCTTTTACAGAGAACTTTCCAATTCAGCATCAGTATAAAAATAAAGAACAAATCCTATTCTCTTCAGTGAGATATGAATCTCAAAATGTAATTGAAGCATTACCTCCTGAATTCATTCTAAAGGCATGCAATACCTTAGAGACAAGAATCATTCCCAGTGCAGTAGAATGGCTGCATACTTGAAACAGGAATAGACAGGAAAAGCAAAAATTACCATTCCAAAGCTTCTTCAGCCCCATTGCCCATTAGGTATTTTATTTTCTTGTTTAGTTATGCTGCAAACAGAGATTCAGCAGTAGTATACCTGGAATTCAGCAGCACTACTTTTGTTCTGATGCCTATATAATTGATAGAGGAAGATATTTTATTTACACAGCTGTGATGTGTTTTATAAACAGGTTGATTCTGACTTTCTGAAAGCTCATGAAAAATTATTGCAAAGGAAAAAAAAAGAAAAGTAGACACAAGGTCCCACATGTTTGACATCTTGCCATGTGTACAGATAGGACCAGAAATCACTGCCTTTGTCTAGTTTTTCTGGAAAGGGGCCAAAGCTTTTTAAGGACAAGCAGCACAACAGGTTCCTATCTGAGCATGGCTGCACCAACCACTGCTTTGTAGTCCCAAAGCACTATGACCAGGCCCAAAGCAGTAAGACTGGCTCCCACTATGAGATTAATATAGCTCCTGTGCTAAACATCATCTAGAACCTTCTAAAAAAAAAAAGGAAAGTTCATTTGCAAAGCAGAGGCAGTTTCTCCATTACTTTTATAAGGGCACTGGTATGACAGATACTGCTGTCATCACAGCTCCCAAGTGGAAAAATAGGATTTTAATCTCAAGTAGCATTTGCTTTCCTCAGATAACCACATTCTTTATCACAAATGCTTTATCTTCATCATGCATTATGAATAATATCACATTAGACTCACCTCACAACAGCTTATGCACAAACAATGCTCTGAACTAACAAAATCCCCAGTTGTATTTGTTTAGCATGTTGCATCAATGGAAAGTTTTAACTCGATCTGTTAGCTGAAGGTCTTTTGGTCTGCTGAGTCACACACGATTAATTCTAACAATATTTTAATTTCCTACATGATTAGGTAACTAATGATTTGAGATGAGATTGGGTGTTCTAAACTGAATCAGAATTAGCATTTTTTTCTTTGATGAATTAATTATAATTGATTTATGAAGTGGCACTCTCTAGGGGCCTGACTTTGCAGTGCTTACTGATGAGGCTAAATTCCCGTTGAAACCAATGAGCAATTTTCCTCAATAAACATTGAAGGATCTGCCCTTAAGGCTTAGAAGTTATAACCAGCACCAGCCTTTGAGCCACTCTTAGGACTGCAATTACAAACACTCCAGAGCTATAATCCTAAAAATACATTTTGCTAAGAACTACAGCAGAATTTCTGAGTAATGTGTACATGGAGTTATCCCAAGAGTTTTATGTCTTTCTATGAATGCAGTATTTTACTAGCAAAATAAATGCAGAAACTCAAGTTGGAAGTATGTGGGCAGTATAATCCTGAAGTGTTCTCCACCAAAATGACTGAGGGTGTGCTATGCAGATGCAATTCAGTTTTCTCCATAATAACCATTCCTCTTAATCTTTCTCTTGCGATTTCTTGATGACCTCTCACAAAAAAAATTAAGAAGCTGACTGTTTTTGATGGTCTAGGAAGGAATTCAAAGTCACACTCATTCAGTGTTTTTGTCTTTTTTTAATGGATTGCTTCCCATTATTAAATAGTGCTATTTGTTTTTCCTAGAGCAAATGGACAAAAGTTATTTTTTCCCAACAAATAATTTTAAAAACTTCAGTTTTGTGTTGCAATTAAATATTTTGTGGCTTTTTCTTTTCTATTTTTTTAAATCAAGGTGTTGGCCTTTCAAGATCCTCTTCTTTATAGCCTTATTTATCAAGAAGCAAGTATCTCAAAAATGAACACATTTTAGAACCATTTTCCTGAGATAATTCCATATTGCTTTTTAAAGCAATTTGACAAGTATTTTTGATGAAAAAGCTCCTAAACAAAAGTAGGTGCACTTATTCCAACTTGACAACAACTTTAAAAGGCCATTTACTAGATATTAGTACATCTTCATTTTTGAAGCAGCTGTTGTATTAAATCTGCACATGAGTTATAGCACCTGTCATCTTCTGATGTCATGAAGCTGCTATGTAAGAATTTGGATGGACTTTTCTCCACTGGCATCAGTGGGTGTTGAATCAGCCATGAAGCCTCAGTCCGGTCAGAGTTGAGGTTCAGTAGACTAAGAATGACCCCTGACATCTGAACACAACTTTGATTTGAGTTTCAAAGCCTTAAGAGATTACACCTTTTACAGGATTTTGCAGGGAGAGAAACAGGGTTTTCACTGATATTTTGAAGAGGTATGTCAAGCAACTTTAGGAAAAGATGGACTAAGCAATTATTTCAATAGTGAACTTGAAAACAAAATTGGAAAGAAAGATGTCTCCCTATCATGCTGAATACTGAAACTGGAAAAGTCTGATTTCCTGAACTGTCAGTATTTTCTGTAAAATAAGCATCTTCTAGAAGCTTCTATGAAGAATGAACATTATTCCTGTTGTTCATTATGTAGCCAAGTATTTCCCCACTGTTTTCAGAAAAACAGTTATTGCTGTTCATTTCTATAGAAACACTCATATATCGCACAGTAGTAGATGGCTGTGCAAGTACTGCTAAGGTAATAATTTTCTGATGATGTTACAGTCTCTAACCCAGTAGCATATTTAAAGATACATTTGTATATTCTTTGATGAAAACAACCAGATATCACATAAAAATATAATCCAGAAAACTGCAAAGATGAGTCCATAAAGGTCTCAGTTTTGTGATGTTACTGTACTTTTTGGAGAAGCATAACTTCATCCCATTCTCTGAAGATGTATAAGAATCCTTTATTGTATCCCTCTGGATGGTGCTGATTGATTGCCTCCATGTACCAAGTGATGCATACACAGAAAAATCTTTTGTCTCTTTGTTGTGGAAGAAAGGGATTCAGTTTTATGTTCTTTTTCCTAACAGATTAGTGACTATCCCCAAATAAAACAGATTACCAAGGACCACAGGCTGGCTATAGTAACAACTTCAAGCCAGATCCTACTAGTTTTCCATCTTATATTAGTAGTATCATCTTCTGCCTGAATAGCATCATCTGCCTGAAGCCAGTGGCACTTGCACAAAGGGTTGCTGCTCAGTAAGTACTCCGGGATCTAGGAAAACCATGGGTAAGTTCTGTCTGGGGTGCCTACATCAACCACAGCTCCCCTGCCTCCAGCCATGTCCCTAAAGAGTACAGGCAGAGTGAACTGTAGCACTGAGGACACCAGAGTTCACCTTTCCTCTGTATGCTGAGATGTCCCAACTATCTCACTGCAGCTGAAGATTCACTCAGATGAACTTCATTTACCATCACAGTTCCTGTGATGGCTGGCTTCTCCACACTAACATACTGTTGTGCAGTCTACTGTAACCAGTAGGTGCCACTTGCCCAGAGCTGTTTGTCTTGCAGGACGTGACAATGCTGTCCTGGCTGTGACATGGGACTGAGCTGAGACCTCAGGAACCAGGTGCAAAATCCACTACAAAGGACTGTAATGACTCTCTAAACAAGAACACAAACTCAGCAGATGGTGACACATCTTCCCATTACAAAAAAAAAAAAATGAAATCCATTGTCCCAAGTATCTATGCCACACTGATGAATACCAGGTAAATCCCTACAGAAGGGAATGACTGTTTTCTTATCCAACAAGGCATCGAAACCAATGAAACACTGAGGGCCACGAGTATAAACACAAGTTTAAAAGTGATATCTGAGTAGCAATCTGTAAAAATTGCCACCTGGCACAGGGTGAGCTCTGCAAGCAGTCTTGTCAGAAAAGCATTTAAGGAATTCTGAAGAGGGTCCCTCTTAAATGCCATATAGGTTGAGGAAGCTTGTTCCACACCTGCAGTTTCTCCCTAAACAAACATTATTGTGCTTTCTGTCACAAAATGAAATCCAGACTGCATTATCTAGATGTCCCCTTTGCTTAGGTTTTGTGTGATTTAGATTATTCTGAGTACTGACATTTAACATCTACAGTGTGAGTTGTGTTTTAATATTCCAAACATTCAGGGAAAAGGTATCATGATCTTTAATCCAAATGTTAATTTGGTTTTCTGAAAAGCATCAGGATGAATTCTGATCAGCACTTCTGCATTAGCTTCGGAGCTGAGTTTTAATATCATACGTAAAGATGAAAGAACTGATCAAATGTAGAAACTACCAGGTGATTTATAAGGTCAGTATTACAATGGATAAGTTGTCTACAATCAGATTCACTTTTTTCAACCTTGCACTGGCCTGCAAAATTGGATCTCAGTACAAGCATGAATAAAGTGCATTCTCCCAGAAGACTGTTGAGTGAAGCTGGCTGAATAGTAGCATTTCTGATTTGTGAAGAAGTTTTGGAGGGAAACAGGGAGGGTTATTTGGTTTTACTCTGAATCATAAAAAGAATACTTTTTTTAATTTCCCATGAACTGGAAACTGAGAGACTATTTCAGTCTTACAATCCCAGCACGTGAAACTTCCTCCAGGAAATAACCTCACTGCACCCAGCAGCTGCTCAGTGAAATCAACATTCTTGGTACTTTCACACTTGCTAATCACCCACCCCAGTTTCTCCAGCAGCTGCCAGGGCACCCCAGCCCTGCACTCCCTGCACAGCCGCCCTGTCTCCCCAGCTCATAGCCCTGCTTCTCCAATCCTGCCCCTGCAACTACACCCTGGAAACCCATTTATCAGCAGCTGGCCAAAAATCCCTGATTGCCACAGCTTTCAGGCTCCAGCCCTGGAGATGGAACCTGTCAAGCCTCTTATCTCTGTAGCAGAAAGATGGGAAGCCCTGAAGCTTGTAGGGCCTCAACTCTTGGGAGCCCTCATCCACCACTGCTGTATCAGGCGAACCAGTGCATCTGACTGAAATTTTATTTAGCATAAATAGTTGCAGAGAAACATTTTTTATTTAGGGACAAAACATTAGTTCCCAGATCTCTGGTGTGCAGAGGTCATTCCTACTGAGAATATAAAACAAGAGAAACCATAAGTGGCAGGCAGACCTCTCTGTCTCACCATGGCCTCACTTTCCCTGAAGGCAGGTATCCATATGGATATGGAGAAGTGGATCCTCATTCTTGTTGCCTTAGCAGTGAAAGAGACTTCCACTAAAGGCAGTGGTTCTTCTGTGTAGGATTCCAGGGTATGATTTATTCCAGCATGGAAAAATCTGCCTTTCCTAAGGTCACGAAAAAATATATCAGTGCAGTGCTTTATTTAGAATTGTACACTGCTGTATTTCAAGGGGTGCTTAAAACTGAGTTCAGATTAATATTAGCAAGATGCACTTAAAATGATGAATTTACACATACACACTGTAAAACAATACTACAATTTTCCTTTTCTAAAGTACAGCTTATAGAAATAGAAAATTATTATTTAAACTGCTGAACAAGCACAATACAAAATGCAGCTCATTCAGGACACCGAGATTACATTTATACTATTAATCCAAACATGTTCAAAACAGTTCCCTGGCACTAAGGCATGCAATAACCCCCACATATACTGTTCAGCTCTCTTCTCTTTGAAAACAGGGTATCCACATCCCAGCTGCCTATTGTGTACGTGCCAGGCCCATGTTAGCTCCCAAATTCCACCCAGCGATCCTTGGGAGAACTCTAAATTGGCTGAGGTCAAGAGTGTGACAGAGGCTGCTCCAACAGTTTTGAAGTATGATGATATTGAAGCAATTGGGAATGCAGCCTGAGATATATCCACTCTTACAAAGCCTTAAAAACTCTGAATTACTTATTTGTCAGAACTGTATAAATACCACTCAAGTAAACAATCTTTTCATTGTACCAGAAAGCCCCTGGAGTGTGGTATGTATAATCCGGGACAGTTACTAATCATCTGGGTCAATTACTAACGAGGATGAGCCAAATGAGAGGTTTGTTTAAGTACAGTATGTTGACTAGGAGCTTTAATTTCAATCTTTCAGGATTTTTTGCCATCTAAGGGTAGTTACCCACAAAAGACTAGATGCACGCTAGAATGACAACAGGTCTTGAATCTGTCTTCAGATTCAAGAGAAAATCATCACTTCATTGAAATGTTTTCATTTTCCATTGGGAAATATCATGATTCTATTAGGAAAAGCTAAATAATTTTGTGTGTTTGTGGGGGAAAAGAATTGTCATATTATTTCTGCTGTTAAACTGAGATGACATATTATTTGTCTGATTCTGAGCTGCTGCAGTCTCATGTGAACTAAGTCTGCATTCCCCTATCCACATTTTTGTCTATGAATAAATTAATATAATTCAACAAATAACTCAAAAATCTTATTTGGGAATATCAAAATGTTTTGCCTAATGTTGACATTTCTTATTTGGGATACTTTTGAACTTTTTCTTCCCTATAAACTTCTGGTTATATCCTAAAGTAACAAAATTTGTCACTACAGAAACTGATGTTTCTGTCGAACGATTTTATGACCCCATTTTTCTTATTCCTCTGATGAAACCAAAAAAGGAAATTAAAACATCTAAAAATTACTGATTCTATGACACTGTACATTGTTCAAAATTATGATTTCTTTTGTATCTATGACAGTTCAGAAAAGTCAATTATATGGTTCATGTCTTCAGCCTAAGGGGTTTTTCTCTTTCAATAATATCAACATCAATATTGAATTATATTGCCTGTAACTAGTACAGAAGCTGCTGCAACGTTTTCCCACATGATGCACAGATCATTAGGAGGACAGACAAGAAGGCATAAGAATTGACAAAAGTGATCAAATTTTACTCACAGAACTTCCAACAGTCTATTGAGTACATGGTCACAAGTCTCCTTTCACCACCAGAAATAACCGACAGGCTTAATGTAATGAAATTATTTGTGTAAAGTGATAAGGGAAGTCAAGAAGACAATCTAAACCATGTTTCTCTTAATCCCAATCAAATATGCTGACATCCAGTATACTCACTTATGTCCATGTAAGCACCCAAAGGTCATAAGGAAGACAAATTAAAAAACTCCACACATTTAGCTTGTGATTAATGAAAAAATTTATTGGATTCTATGACATACTAAATTGATCATTTTTTTCTCTGTTGTTTTACAAGGACAAGAGCATGAACCCACACAGAAGCCTTTTTGTCTGTGCTGTCCATGACCCACACATAAAAAAAGATGGAAAGAAAAATCTTTCACCATGGTAAATCCAGCATGTTGTACTCTTTATCACTAAGATAAGTTCATTTCACCGATACCCCTATGTACAATGCAAATATTTCACGCCTGCAGACTCTTCTAGTATTCTTGTCAGAACAACATACATAATTCTTAATAAAAGCCAGGATGGTGATGAGGGACACAAGCTTTACACTAGTGAGAGTCATTAGAGAAATATGAGCCATAGGGCCTCTTGACAGTCCAACAATATTACACTCAGTACAAAATGTCAAACATTTTGTAACCCATTCTCTAGAGGATCTTCTTAAAATCAGGCTGCATTAGATATTCTGCATCTGTTACTTTTGCCTTCCCGTGTATTATATTCTCCTTATACACTTTTCATCCTATAATGGGATTTTAGGAAACTATTGCCACATTTTGCTAATGCTGTTTCAAAAATTTTGTTTGTAATCAAACATTCAGTACAACCTGAATGCAAATGCTACTACAGAGAAGTGTCTATCATAGTCAAAATAAATTTAGCCTGCAGAATTTGCTGAGAAGGAAAAATTGTTCGCATTATCCAACTGAAAATGAAGAATTCCATCAAGATGGCAAGAAGTATAACTGTAATCCTAAATATGATGATTACCTCCTCAGACAGTTTTACATAGAAATGCTTAGACTACACCATTACTCCTCTCTGGCATCAATACTGAGCAAAAATCCCAGAGTAATTTTTTCTATATAGCCTTTAGATTAACAGCCAATATTATATCTCAACATTAAATATGCTTACATACTCCTGATCTGAAATTCTAAACTACTTATTCCTTAATTATTCTATTCCATAATACTAATTCAACAAATTGTCAGTAAATTGTATTTAAGACTGTTTTGATACACAATCAAAAGGAAGTTAAGGAAAAGATCAAATGTTTTCATTCTAATTGTACCAACTGTGAGCTAGGATATAGTCAAACTTCCATCACGATTGTGAAGGTAACATGATTATGTTACCTTGCATCAGTAACACAATCATATTTTTCAAGGCAGAGGATGTAACATTTAAGTAGTACAGAAACATGATTAATTAATAACTTTGTAGTAACATATCGAGAAAAGAGTTCACTCAAAATCCAGATGCAGAAACAGTCACCACAACAAAACTACTCTTCAAGATTTTTTTTTGGTGCTAACAGTTATCATTAGAGTTACGTCCTTGTAAGTGTGAGGGCACAGCTTACAAAAAAGCCACTGAACATTCTAAGTATATTTTTGTTATTTTATTAAAACTGATCCTAAGAAGTCAGTGTGAATTTATTCTGTAATTCGATTGCAGCAACCAACAAATATTGTGTGGTTGTAATGATTTATACCAGAAAAGCAGCATGCAGTATGGATGCAATAAAATGTGCTTTACGATGGAACTAACAGATGAAAGAATAAAGGGAAAACAGACTGGAAGGGAAAGACAGGAGTCAATAAAATATAAGCTACACAGGGAGATTAGGAGTCCACAAAATGAAAAGGAACTATTCATACAAATGCAACACACAGGCAGGCAGTGTGTTACACAGACAGACACTCAAATTAGGGACCAATTGGTCATACGGAATGCAACCTGTTCACGCACATCATTTCTGAATAATGTAGTATTTTCTAAATCAAAAGAAAGACAGTTGTTTTTGAGTTGCAGCAGAATACCTGGTCTGGATGATTTGGGGCAAGACCTGAACTGGCTTGCACTCTTGGCCAGCAAAGAATCTCTAGGGTTCAAGACTTGACAGCCAAAAAAATTTAAGGAAATTTAGCTCCTTGTACATAAGCAGGACGGTCCATACTTTGACAGAAGATTTCAGAAAAGCTGACTTCAAGAGGCTAATTATAATTTCTGCAACTTTTACTTACATGAAACTAAAAGATTACTTTTTGTACAGCTATGTATAATTGCAAAGAGATGTAGTAATGCCTATATTGTTTCTAACTGAAGTTTTAATGTGAACGACTTGTTATTAATTAAGACTCAATTACAACACAATACCCCAAACAGATGCCAGAAATACACCAGAACTTCCCTTCTGATCAGGAACCAGTCTGGCTCTCATAGCTGCAGTGACTGCATGTCATAGTTTGAAATTGGCCCCCCCTGAGAGTTCGGGGGCGCAGAGGTGTCTGGGTGCCAGGGCAGTGTTCCCTGGAGAGCTAATCACCACTCATGTTGTTTGCTTCTGCTGAAAAATCATATATACACAGCACTGGAAGGTGTTGGCAGTTCTGCTGGTGGTGTCTGCTGTGTGTAGGTGGAGAAGGCCAGGGGGTGGCTGGGCTCCTTCTTCCCCCCCCTCTGCGGCCCCTACAACTCTGCCAAGGCCAGAGTTAAGAGGCAGCATTTGGAGTGTGTGCTGTGAAGGAAAAAATTCACAGCACCTGAAGTAAGAGGGAGGAGGCCAGGCCCTCTTCCTCCCCCTGCAGCTGCAGGACGCTTGGGACACTGTATAACTAGACCGAGCTACCTGTGGCCAAGGCTAGGGAGCTTTCCCCCCACACACACACTGCATTGAGACTGGTGGGGGGTGGATTTTAAGGCTCAGCATTTGAAGCACAGCCAAGTGGACGGGATGATAACAAATCAGCTCGGCGCTCGGGAGAAGAATCCCAAGCGAAATTGGAGGCAAACCAAAGAGAGAGGCCCAGAGGATGTCTCTGCCGTGATTTAAATGCAGGACAGACGAAAACCCAGAGGAAGAATCAACATTCCAGGATGTGTATGTTGATAAGCTACACTGCAGCAGCCTACAAACCGAGGTATGAGACTGAGAAAGAGAGATCACACAGCAGACTGAGGAGAAAGGACTCAAAGCTATCTTCCTGAACTTCATGAGGAGAAAAAAATTTCCACAAACAGCTTGAGGTTGGTAGGGAGTGTTCAGGGGCCCAGAACACTCCCACGAGAGAAACTGCTTTACCCAGCAGCCTTGGAAGGCTTCTCCTGGACTAAAGTTAAAGGGAGGGGCTTAAAAGACTGATAGAAATGTAATACTATATATATATATATAGTTGCCTTTAGTTTGTATAGTATTTATTTGTGTAAATAAATGTATATACTTCCCCTTCCCCCTATAGAAGCCTCTGGCCTGAAAGTTTCTCTCCAGTGTTAGGATAAATTGTGGGAAGGGGCGGGGGGAAGCCTGGAAATTGGATTTTGGATTTCTAATGTGGCTCAAACTGCCACACTGCATCATCAAGAACTACGTGCAGTAACATGGTGGTACAGAAGCAGATGTCTTGACATACTCAAAGCAGAGCAGGTGAAGCATTTCCCTTCCCCCAGTGCAGCAATTTCTTGGAGATTGGATGAGGCCTTTCCTTCTACACACAAATTAAACAGGCACTTCCGATTTCAGGTTATTAAGCTACAATAATTATTACCTTTTCTGTGAACAAATTTTAACAAAAAGAGAATCTGCACATATCTCTCCTTTCCCTGTGTGATCTGAAATAGGAACTATCTTCCTCTTCAGGACTTCACAGACCTCATTTTCCTTCATTTTTGAGATCTAAGATACACATCACAATTCTGTTTTCAATATCAAAACCCAGTTCTGTCCTTCCTCAGAATCCCATTTTGCCGCATATCAGTTGCTCAGATGAAAAGAACTAATACCAGGAAACTGATATATATTTAGCTGACCTTAATGTGACTAAGTGGCTGGAAACAAGGGCAGCTTGTACCATGAGAATGCCACACAGTACTCTGTGGACAACAATTTGGAAAGCATTGGTAGAACTTTAAACAACATTCTCCAGCTCGACATGCTTTCCAGGAACTTTTGCCACCTCCAGAGCTCCAATCAGGCTCCACATGTCATGTAATTTCAGTTGTAACAGCTCGCTCCCACTCAGAACTCAGCTGTCAACAAGAAGGAGCTCTGCATCAGAGGAGGAGGCAACCCCAGCCACCAGAAGCAGTGGGAGGTACTGTGGACTGTTGATCAGTGGTGATGCAAGGAGATGCAGAAAACAAGAAAACGTAACAGAAATAATGCACTTAATTGTTTTCTAAAGAGAATAAAAAGAATCTGTTTGCAATTTTTTGCAATAAAAACTGTGTATAATATTTTTAGTGTGTAGCTGTCCTAATGATAAGGGGGTGTGAGGCACTGGAACAAGTTTTCCAGAGAAGCTGTAGCTGCCCCATCCCTGGAAGCTTTCAAGGCCAGGTTGGATGATGCTCTGAGGAACCTGATCTAATGGAAGGTGTCCCTGCCCATGGAACGAAGATTGTAACTAGATGATCTTTAAGGTCCCTTCCAACTCCAACCATTCTGTGATTCTACAATTCTGTTACTTCTAAGTCTTCAAACTCTAAGATCCTTTCCACTTAACCTAAGAAGCTATGTTGTAGAGTTTATGGCAGCATTTCTCAACCTATGTTAGACTAAGGACCACCTTACTCTTTTGAAAAAAATACCCGTAGATCATCTTGAAAAAAATACTTTTTAATTCTCTGGTGAAAAACAGCTGAAAGCTAGCATGTTCATACATTTTCCCCAGTAGGTTTCCTTTACATGTGTGGGACTCTGGTACAGAGTTTGGTATATTTTTTTTTCAACTGCCACTGTTTCACACATTACCTTTACAGGCTCAGAGTTTGACAAACTGTAAACCATAGTCCTCAATTAATTTAGGAAACACAGAAACAGTTATAAACCTACATAATAACTCTTGCAATGTCCTGTAGCAATATACAACATGTAAACTACTGACCAGTCAAGCTAGCTACACCACTGAAGAGGGGCCTTTGGAGATGACTCCTGATGCCAAGTTGAGAAGTACAAAAACCCAAAGCATCATAAAATAATCAGGTATGAAGGATCATTTCCATTTCTTTGGAGTTTCCATTGGGTTTTTGTATTTCTATGATTTGGAAAATTTCTTACATTAGTCATAGTTTGAAAGTGGCAAGTTCTTCAGTTCCAATTCCTGAAAATGTTGACATTTACTATACCCATTTTTCTGACATTCAGTAAATTCACCAGGTAAAGTTTAAAAGTTCATGCTGACTGCTAGAAATTACCATATCAGAAAAGTCATTCAGGTTGATTTTTATTTTGAAATTCTCCATTTTGCTTCTAATATAGGTCAGTGCCACCAATAGTCCTCTTTTGAAATTGTGGAGAAAAGTGTTCATCAAGCCCAACATCAACTTCAGTGAGATTTATGTTTCCATCATATAAGCAGAATTGGTTTTGTAGTTAGCTGGGGTACCTTAAAACAATGAGAATGCAAAGCACTCTGTACAGCTGAGCTGCAGCCACTTGTAAGGGCAGGGAGTGTTGTGTTTTGCAGACCTCTGAGCAGTACATCAGATTAAAACAAAATGCCCTGCCTCCTTATACTTGTTTATTTTTTACTAGCAATATAGTAGAGTTCATTGGTGAACTTTTGAGTGATTACTTCAAGTGATTTAGCTCCCATGAAACTAAACTAAAACCAGAGATTAGAGAAAGACCAGCATTGTGCCCTATCTCTGTAGTAGACATGCAGGGGTTGATTCTGGTGACAGTAAGATCCAGAGAAGTTTCACAAAACAACCTAAAGGCTATGTAAACTCTGGTACACAAAGTTAACCATACAATCCAATTTTAGCAGAATATGCAGTCATATTTCAAGCTTGCATTATTGTACAGTAGATCTAAAGAGCATAGTTACTTCTCTCTAGTGATCCTAATTTTATTTTCAACTGCTTTTCCTCATTTGAAATTTGCAATTCAATGCAATCAATTTCACTTTGGTTAAACACTCTAATGTGCTCTAATAAAAACAGGCAATTGATATTCTAATTCTGTTGTATTGAAACTAGCACTGTATTATGAACACATATGACAAAATATAGCAAGCACCATGGCAGCTACTTAGAGGAAGATTCTTCTCCAGTTGTTTGTGTAAAATATAACACCAGCCTGCATGGCACTTTTAATTTCAAAAGGCTAGAAGGTACTTTACAAATTACACCTTCAAATAACAAATCATCTTAATTTCTGTCTACTATTTCTGAGATGCATCAGAGTAGTCTTATAACACCTCACAGCAGTACCACATCATAATTAATAGACCACTCTAGCAAATATTTTTTATGCATCAAATCTTTCACTGGGACAGCATCTAGGACAGCAGAGAAGACCACAATTCACATTGATGCTGCATGGAGAAAGAATATATAGAGGTATGATGTAATCACAAGAGAAGGATTCTATGAGTTTTCAGAAAATCTTTTCTGCGAAAGTCATAAAAATAAAAACTTCCCCCCTTCTATTGACTGGATAAGAGGAAGCCAGGGGAGAAATGAAACATTTTCTGTTTTCGTTGCATGTTCCCTTGCTGGGAATTGTTTTTAGACAATAGTTATCACCAATAATCTCATAAAGAAATAAACAAACAAAAACAGTAATGTCCTTAATTACCATTGATTAATAATCAGAATCTTATTTTTGACCGCTCTCTGTGTTTAGTTATCAAATATCCCTGCAATATTGATTCTGTATTGGTTCTGATTAAGGGTACCATCTAAGGAACCACTCTTGTTGACAATCTTGAAGTCTATAAACCCTCGAAATTTGATGAAACCAGATCAGATGTCAAATCAGGCCAATCAACCTTCTCAGGCTTGACCTGAGACACAACTTTCATTAATGGCAGAGGCAATCCCGCTGGTAAGAACCCTGAAGAAACGTGGAATACTACAATGTCCAAAGGAAAACTAGAAGAGAGTGTACCTATCACTTCATGCATTTGGATGAGTCCCTTGATTTGTGTGTTTGAAGCCTTTTCTTCAGAGAATCTAAAGCTCGACTCCCACTCTAATTTTCCAAACAAATTTTCTGACGCATACCTTTACCCTCAGAAACTATGAAAGCTCATGCAAACTTTAAATAGGAATAGAATTAGAGTTGGTTTTCTTGCTTTGGTTTTTTGGTTTTTTTTTTCAGGGGCAGATCATCATATGCAAGGCAACGGTTTCTGCATTAGATTTACAAATGTAAGCAAGATCGCCTTCAGAAGGATCAACGGATTTGCACTGATGAAATATTACGGCACAATATTTCACAAGACACATAATTATTAGTCTTACTAATACTTACTAATAATACTTCTCTCCCTTACATGTGCTACCTACCAGCACTGATTTAATCAATTTTTCTTCTGAATTAAGGTCAGATCAATTACGTCACAGAAAGCCAAGCTTATTTGTGAATCAATTACTTCTTATGTGTGTTTTATGCTTTTATTTTTTAATCTTTCTTGATAAATGAGAAGCTATCAAATTTGGACAAACATTTTTACAGATCAGTTGGCAAGCAGGCAACAATAATAATACCAAAATATTTCCATAGAAATGAGCTCATTACCTGTCTGTTTGTGGTGAAAGAGTTTTAAATGGGTTTTGCGTATGTGTTGCCAATCTGGTAGGCAGAGATAGTTGCAGAAAATATAGTTAATAGACAAACAAGGCAAAAAGTGTGGTCACAAAGCAGTTGCATTCTGAACTGCTCAGTTATTTTATTAACTTTGACCTTGTCTAATTCCTGATTGATAAGTCAATAATGAAACAAATAATTCCTTCTCAGAATTATCCACTCTGGGTATGGGATAGAGCTGTTAAGAAGTTGCCTGACTTGCCATAACTGTGTTGGTCTTAGTGGTGACTTCAGCTGAAGGACATTTGGCCAACTTAAAGACCCATGCCTATTCACCCATTCTCTTCTAACTTCATGAACATACAATTCCTTTCTGAATTTTTTTAAAAATTACTTTCAAACTTTACTTGCTCCAGTCTATCTTCTGGACCTTTTCTGTACTTGCCCCAGTCTATTTCTGGATCTCTTCTGTATTTTCTCCTTTATATATTTGGATTTCTTTTGAATTCATGTTTTCTAGTATCTAATAAGTAAATCTCTGCCATGTCTTCTTTATTCATACTGGATAATGCTATGTCAAAAGCCTACTTGGCTCATCCTACTGTCTCTTTTCCTGCTCTCTTGTGTCTCAGTTTTACTCACACTTCTGTTTTCAAAGTTGATCTATAAAAACTTTTCCTTCCTGATTAAAGTTCCTAATTTCACTCAGTATCTGCTATAATTTCCTAATTAACTCTGTAACTATGTAATTAAACTTTGCCACATTTTCTGAAACATCTGTCAGGAAAAAAGCGCTCCAAATAAATTTGTAGTATTACTGAATAGTTTGCTATTAACTACAGCCTATCATCCAGCTAGCTCTGTTTCTATCAACATGAGTACATCTTACTCTTCTCTTAGCTGGTACATCATCTGCGATGGAAACAGTGTTTTGGTTTGGTGTTTGAAGAGCCCAATAGTTGTTTCCAACTACTCTGAGACTGACAATAGCATAATTTAAAGAAACTGTAATTATACATAGGGATAAAGGTTCCCCATAGAATCTGACATGATTAATTCTGCATTGAGGCATTCAATAGCTGTTCCTTCCTCAAACTGGACCTCAGTTCACTTAAATATGTGGGGAGTCTGTCCTGCACACTACTTATTGGCAAGTGATAACAGTACATTTATTGGAAAGAAAATTCCCTACGTGGCCCTCCTCACATACCTGCTCGGCAGTGTTTGGCTCTGCACAGATCTCAGCTAGATCTAGGACCAAGCTGCGACACACAAAGATGTGAAACATCCCTGGGGGTTCCTTTGTCAGCACAGCTCTCCATGCTTGCACATTAAGCTGTGACAGATACAGTGACAAGGCTGCAGATTTGTTAAGCAATTGTCACAGAGCTCGAGTTATGATTACAGGCAGTCCTTGCTACCAGACACCTACTGCTTTAACATCAACAATGAAGATGAGTCACTAAAGCAACTTGGGAGCATCATTGAGCAAGTGCTGAGACAAATATCTTTGTCTGCTGTGATGGTGTATTCTGTGATATCTAAGAGAGCACTGCCCGAGGTCTTTTCTGCTTTATTATGTCTCTCTCCCCAATGTCTGTCTCAAATATTGAAACTCCATTCCTGCTGTAAGCTCAAAGGGAGAAGGAATTTTGCCCTTTCACTTTCCTCCAGTAGCCCACTTATTTTAGAAGACTTTAGCAGTCTATCCAAGCCCGAAACTTTATTAGGGTCTTTCCCCTGACCATGGTAATACAGGTCCTCTGAGCTTTTTCCAAACAGCAGCAGCAGGTTTATAAATTGGCATGATTTATACACTGCCACTCACACTCTAAAGGGTGAGTATGATCCTATCAGATGAATTTCAGTCTCGTACAACCTGGGAAAGTTATGGTTGGCAGCAGATAAACAGAGATGGTCTGTCTGCAGACTCAGGAAGATGACTTTGCAGTTGACATTTGGTTAGAAAATTATCCTTAAATTAAATTAGTTTAATGTGGTACTGCTTTTTGACACTTGTACCAAAAAAAGTTTCACCATACTTTTGCTTTAAAAGGAATTTCCTAGCTCAGGAAATATTCTTTCACTTTATATATTTACCAGCAATAATTCACATTCTTTTTTTACTTTTGTCTTTTGAGGAGTTTTGTCTCTGTAAAGAGAGATTGTCCCAGGCAAAGGAGACAAGGATGGAAGAAGTTATAGAGATGGACTGTTTAGTCTATATGTCAGAAGCACAACATGGAGCACACATGTTTAGAGAATATAAAAGCAGCTGTATGCCCCTTAAAACAACATCCTCAACACAATTTGGGATGAAATGTCTATTCAGAACAAATCTTCACTTTAATAACAGAAGGAATGAAAATAGCTCAGTATCTCAACCTCACTTTTTTTAAACTTTACTTATTAGAGTAACCTGACAATCTGATGCAAATTGACTGGATAATTGATTTATTACAGTACTAGGACTTGGAGATACAATTTGATCCATTGCAAATAAGCAGAGAACAGTATGGCATCTTTATCCTCACAGCAATTCACAAACTTCAGAGCAGTCAGCTGGAGAAAAATGCTTCAAAAAATCACTGTCTAAGCTTTGATAAAGATCTGTCAATCCTATTCTGTGCAAAGAGGGATTTAGAACTAGTGAGACTTGTTCAGCTATCACGTATGTTTATTTCAGATCCTGTATTATTAGACAGTGGCTAAGATTTTTTTGTGTTGTTTCCAGCCATGATGAACTGCAGCAGACTTCTGCCACTCTTCTCCTCCAAGCAAGGTGAACCTGCAGGCAGACCAGGAGGTGGCTATTCAATTTGAAGAACAGCTGTTTGGAAACATTTTCTCAAGACATTGCCAGCTGCTCAGCATCTCGATCCACTACACATTTCTAAACATGTTAAATAGATTTATTTTCCACTTGCAGTCAGTTTGTGAATTATCTATGTGCTTTCAGAAGGGGCATTGCTTTAACGGAATGGATAGCTGGTACCTGATACTGATGTCCTGTGCCAAACACTAACAGCTTGAAGCACATGTCTATTCAAACTACATCCAATGACATCATCATTCATATGTGGAATTATGTGCAAACAGAGATGCAGAGACGGGTTTGTAATAACATAGACTTCTCCAGCTATCATAAGGATTGTTTCTTAGGAAGAAACAAATGGACAAATTTCAAAAATTAACAAGATGTAAAACAGGCAAATTAAATGCAGATGATGTCACCATCTCAGACATCAATTGCTCAAATGTAAATATGACATCCTAATCACTGTGTTCCAAAAACAAGTATTTAATTTAGACCAGAGTCCTTATGTTAGAAACCACAGAAGTGATTTCAGTAGGTGCTGTGAACATGCAGGTCGTTGTAAACTCCCTCAGAAACTTGCTTTGAACCAATGAGTGAAAATGCATTCTTTCTCTCTCTCTTCCCTTTCGATTCCCAAATACAAATTTTTATGAAGCTTGGGAAATGCCAAATTTGAGGTCTATGACTTAATGTCCTCAGAACAATACACTTTCTGCGTGGCCAATTCTGTGATAATCCATTTAAATTCTGCAGGAAAAATACTTTAAAGTAAAAAAATCCAAAAGCCAACTGATACCAGCAGTGTTAAAAGGATGCCACCTACTGGGCACCTCATCAGCCTCCGGTAAGAGATCTGGAGAGGTAGGTGAAGTAATCCAAGAAAACTGAAAAAGTCTGCCTTGCAGGGCAGCTCCATAAAACTGGTAATAATAATAATAATAATAATAATAAAAATAATTGTTATTATTATTATTATTATTATATCTCTGTGCTCCTTAAGCTAAGGATTTCCAAAAAACACTACGTTTTCTTTCTTTTCTGTCAGCTTTCTCATGCCTCCTTTTTTCTTTTGTAGTAGCAGCAGCAATAGACATGTCTCATAAGCATTTATCTTTGTATTTTCCTATTAACTCTTCCCCTCATAGTGTCTATATTCCTGATGAGAAGGTTGCATTTTAACAATCTGTTCACCACTTTTCTCTGTGGTCCTCCTTGAGACTAATAGGCACTGTCCAGGCTTCCCATTGAAAACAATTAAAATATGCAATATATGCACACAGAGGCAGAGATTCACATACATGCAGAGGTAGACACAAGGAAACATGGTGGAATTAATATCATGCTGTAGGAGAAAATTAGGCTGTGCTTTAGGCTCTGTTTCATATGGTGTCAAAAAGAAAAGTTAAAAAAGAGGTTTCAGCTTTGACTTTTATTTCTTAATTTTGTGAGACTATTTCAGCCCTGTTACTTGATTGTTTGGCCACTACATTCTGCTTCAACTGTCGGGTCTCCTTTTTATTTACAACATTGCTTTCTGGAAGGAAACTGTCAGGCACATTTATGTCTAATATCCCTTCCAATTGTGGAGTGCAAAATACCAGAAAAATCTGGAGAATTGGAACAAGTTTATAAAGTCTCCAGGATTAAACATAAACCTTCAGAAAACTGTGTAGTTCTTGTGCAGTTCATTACAGAGGACTAACAAAACAGAGAGACGCTTTCTCATTTACCATTGTGACCAATTTATACTATTTTAGCAGAGTTAAAAGACTTTGAAATAAACATTTATACCTACCATCTCTAGATTCCTTTTTTACAAAGATTAATGCAGTGTAAAATTACTTATATAAGCAGACTGTCTTTGCATTAGACCCTACTCACATTTTATTAGATCCTATTCTCATTTTCACTCTAGTCACTTTGCTACATTGACAGTACAAAGAGGACTTCATATGAATCAACTTTTTTCAAGTAAGAATTAAGGCTTTAATAAAACAGCAGTGTGATGTACAGTGGGTCACCGGGTTGGTTTACGTAGTTTTAAAAGAAGCAACACTATGCCTACTGAGGGTATCCCCCTTTTTGTAACTGTAAGTATTTGGTGCAGTAACTGATGTGGTAATAGCACAGATGTGCTTTTTTTTCATCAACACACAGTTTCTTCTCACCCAAACCACAGTGAGCCTACTCACATCGTTCTAACTGCCCGCTCCATAGGACCACTATTATTTTTTCCTATTTCACTCCTATCGTCGTAGCACAATAATTTATGCTCAATCAGCACCTGGGTGTCAGCAAGTCAAGCCCACTCTTTAAATTCATGCTCACAGAGCTTTTGCGCCTGTGGCTGTCAAAAGGAACAACTGTATTACAACACTCTCAGAGTGTGCCTGCACTGTGGCAGGACCAGCCATCACACTTGGGTCAGGTGCGATGTTGGGTGTGTATGTGCCCGCCTGAGAGCAGCACTGAGGCAGCCCGAGGCAGCAAGCAGAGATCAAGGCTGCAGTCTTTTGTGTTTGGTGCTACATCAGCCTGGTAACATCCTTTCTGGCCCCCACTGGCATCAGAGCAAGCCAGCATGGCTCGGAGCAGCACCGCTGCAACAGGCACATCCCTGTCCCACATGTCTGGTGGCCAGAAAAAGCTGAAAGGGTTGCTAGCATCTAGCTTCCCTTGATTACAGTTTCTGAGGCCAGCACACGCAGCCTCCATGCTGGGAGTACCTAAGATCAGTCCAGTCTCCTCATTAGACACTGAGGAGATTAATTTTGTCATGTATTTTTATTGTATTCTACCATCACACAACTTACTTGTACAGTACTTTGAGAAGTACTACATTTTTCCTGTCCATATGGCAGTGCTTCTTACTTGCTATATTTGCCTAAAAAGGTTAAGTTCACTTAGGATGAGAATACTATGGAAAACAGTTTGTGAAATGCTACTTTAAAATTATAAGAAAAAATCGAAATCACCGACTTTTAAGAACACCAAATCCACCTTCTCAACCTTTCCACCCTCATGCTTTGACTATACCCAAGGATTTCAGATACCCTGCTGAAACATCAAAGAGAACTAAGAAGGAGGAAATTACTCAGGAATAACAGTGTGCAAATTAAGCAGGAGGAGAAAGAGGAAAGACAGTTTTCAACTAGATCCCTCTCTCAAATAGTGGTCTCCAAAAGTCTCCCTCCCTTTTTTTTTTTACTATTAACTGGGAGTTCTGTCATACATAATCCTATTGCTTTGGAATTCAGCAGATTTTGAGGAAGTCTAGAGGTGTCCTAAGTACGGTAAACAAGTATCTTTGATATTTGACAGTATCCCATATTCTAACTAGTTTGAATAGCAGATCACATTCTCTATTAGTTCCTGTCACAGAAAAACCTACTCCTGACATGCTCCAGTCTCACTGACAGGATGGGAGTGCTTCCAGTTACGGGAGCTAACTCATGCCCTGGCACTACTTAATTTCTCTTGCAGCGTGTAGAATCTGCCCTAAAAAAAATACCTTAAAAGGAATCAAAGTATGAAGGATGGACTTGTACCTCCTTTATAAGGCTAATGGTAATGATCCACAGAGAAAATGCAAGTTCTTAATGGACTAGTATTAAACCTGAACATTAACAGACTCTCTCTCATACTGCCACCTTTTTTAAGATTGATGAGTTTAACTATTCAGTGGCATTGAGATCACTTCAATATTGGCTCTCAATGGTATTCTAACTATAACACCTTTAGCTTTCTGAAAATCTTTTGCAGTCTAAAGCTTTTAAATTTCTGCATTGTTTTCACTTTCCACCTCTGCTTTTACTAATGGATGAAATTTTTAGCAAAAATTCTGTGTTCAATGATGTTAAAAGGTCTTCTAAAGAAACATATATGGTTCATTCCTGTGTTTGTATATCACTGGTGTCCTTATGTCGTATAGGGTCTCTTGGAATCATATTAATAAAACCAAATTCATGTAATAAAGTCAGATGATTAAAGACTCTCCAGATTATAAAGGTAACTCTGAAGTTAGAAGGCACTCGGACGACCTTTATCAGCCTTCTTGGGGATAGGTACTACAATTTTAATTGCTTGTCCTCACACTTCTTTTCTCATTGGAATCCTTCTTCAAGGGGTTTTAAAGGATGAACAGTGCCCACTGAATCAAAATTTATTCAATACTTTATCACCGGTATTCAGTGGATTTCATTTATTGTACATACATAAAACTCTGCATGGTAGACAGATTTATTCATTTCTTTACAAGGCTTTTTCCTTGGGGCTCATTACTGCAGTATAAATGCTTCACTGACAAATAACTAACCTCCAAACTACTGCTGTTTGGTGAGAGATAGCATTATCGGGATTCCACAGATGAGGAGCCCGTGATGCATTGATGGGTTCGCATCCTTTTCCTTAATCAAAGACTTCTAAAACTGACTATCTGCTTTCAGTAGCTCAGCATATTATACACAGGAAGGATGAAGAAGCACTAAGACACGGAATGAAAAATGTTGAAAAGACAGCTGACAGTGTATTGTGTTTCCATAAATGTTGCCATGTGTATCACTATTGCAATGTCCCCAGCTCATGTAACACATCCTATACAGATCATTCCCATGGAATGTTGCCTTTTATTTCAAGGTAAACTGTATCCATATTTTCTAAAATTCCTAGGCCATTTTTGGATTGCACATAAAAATCTGTTCCTCCTTCAAGTTCTTACAGAGGTGACATAATTTCTGCTATTTAGCAGGTAAATTGCTGACCCTACTCTGAGTTTCAATTCCTCTGAAGATATGAGTGCTTTCAGCCCTTTTCCTTTCTTCCATTTGTGGATATGCTTGGATGTCTTCTTTCAAGACCACAGTAATTCCCTGAGTCATAGAAAAAATAGCCTGTAAAGGGCCTCTGGAGATAACCTAGTAAACCCTCTGCTCAAAGCAGGGCTAACTTCAAAGTTACATCTGCTTATTCAGGGGCATATCCAAGCCAGTTTGAATTTCTCCAAGGATGGAAATTTCACAGCCTCTCTGGGCAATCTGTTCCAGTGCTCAACTGTTATCATTCATCTGCTTGCTAATGATTTGGATCTGACTGTGATTTAGAAATGTCCCCAATAGCATGTGACTAACACTGTCAGGTTTTAGTGGCATTCACTCCCGTAAGAGCGTGAGACATTCTGCTATTTCAAGACCTTTCTTCTTTGATCTATCTTGTGCAGATAATTCACCAGCAGGCTTTTATGAAACACTGCCTTCTGGATAAAGTGTTGGAAGGCACTAATTAGCTCCTCTCCTTGTCCTATCTGACTTTCTGGTACCAAACTATGCATCTAACATAATGAATATGGTTGTTAGAGAGGGCCTGGAAGTGATGACATTTAGCATGAGTGGGTTGTTTTGTTCCTGTCTCATTGCATGATTGTTCTTGTGTTGATTTGTTCCTGATTCATCGCTCCTAAAGATCTTGAATATCGATGCACACATGGAGTACCCTATCATTTTTCTTCTCTACTGCCATCATCGAGTAAGCCTTTCCAATGGCTTCTTCATTTTTCTAATTAATGTCTTTATTGCCAAAGAGCTTGCAGTGGAAATAGCTATCACAGTGGAGTATGCAGTTCTAGTACTGCCTTGTAGGTAGATTCTGCAGCAAGCACTTGACATCCTTCAAACAGACACATAAACGTACGCTTGACAGGCTTGCTATTCTTTTCCAGTATTCACTATTTTTAATGTATTTATCAAATTTAATGAATAGCTAAACTTTACATCCAAAATTATTTCTGCAGGAATGTCTATTACAGAGATATCTGGATGCTTACTTGTATCCGTGGACTTTTACCCACACAGAATAAATGTTCTTGTATTCTACTAGCCTTGTTCTGTGCCAGAGATACAACTTTTTCTGAAGTCAGTCCCAAAAACTCGTACCCCAATACTGATGCTTGTTTTTATGGCTATTTCTTCCTAATTTATTTGAAAATATGTATGGCTCACCACTATAATTCTCCTTTTTTTTTTTTTTTAACAGTAACATTGCTGCTGGCTGCTTTCCCCAGAGACCTTTTTCAGCTGCACACTCTTCGGCTTTGATCTTCTCAGTTTGCTTTGCAGTATTTAAAATACATCTTCTTGAACACCTGTTTTTCATTTTTCATTTTATGATACTTCAGTGCTCACTGGCAATTTGCTCAGTTTGTGGCTACGGAGCATGCTTCTGAAGTGAACTGTGGTTGATGCTTCTCTCTGGGACCATGCACAGTGAGTGACTGCTGACCCACATTTCATCATCTACATGTCATCACCATTACTGAGGTGTCCTCTCATCTGATCTGTATCTTTCATGCTCTAGCTATTCTAGTGGTATTCTAGGATGTTCAAGTGTCCTCCACTTACATACTTTTATTTCATTCTTACCTCTCCTGCTGGAAGTCTCCACACTTCCACACACTTCACCACACTTCTCCTCTGAAAAAAGAATCTTTTTATAATCAGTTTCAGCTGGCTGATTCACTCACACCAAAGGACTCAGTAGGTCCTCAGCTTTCCTAAGATTTCTCTCTGAAACCATGTACTTCAAATTGCTCCAACGGTCTATTCACATTTCTTCTGTCAGCTTCACAACTTTTTGCTTCTTCTCATCTCTCTGTACAAAAGAATATGAGAAACAGAGGATCTTCCTCCTTCTTTGCCTGAAGTCCAGCAAAAAAACTGATTCCACCAACGAAACCTGTGCATTAAATGAAGCTTTCTTCTTTCAGGTCTATACTTCTTGCCTTCCTCTGTATGAGGAACATAAAATTTTCTCCAGATTCTCTCTGTGAACTTGGTTTAGTTTACCATAAAGACAGTTAATATAAAGACATAGCTAACAGTATGCAAGTCCTGCTCACACACTGAATGCCATGAACTAAACAGAATTGCTTAAATTAACTAGCTTTTCAGATAGCCTCTATATCCTACCCTCTAAAGCTCGACACAATAAACCCATGAAGAATAAACACCACTGTCTTAAGATCATTACACTGGTGTATTACAATGGTGAAAATGGCTCACAAAAGAGACTAGAACCTTTAAAGTCTGCTACAAAAGTTCAGCAGGGCTGAAATGGTCACAGCAGTGGCAGATTGACATCCTACACATTTCAGTCCTGAAGGAAAATAAAACCTTACCAGAAATCTTCACAGAGTGTGCTGATAGCACAATACTGGTAAGACTCTGGCAGGTCATGTACAACTAGCACATTGTCAAGGGTACTGCCCTGAGCTTCTCCTTTATGAACTTTCTTCTGTTCTACTCCTGCCTCCTCCCACACATTAGCTGTTTCTTCTCACCTACTCTCACGGTACTCTTCATTCTTCCAGTACCATTCACAATTCCTAATCAGACCTAGCTCCTTCCAAGCTTTCTGCCACTGCAGTTCCAATCTCTTTTCCTGACCTTTAGTTTCTTCCCTTCTTAACTATCTCATTTTCCTGACTTCATGACTCCAGTATATTTAGTGGGGAAGGGGGGAGAGAATTCTGTCACTTCCAATGCATCCTCCTCCTAATGTGCTGTTCTGCTAGTTCCTACCCTAACGAGCCTCTAAATGCCTCTTTCTAGAAATGTCAGTGGTTTTCAGTTATCAGTTTGTCCCTCAGCATCTAACTTATTGCACAAGCTTGTCCTTCTCAAATGACTCCTGCTCCAAATCCACAGTTCACCGGCCCTCAGTAGTAACTCCCAATTCCAGTTCCAGTATCCATCTTCCATGTCTGAAACCATTTCCAGTTTCCCACATTCCATACTGTTTATACCTCTTCCTGCTCTTCCTTTGTACTTTAGGCTTGTTCTATGTGCTCTCACGTGGGTAGCACAAACTGGCTTATAATACCACCTCAAAACTGCAACTACAGATGAAAACTCTAGAAGATTCAGGCTATACATGTGTGGGTGTGTTCTTACACAAATGGTAGAAGGTTCAGCCTTGACTCAGAAGCCATCTACTGCCAAGTCCATTTTCCACCACATGGTAGCAAAAGAACTTCTCAGAGAAAAAGAGCGACCAGAACTTGCAAACATAAGCAAAGCAATATATCCTGCACTGGAGGAGATTTTCAGCAAACATGAAAATTATATGGCTAAAACTTTTCAAATAACAGGGTTGTGGTGGTTGGTTTTTTTGTTTCTGTTTTCTTTTTTTTTAATAAGTATGCACTGTGAATAGAGCTGTATTCTCTCCCAGTATCTCCTCCAGGCTGTTGTATCCTTCTCCATCCAAACTATGTCCATTGTTGAGTACAAGACACTCACTATATTATGGTGCAATTTAAAAAATTGAAATAGTATTTAACAGCAATAAAATATTTTTATACATAAATGAAATTTTGCTCATTTCCACAAGTATTTTTATAATGATAGTAAAAATCTGGATTTCATTTTTTAAAGTCCTGTAATTCATCAATATCTTTTCTTTTCACTTGAAAATATTTGAAGATTTTCAACAGAAAAATAAGTTCTGAAATACAATTTTTTAAATTCTATACTGAAGTAATTGGCATAACTAACTGTCTTTAACTGTTACAGTCATGTGATTTCTCCATATGAAATTACACATCAGTGGGAAACCATAATTCATCACTTCAAGAAACCTCTTATCAAACATGTTCTTTCATGTGATATATGGCATGTCTGTAACATCTGATTATAGTAAAAAATATGCTGACCATATGTTGCAAGGTATTTACATAATTAGATAAATTATAGGCCTTGATACTAATAAAACATTGTCCTAATATTTTGCGAGAGAATGAAGACACTTTCAGATAATAGCTGAGGTTCCAGAGGACCCTTTCTGCGTACAGTGCACACACATACCTCCTTCTGGCTTAACCACACACATTTCTCATGCACTGCAGACCAGTAAACCTAATTTCTTTTCCTCTTATTAAAGGGGAGGCTGGTAGTTTAAATAAAAAGATTTTTGTAATTTCTGTCACTGTGCAGGCAACTCAGCTACAGCAATGACAAAATATTGGAGTGGGTTTGGATTTTTAGTACGCATGTAAATCTCAGATGTGAATTATTTTGAGCAGCAGATGAAAGAGAAATGATACAGTTACCCAAAGAGTACCTACAGATTTTTCCAGTGATGACCTCTGATTACATCAGGCATTTCATGGGACAAACACATTTCCTTAAAAACACTGCAGATCTGATTGGCAATAAAGTCAGCAGGCATTTAAACACTTATAAATCCAAACTTACGTGTTTTCTTTTCAGTGCTGAAATTACTTCAGTCTTTAGGAAGCATATACTATGAAATACCATGAGACAATAAAAACAAAAAATGCAATAAAAACCAGCTGAGTAGAAAATACTGGGTCTGCTTTATCTGTGAGAACATATGGTAATAATGATTATTATTTATTACTTGATCCTGCTTCAACCCAAAATGTACTTGGCAACATTTGAACACAGAGGAAAACATTGTATTGTAACACAAACAGCTCAAGGGCTTAAAAGAGTCAAGCCCTTCAGCAGTCTGTAGTAGTAGAAGTGGCCCTCAGACTCAGAAAATTAAAGGAAGTCTCCACTCACACAATTTGTTCCCTATAACTGACTTTTTCCTCAAGACCAGGGCTTAAAGGATTTGCTCAATTCTAAGCACTACAGCTCCGTACAGTCAGGAGCCCATGATCAGGTGTCTATGGGTTAGTCTTTCAGTTTCTCAACATTCTTAAACACTCTGAAGCAAAGCAAAGACTTACCAGAGATGCTCCAAATTGGTCAGACTAAACTACCCTTTGAACTAGCCTCACATGAATCCTGTTTGCTATTTTTTTTTTTGTTAGAAACAGAGTTCCTGGAAGAGTTGCAATATAAAACATTATGATTCAATAATCCACTCAAACACCTGTATAATCAACCAAACCAGTATCAGTGATCTGTCTTATCAATATATTGTATATGCAAAATTAAACACTGGAATGTAAGTGAAATTTCCCCTACTAAAATATCTGTAAGTGAAAGACAGTGCTGTCTATTACTTAATTAGGTATTTCGTAGCATAATTTTCCAGAAGTTCATCTCTACCACTAAATGTTCACGTGGATATAGCATTCAAAGCATCTCTTTCTTCTGAATTATCTGTTTTCTGCCAAATATTCTTTAAATTTTGTGTTAATTGATGCAATTTCTGCATCCCATACCTTCAGTCTTCATAGTGTTTCCGTCCCAGCAGCAGCAGCACAGCTGAGGATAACAGCAGCAAACCTACTGTTCCCTTCAGTATTGTTTTGGAGACAAAACAAAATGAGGATCCCATTAGGAGCTGGACTGACTGGTGAGAACAGGAGTTCTTATCAGGAGAGATCCAAATTTTAGTCACATGAGGAAACTCATCAGTCTTAGATTCCTTTCTCTACCAAAACTGAGAAACTTTAGGAAGTTTCTCTATGCAATCTAAGCAGTAAAGGTGTAAGCATCCTCTCTCCTGTCCCTCAATATTTAAGGCTGGAGGAGATTGCACGCATCTTGTTCAGAAGTATGAAATGTTCAATCTATTTCAGGCTGCTAGTATTGTCTGGAGAGAGATTATCCTGACAATGTAATGATCATCTAGTATCTTTTGATGTTTATTTTACTCCACTGGAAGAGAGATGGCAGCTCATAACATCAAAAGAGCTGTAACTTTATGGGACAGCACTCATACCTCTTCTGTGAGGAATCACACTTATTGATTAAAAGATGCTTACCATCGGATGTTGTCTGACACATGGCAAATTACACCATCATGTTTCAACAACAAAAAGGGAGGGCAATGTAAGAGAGGGGCCTAGTGATGAAGCACCTGCACAGCCACAGGTAACTAAGACTACAGAATACAGGCTACACACTAAGGCTACAGGTAACTATGTGAATAGAGATAAATATCAAGAAAGAAAGTTGGATGAAATCACATGATGATAGCTCTGCTCAAGAAGTTTAGGTTGTGCAACATAAAGTGAGACACAAACAAGTTCAGTACTGAAGGCAGTGTAGAGCATCACCACTTTGGCGCTGCACCGTAAGGCGGGTAAATTTAAAAAGAAAAATTTCCTGTAGCGTTCATGTTACTTCTTCATAGATCACAAGCCCCATCCAACTTGGCCTTGAACATTTCCAAGCATGTGCCAATCACAGCTTCTCTGGGCAATCTGTTCTAGTGTCTCACCACTCTCATCATAAAAAGTTACTTCCCGTTATTCAGTCTAAACTTGTCCTCTTTCAGTTTGAAGCCATTACCTCTTGTTCTATAACTATATGCCCTTGTAAAATGTCCCTCTCCAGCCTTCTTGTAAGCCTATTTTAGGTACTGTAAGACTGGAAGATCTCCCTGGAGCTTTCTTTTTTCCAGGCTGAACAGCTCCAGCTCTCTCAGCCTGTCTTCATGGGAGAGGTGCTCCAGCTCTCTGATCATCTTCATGTCCCTCGTCTGGAACTACTCCAACAGCTTCAGGTCCTTCTTAAGTTGGTGGTCCCAAAGCTGGATGCAGCACTCCAGGTGGTGTCTCACAAGAGCAGAGCAGAGGGGTAGAATCAGCTCCCTTGACCTGCTGGTCACACTTCTTTCTATGCAGTGCAGGACACGACTGGCTTTCTGGGCTGCAAGAGCACATCACCACCTCATGTTGAGCTTTTCTCCAACCAATTCTATGATTCACTTGAATCATGACAGTTTGATTTGCTACAGATAACTGCTCTGGCACACACAACTTGTAGGGAAGATCAAGATACAAACGAAATACAACTGCAGAGCTACCTGTGATTTTTCTAAGCAGTTAACATTCATTACTGATATCAGCTGGACGGAAATCAAGACTAACAGAAATGGAGTCATCCATCTGCATACATCACAGGTGAGATGCTACAGTCACTTGATCATCCTCATGTTAGAGGCATGCCTCAGTGCTGCCTGAGAGAAATAGAAATGGCTAATTCACTCTATGAATTTATTCAGTCTTTGATTACCTTTCTCTCACTTCCACTGAGGTCTAAACAATGCCGTGGATTACAGCATTTTTTGTTATGTGAGCACTGAAAATTAAGTAAATATTTCACTATTAAAAAACCACAAGCAGAAAATTTAGTTGACCTTTGAAGGGACACTGTGCCAAATGTGGAGTCTCATTCCAGTCACTAACAAAAAGGTAAAA
Source organism: Lepidothrix coronata (assembly GCF_001604755.1). Taxonomy (NCBI): domain Eukaryota; kingdom Metazoa; phylum Chordata; class Aves; order Passeriformes; family Pipridae; genus Lepidothrix; species Lepidothrix coronata. The sequence continues at coordinate 2,484,802 of NW_016690242.1, forward strand.
CAGAAGTTTAGTTTGTTTTTCTTTTACAAGTATATCTCAGCATAATCTTAATAATGGAGCCTTGACATATTTGGAATGGTAACATTTTGTTTTCAGAAGCATTCAGTATATTTAAAAGAGATATTCTTAACTGTCAGCTTATTTCTGAGAAGGCAACTGTGAAGATAAGACACAATTCATCTTGATTCCAGATATGTCTGTAAATTCACCTGGCATTGCCTGCAGATGTGTTCGATTTCTAGGACAAACCATCAGAATAAAAATCTTCTTTTCTAATTGTCAAGAGGTAATTCAGCACTTCATAGAGCACCCAGGAAGAGAAAGGCATTTCGAACACTTCCTTTTTAATAATAGCAATTTTCTAACCCCCTGCTTTAGCTTTACCTCAAGATAATGAAGACATCACAAACTAAACATGTCAAAGCCACCCAAAAGTTTACATTATATCTTACTACTCCTTTAAAGTACATACCACTAGAGCTACCATGAATAAAATATTGTGAAATCATAGATTCAAAAATACTGAAGAATCTACTGAACGTATTATTCATCTAACCATTGGTAATAGTTAACATTATTGATCAAAAGCCACAGGCTAAGGGATTTGGTTCTTATATACACTGCTGAATATGACCAAGCAGGAAATTATTTGCTAAACAGTGTCACAGGAAACTGTAACACTGAAAATGTGACATATGAAACTGAAAAGCATGCTTATTTCCAAAACCACTACTAAAAGTGTGGTGTAAACAGCCAATTCTGCCAAATTTGTGTCAAGTCTTTTATATTATAAATGATAAAAAAGCCAAGGTCCAGATGCCACTCCATGTCACCTTTACTGAACCCCACATGATTACTGTGCTAAAAACCAGGAGTACAGCTATCATGTTGAGGTGCGGCAGATAAGATGCACTTCTATGAACTGCATTTCTCAGTTTGTTTTGTGTACAGCATGAACAGGTAAGAACACCAGTACTGTACCATCAGTCCATCTTCCGGACCCAGAAGTCTTCGTCCCTGCAGGTTCCCTGGGTCTCTGGTGCACAGGTTAAGCTGGTCCTTGCAGTAAACCACCTTTCAGGACTACAGTTCAGTATGTGGCTTGAACAGTGCTAGTTCACCTGTCCACCATATGATCCTAATTCAGAAGGCATTTAGGGGACCATGGAAAAACACATGGCAGCATACCTCTGGTGTCCTTTATATCTACTCTTGCTCCAAGTATTATTCCCTATCAGCTATGGTCAATGAATGACTCCACTTTCTTCTTGTGGCTGAACACCAAAATTTCTTGTTCTGCCTTGTTTTAATGGTAAATCTTTGCATATATCCACACAAAGCAGCACAATCAGTAAAATGGGGCTCACTACTAGAGGTAACTACCACCTCCAGGTCCTTCCCACTCTGAGGATTCATATCCTTAAATGAGGGTCACCTCAAAAGCATGGAGCCAACTGAACAGCTCATAGGCTCACTGGTAAGGCAAGACCATATTTTTGGTTTCTTCAGCAGATGCCCTGAAGAAAGACTCTTGCAGTATCTGGATGCCATCTTGATTAAAAAGGTGTCCAGCTGAAACCTGCCCATAACTTCAACACTTAACACAAGGCATGGATTTTCCAGTTGTAATTTCCAGGTGACTACCAAGACCAGTGTTGTTGGCAGTGCTCCTTATTGACTGAGATGTGGCCAATTATCTCTTCCATTGTTATCTTGTATTAGGTAGTTCTTCATGTGAGCAATTCAGTGTGTCTCTCCACTTAAGTTACTAGTAATTCACTCCATTGAAGTGACTGAAAGCAATGTCAAATGGAAAGTGGGTATAAGACCAAAAACCAGTCCAAACCAATATGTAATTAAGTGCTGTTCTTTCGTAGGCTAATGCTAGTAAAAATTAAGGTTAATACTGAAGAAAATAAGATCAGAGGAAAATAATATACAACCTTAAGGTACTGGTCATTCATTTCTGGGTACTTTTATCAAAGAATCAATTAACATTTAATCCTGTTAAAAGGTGCGCAGTGTACCCTTGTTAAGTAAAGAGTATTCATATTTCAGACCAAGATTACCTGCTGGCCTACTGCATGGCCTTTGGCAAGATGTCTTAGACTTTCCTGACTACCTACACTGCAAATTTTTCAAGGGAGTGAATTTTACTCTGTACATGTAGTTGTAGGTAGGGACCTGACTGGATACCACTCTAACACAAACAATGGTAGAGAGGGCTCAGCACATAATAAGATCACTCGTGAAAGGCCTACGATCTGTGTTAGCATTAATGAGACTTTCAATATTGACTTCAATGGCAATAGTTGGGACCCAAACATCAATTACCAGAAATAAAACAAAACTGAGTTTACCAGCTTATTAATATGTAGTCACTTTCAAAACCAAATTTCATGGTACTTGCCAGCATAACTTTGTCAAGTGTAGTTCAATTATTTAGTTGCTTATTTTCCCAAAACCTCTATTTGCATGCATGATTTTTAAAACAAATATAGAAAGAGTTCCTGAAAAATCATTAGATAGAAGAACTCAAGTCATGATATGCTCTTTCTTCTTCCACTTTCACTTACCCAAAACTAGTAGAAATTATTTGCAGCTATGTTGGTCATGCCAACATTATTATATAACAGGACTTGCACGTAGCTTCTTACAGGTCTACAGATACAGATTTAAAATTAACTGGCTAGGTTTTAAGCATTGTTCCGCTTTACTTCGATCTGGAAGAGAGCTAGAATAAAAACAATTCAGCAAATATTCTGTAGAAAATTGTTTTCATTTTTAATGAAAATTCTCAACTTCTTCAGATGCTTTTCAAAACCATTCAGCTGTAGACATGGAAAAAAAAAAGTTTGCTAAATTCGACTCAGTTCAGTTTATTAAGCAAAACCTTGTGAATATATTATTCAGTAATATTTCAACAAGGTTTTTAGAAAAGATGCTTCTTTTCTTTCATCTGCCAATAAAGCTTACAACCTGCAGAGAACTAAATTGTAACATGATTTAATTGTTTGCTGACATTTTTATAGTACGTCAAATATTTAGCAGTTTACTTGTAAACTTCTTTGACACGAGCTAGGTAATCGATAACATTCCCTCATACTTTCTGAATACCTTTGTTAAAATACAGTACATATTCAAACTTCAATCCAACTTATGATCCATTCTCATGAAACAAAAATCAGAGTATAAGACAAATCTGGACTGTCTACTCCCTTGAAAGCACAATACAGTTTATTCTATATAGTTTTTTAACAAGTATTAAAACCTGTGTGGCTCTTATCCACGATTCTAAAGCAGTACTGTATAGAGTTGCTAGAAGTGCCATTACCAGTCAAATTGAAACATTGCCACTTGAATTTCTAACTAAAGTTGGCTGTCACTCACAATAAATGACAATGAAGACCTACAGCGAAGCCCACTCTTTGGAGAGGTTAATTGGGATTTTGCCATTGATCTTAACAGGACCAACATCTACTCAAGATTTATAAAGTTAGAATACTTCACTACATGCCAGTAGGTAGAGAAACACAGAATTTCAGTTAATTTAGAATTATTTCATGTCAACTAGCATAAGACAGCTATAGCAAGCATCGGAGCAGCAGCTTAGCAGAAGTTGCCTACTGGTAAAGGTTTTCGTATGTCTGAAGAAATTAAAGGAAGTATTATCTCTCCTGAATTTAATTTACCTGCTTGACAATTATACCTAGGATTTTGAGTGGTGAATTAAATTCCCTCTTCAGCTCAAAATCACCTACAGTTTGAGCTGCTGGTAGCAAAGAAATGTTATCCTTGTCAGCCTTGATGCACTCAGCCCTAGAGCAGCATAGGGACCCTTCCACTGACCAAACACAAAGGTTCTCCCCCAAATATCATCCTTTAATAACTGAAGGGGAAAAGGAGTAGAAGCAAGACCTTGATTTCATTCAGTGCCTATAAAAAAGCAAAGGCATTTTAATGTGATGTCTTGATTAATTCATTCTAAGCTCCCTTTATCCAGACTACTTAACTCTAAAGTGCACAGTCCTGGAAAGAATATCACACGCTGTATTATCCTTAAGAAGTTCAAGTGTATGTAAAAGTCAGTGTATGTAAAAAGCTGGCAGGAAGGCAACTGTTAGATATTGACAATATTGACTTCAAGAGATCTTGGGATACACAACTTTCTATTTACTCTTTTTATGAATGATTTTTTCATTCATCATTTTGGTCACAATTGACATTCTGTAACTAAAATAAACCAGAAGTTTTTCTCTTTTCTTTCAAATTGTCAACTACATTAACCTTGTCAAGAAACCCACAAGAACAAAATCAATATAGCAATTTAAAGACAAAATTGGCAGGCATTATATTGTACTTGGACACATCCAGTAAATAGCCTCATACATCAAACCACTGTCATCAATGGCAATATTCTGAAACCTACTAATGTTGTTTATTACATTTGCGGTGTGAAATGCCAAAGTAAGTACAAATATCGGTCCAGTAGATGAAAAATAACACGGAAATAATATCTCACATGCTTGAGAAGCACGGACTAGTGACTCAGGTGTCATTTAAACGCCCTGTACTTCCAGCACGGAGAGTGGCTGCTCTCTATAAGCGATACGGTACCAGCAGCGACCTGCTCGCCCATGCAGAAGCCGCAGTGGGAACTCCGGGACCCACCGCGCCCCATCCCCGCGCCCCGACGGCGAGCTCCGGGCAGCGCCGTCCGTCCTGTGCCCCTTCCCCGGGGTGGCACCGCACACGCCGACGCTGCAGGTCGGAGCTCCTACAACCCGCTCCCTCTTTCCCCCCTATTTCTGGCTGCCCTACCAGCCGGGGTGTGACTCCTCCGGCATCCCCCTCTCCGCCGCTCGCTGGACCCTCGCGGCTCTCCCGCTCCGCGGCCGCTCTCCCGAGGTGGCGGGTGGGGAAGGGCAGGCAGCGAAGTTCGCGGGACTTACGGTGGCAGCTCTCCCACCGCTGGCGCGGCACCTCTCCCGGCCTCCCGTCACCTCGGGCCACCTCCGCGGCGGCTCAGCGCCCGCTCCGGCGCAGCCCGGACGCCCCTTCACTCCTCGGAGGAGCTCATGGGGCCGCCCGCTCCCCGACACCCGCCCGGTGGGTCCCCGCGTCCCGGAGGCGGCGGACAGACACCAGCCAGGGTCGAGCGCTTCTGGCTGCTGCCTTGGGCAGCATCTGCCTCCTCTCGCCCGCGCCGCGCCCACCCCCCGCTCCACCCCGGGCGCCGGCGAGGCTTCGCGCAGACGTCGGTGCGGGGCGGCCGGAGCCCGCCCGGCGGCGGCGGCAGCACCTCCTACCCCCCCGCCTCCCCGCGGCTCCCGGCCGCTCCTGCCGCCGGGGCAGCCGTGCCGGAGCCGCCGCTACGGGGGCGGGAGGAGCGAGAGCCGCCGGGGCAGCCGTGCCGGAGCCGCCGCTACGGGGGCGGGAGGAGCGAGAGCCGCCGGCGCTCCCGACACACCGCCTGAGGAAGGAGGGGTCCCGCGGCGCGGGGGCGAGGCACGCCCGACCCGGGGGCCTGGGGCGCGCCCCCCTCGTCCCCGCGGAGAAGGCGGAGGCGGCAGCGCGGCGGCTGCCCTTTGTCAAGGCGGTGCCTTCCGAGCGGGGCCAGTGGTCCCTGCACCGCCGCCGGCTGGGCTGTGTCCGCAGCGAGGGTGTCAGGGGCCTGGCCGGACACCTCACCTCCTCCTCCTCTCGAAGAAGGTCCTCAGACCCGAGCCAGCGTTCTGGTCCCATCGCGGGCACCTTTCCGAAGAGGAAAGCCGGGAGAATGCAGGGTTTGGAGCGTGGGACCCTGCGCTCCTGCACCTGGGCGAGAGGGGCGCTACGCCGGCAGCGGATCGCGGGCTGCCGGCGCCCCTGCCCACCCCGGGGAAGCTACCCCGCGTCCTCCCATCTGCCCCGTCTCCTCTGATGCTTCTCCAGCTTGCGTGAACCATCTACCTACCGACCACCGAGCTGAGGAGGATGAACAAGGGGCGGCCGCAGCATTCACCGGACAGCAGAGTCATCTAAATTCCCACTTCTGCTCCAGAAGGTGTGTCAGCGTTTTAAACCAAATGAGAGGACGAGGAAGACCTGGTTCCGTCCACCTCTGCTCTCCTCAGAAGGGCAGACCCCAATAACATGGGCATCCAGAGGCAGCTGAGCCAACAGCCCCCACCGCGCGGAAGAGCGTCGAGTGGTTGTGCGTGAAGTAGCGCAGGGAAGGACTTCTCTACTGTGACTGCACCAAGTTGCCCAATGTTTAAATATCCAGAGAGCCACACTGAGGCTGAGATGGAGCGAATGCACAGTGATTCACCTCAGCACTCCTAACAGACGTATCAGTGTGTACAGCAGATACTGGGGTGTCTTCCCAGCAGATGGAGTCAGGAGGCAAACAAACTTGCTGAAAAGGTACCACCAGCCGGCTGAGAACAGCTTTATTCTTTAGTCTTTCTGTGCGAAGGGTGTTACTGCCATTAAATAAAAGGAACTTTGACACTGGCTTTGAAGTCACCTGGCTTACTTCTGAATGGAAAGTTAGCTCCTACCGAAGCAGTTCTCAAGTGTTTTTCTTCCACCTACTGCTTTCTCTTACAGATTACAGTCAAATTTTGCAGCTTGCCTTTCTCCCAGAAACCTGCATGCAAGCTGGCTGCCTTTCTCCAGCACAGGCCATGCTGAGGAGGGCAGGAGGGAAAGGAGCAAGGGAAATTAGTGCTCAGAAGGAGGTGCTGGGCTTGGCATGCACCAAGTTCTAAGAAAAAGAAACTCCTTGCCACTTTTTCCAGCACTTGTTAAAAGAGTGCCACTAGATAATACTGTCAAAGAAACTTGTCCTCCTTGATACAAGAGGGAATAGGAAACCATAATAAAAGTTGAGACACTTAAAGAATACTGATGTAAGTCATCATCCCTTTAGGATTTAAACTTTCACTGTAGGTTTCATCCTTTATCCTTGTAGATACAGAAGGAGAAACAGTGGAAGCTGATTTTATGAGCTTTCATAAAGCCACAACTTTTTCACTGTTCACAGCATTCTCTGGCAGGAACAGTGAAGTTAAGGGAGGTTCTCATTAGCTGTGCTAGGTCTGGAACCACAGAGCAGCACCCCTATCGACTCAATGCAGTCCTGTCTCTCTCGTGCTACAGCTGTCCCTAGGTGGGCTTGGATGAGTCATGGTTCTAAGTGCTTGAGATGTTTGTGGAAGAGGAACTGCTGAGAAGCAAAACCTTAAGCTGAAGCCTAGGGAAAGCAGGAGAATACCCCTTCCTCTCATTGCAGCAGTAAGTTGAAAGAGGTAAAATAGAGAGCTTTTTCATGCCTGATAGCCTGGAATATTTTCTTTTCCAGAGGTTTGAGAGGGTGTGAATGAGCGGGTCACCAAATAGGTACAGATTGCTTTAAAAGATAGAAAAAGCAACTGAATTAGGTGCATGCAGGTGATGGACTATTTACCAGTAGCTTCTTCCATAGTCCACCCATTTAGGTTTTATTTTCTTTGTGTGTGTGTTGTCTGGCTAGTACTGTTCATTCTATGATTGGAAAGCATCACAGTTTCAATGGTTTTATACTTATTTCAAAACAGGCTGTATGTTGCTCTGTTTTCTTAGTGAGTAGCATTCATTTGCTGAAGTATAAATCTGTCATCCCATAATCTGGAAATAGGTTTCTTAAGGTTTGGGTGGTTTTTTAATAAACTTCCATTTTGTTAACCATTACCTTGCACACACAAGCAGCACTTTCCCATTTGTTCTGCTATAAGCAATTCTCTTGTGCCCCATGGGACTGCAAGCATGAGTAGTTACTATTTAGCATGTGTGTGAAATACTGATCAGGCCCATAAATAACCATTGGAAAATTATTATTAACTGTACCTTGGTGGTTTTATTTCTGCTTGTGCTCAGGAGTCATTACAACACTGGCTTCTGCACAAAAGAGGTGGCTGAGCCAATGTTTTATGTTGTGATATTATAGTGTTGCTTTGTACATGAAAAGTGAAGTAAGACCAAGCCTGGTTCCAAGATTTCAGTGATTTCGTTCTGTTATGAGGGAAAACATTTTTCCATATAGTATGGAAAGATGTGTATTTCTGTAGTTTATCTTGTTTGCACCATCTTTTTTTTTTCTTGTAAATATAGTTTCTCGACCTTTAACAGTACTGCAAGTAAGGATGTCACTTGTGAAAAAGGCAGTCTTAATTTTCTTGGTCAGGTGCAGAATTTGAAAGAAAAATCCAAGTTCCCAGCTGGACCTATAAGCTTTCCATTAATTGGGTAGAGATATTTTCTTTTGCAGATGCCTGCATTGCAAGCTGTTTGGAGGTGAACTATTTCCTATGATGATTTGTCTATCTCTCCTGTGTGGAATGGTGTACCCCATAGGAACTACCCAGAGCACAGTATCTTCAAATAAGAGTTTGTTCAGATTTAGTTTGTTTGAAATGTGGGAAGTGTGAGCATTGAGCTGTCTACAGAAGACCATGGAGGCATGCTGTTTGCTTTGATAAACAGATCATAAATAATGCATTTGAGTGAGAGCTACATTCACAATTTGGATAAAAAATTGGAAGGAGTAAAAGTCATAATTTAAACAGAAATGGTAATAAATTTTGACCTAATTCAGTTCAGGGTGAAAAGAATGGGAATTTGCCATTAGCTTCAGCACCTTTAAGACTTCCATGGGAATATTTAATTCTTTTGCATACAACTTTGTAATAATGACTTTGCATCCCTAGAAGTGACTTGATTGAAAACTCTGAGAATAGCTACAGCATTATCAGCAGCAGTGCAGGTTCCTAACCCTGCCTGCTTGAAAACACATCAGCTTTGTGAGGAGGAAATCTCATGGAGTGGCTATAGCTGCTGTTCAGGCCATGCTATCCTAACCAGATGATTTTCTTTAATTTTCAGAAAAAGAGGTCACTCTGGAATTAGGAATTTGAAGAGTGACAGGTAAACAGATTTATGAAGCTACTACCAGTTGAAGAAGTCCATTGCAAACATGAAAGGCAACATCAGGAGAAGTATAGAAGTGGCTGGAAGGCATATGAACAATTTAGACCAGGATTATTAGAGGAACAGGACAGTGTTCTATTTCTATTCCCAAAGATATCAAGTCATCCAAGGACTGTTTTTTTAAGACAGCCCTTTCCACAATGACAGGATTGTGTTTAATTTTATGTTAGTTTTTCTTGTAGAAATCTGAAAATCAAGACTTACTTGTTTATCTGACATCAGATACCTCATTAGAATGATGTAAAAATTGTCTTAATGTCACAATAGATTTATTTAAATCAGTTGATCAACGTGCAATAATCTCAGTTAGTTTCTTAATGTACAAAAAAACCATGGGTAATTACATTTGCCTTCTTGCTTAAATGTCCAGTTTTAATTTATGTTATTTAATCTATCCAAATGTTCATTCCACAGTACACATCTCAGGACATTCTAAGAGACTCCCTGAAACATTTTGAAGTGAGAAGGGAAAAAAAAGACACGTCTCTAAAAGAGAATTTGTTGCTGTTTTTTGTTGCGTTTTTGTTGTTTGTTTTTTTTTTTTCTTTCAGAAAAACAGTCATTAGGAGTCAGTAATTAGTAATTAGGAGACAAAAAGGCAAAGAAATAGGAAATGAAAAATACAAGAAAATTAGTCGTATTCATGTTTTCAAAGAATAAGCAAAAATGAAGAGACATTCCAGTTGTTAGTATTTATAATATATTCAATTTTCTATAGAAGAGACTATTTTAATTTAGCAATACATGTTTTCATTAGTACAACACTCAGTAATTATGCATATTGGTAGCAAAAACACAGTGGGCTTTGCTTGCTCTGTATAGAGGAAGGAAAGGGAAAGCAAACAAGATAATGAAAATCTGGGCAATGGGAACATTTCCAAAGAGTGGGCACCTGATTCCCTCAGAATGAGCAATTATTTTCCATCTTCACTTGGAACTCAATACCCTGGGCCTCATTAAGCCAGTGTGTAGCTGTACATCGTTCTAGAGAGACTCTCAGCCAAGCATCAAAAAGAAGAGCTTTTCAGGAGAACTAAATGCACCAACAGTTGCAAGAAATATCCTCTCTGGTGTAGGTACAGTATATAAACCATAAAATATTCTAGATTACACAAATTTTCTCTGGAAACTATTTCAAGAGCCTTATGAAATGTCTACAGACTATCAGCAGCCATATTTAATAAATCATACATACTTGTTAGGTCCCATCAATGTAATTTTTACATTAATTAATTCAAAGATGAGAATATTAATAATATTTAATAATATGAGAATTTTCACATTATTTGGAGTCATAGGCAATATAAGAATCTATCTATTAATATTCCAGACTAATCTATGTATTTTCATACAGATAACATTTTCTGTCTTTGAAAGAGCAGGACGTATGTATTATTAAGGCTTTACTTACCCCTCAATATACGTTTTAAGTGAAACTAAAGCAGTGTTATATTGGTTTTGGGAAGAAAGGTGAATTTCAACCTCAGATCTTTGCTAGACAGATTTTTATTTCTGATCAGCATCTTAAAAAATCTCATTGCTTGGAAAATATAACTGTAATAGACACATAACCGACTAAACTCCAGCTCTTGACAGTAAGTGTAGTCTTAATCTTTCTCATTGACATAATTTGTTTGTCACTCAGTTTGGCATGTCTAAAATCAAGTTCTGCCCCTCCAAACAAGTGGTGTGTAGAAATCTCCTTTTGTTGGGTGTGAAAGTTCTCCCACAGCAACATAAGGAGTGACTGACGTAGACTTACTTGGGTGCAGAAATGTTTGCAGGATGGAGGTGTTAACCAGGAACTTTAGAGGGAGACACTGCTGCCTCTGATCAGTAGAATGCCTACCAGTATTAGGACCTTATATGCATACATATACTTGAGCAATGTGAAGGGAGGTGCTTGGCACATATTTGGCCATAATGTCATCTAGTATAGTGAATCTGGGAAATGTTTCAGTTGATTGTCAGCATCACAAAGAGATATTAGAGAAGAAATCTGGTGGATTTTTTTCTTAGATCTTTAAGTAAAGATGAAATTGGCAGAATTAATTTCAAATGGGTAACCACCTTTATTCAATACTGAGAGACAGAGCAGCTGAATTGAAGAGGCAAAAGTTCAGAGTTTTGTCCAGATACATCTGTATTTCCTTATAGTCTTTGCTTCTCTGTGACTCTGCAGTCTGTAAGAAATCTGTGGAGTAGGGACTAATTTTCAGCATTTCATCCAGCATCAGTAATATAATCCATATTAGTCTAGAGGGTTTGACTAGCATGAGAACATCAGCTGCTACTTTATAGTTAACCTTACTGTTAGGAATGGGGAGTATAATTATGAGTAGATTTGTAAATGTACAGCACATAAAGAAAGTAGGATGAGAATGTTTGCATCTCAAAGGACTTAAATTTAGGTTCTGATGACAAAACAAGTAGGTGATTGCGTGCAATTGGGGACAAATGCTATCCTGGAGAAGGGAAAGCACTACAGAGATAAAATGCATACTTATGTTCACATAACAAATTCACCTTCTCATTTTCAATGTTATTCTGCTGTCATTTGTCTTCACACATGCACACAAGTGCAAGGACATATTTATTCCAGTATTGTTATTAATTGAATATCTTTGATGCTGTTTTTCCTGTAACAGCTGCCCATTTAAATCTCATCAACCAAACTTCTGATAGAAACTAAACATAGTCACTGAGGGTCAGATACTCAGAGCTGCAAAACACAGAACACAAGTCCTGAGGGAAATGTCTGAGCAGAAAAACATTGCTTACCTTCATCTGAACCTAATTCACTTTGTACAGCAGAGGCACTTTGTACAGCTGTGCATCTGAGGTCTCCCTTAATTCCATCTCCTTTTCCCCTAATACGTAAGTGAAATCACATGCAGAGGTGCTAGACCAGTCCTGTATTTCTGAAAAAGCACTGTAAGACTCGTCCTTCTTCAGTCAGTTGAAGCAGGTGCAAACACAGACTGAGAGATGTCTGGCTCTAGAGGTTCTAGACATTAAAATGTAACAAGATCTCCCAGAGGAATCTCATTTTCTCTGGCACTTTTTTCTATTTCCATTCTTGATACATTTTATGGCTTTGAGGTACAACCCTCTCCTTAGTTCTTATCATCATGAAGTCTTTGCAGCTAGTCATGTCTAAAATACTCCTTTGTGTTTCATGTTTGAGCACACTGCTATTATAAAGGAAAAAAAATGATGGAAAGGGAGGAGATGCAGAACCTGTCACCTTCAGAAGTCCAAACCAGTCATTTTAGCTACTGCTGTGTATCAAAAAGCAAGAGTATTAGAAGTTTTCAATCAGAAGACTGCCAATGCATTTCAGTCCTGGCCCACAATATCTTCTCTGTTTGTGTTCTGGACCTTGTCTGTGGAAGAAATTTGGAAAAAAGGTTCAAAGGTTTATTTCAGATACCAGTAAGTGAAAAATCTGAAATTTGTACATGAATAAGAAATGTCTCAGCCAATAAATTGCAATTGGAAAGTAAATCTTCTGCTGTAACTTCCTCTATGATATGGTTTTAATACATTTTATTAAGCTGAAATATCTTTTAAACTGTTACTTTTTGCTGCCATGTACAAAAAGTAAAAGTACAGCATGGTTTTCAGTACTGTTATGTTCAGAGTTGTACTTCACCTTATAGAGGTTTAACAAGGTTCATCTTTTCAAATTCTCCATAGCCTGATTTTTATCACTTAACTTGCAGTTTTACAGAGTGTGAAAATAATTCAAATTCAGGCAGCAAATATACCCAGGACTCTCACCTCTCCCCACACCACTCACACCTACACATATACACAATTATATCTTTATTCTAGCAATATTATCGATCCATTTGTTGTCCAGTTAAATCTCCCCAACAGAACTGTGAAACAAGTTAAATGTGAGCAGTGTTAGCTGGATACTCAAAGAAGGCTGCAAATCACAGAAGAAGATTTGAGAGAGATGTGCTTAAAATTTGTGGTCCTGGTTTGAGCACATGGTATGAATTCAACAGTTACAATTTCTATATACTCTTTCTAAAGAGAGAATTCGGAGGACAGCATTAGAGATGTGGTAGGACCAGTTTGAATGGATATTAATCTAATGCAAATCCTGATCCTTTGTGCAGGCCACCATCATCTTTCTAAATGTAATATCACTGAACTCACTTTGCCAGATGATTTTTCCTAGTGATTAATTCATTTTTTTAAGACATGGAACCTGGTTCATCATATTTCTCTACAAGGTTGGGTCCTTAGAAGCTGAGTTGGAAACTGATGGTCAGTAACTTTTAATACATAAATAAAGTGTTTAACACTAATATTATTTCTATATTTATTAAAATGTAATGAAAACTGAAACATTTGTGGGTTTCATTCTTTCTAAGAATGATTCTATTTACTGCAAGAGCGTTAGATGGTGTATGGTAAGAAATATATTTCAGATGACACAATTCTTATTAAAAGTCTAGGAAGTTAATTTAAAGGTATTTCCAATCCCTTCCAAGAAAATTAGATAGGATAAAATTCCATCCTTCCCAGAGTAGCTTCAGTCACACATCACGAGTATAATACATGTCATTTAGTAACAACAAGCACATGAAGGCCAGGGGCCTGAACTTGCTTATGCAAGTTCATTTTACTTTCCAGTATAAACTATAAAATGTTCATGATATATCCTTTCAGCTATTCAAGATTTAATAAAATTTTTCCTGTAAGATAAAGGACTCTGCTCTTTTTGCTGTTTTTGCTTTATGTTTTGATTTTTTGCAGGACAAGGTTGAAAATGCAGCAATGTTTGGAAGAGGGGACTACAGATTTTGTTTGATTTGTCTTTTTTGAAGTTATTATGAAGCTGCCTGAGATCTTTGTGCCCAGAGGAAGGCCATTATATCAAGATGAATTTTCTTACTGTAAGGATGTGTTTAGTTCAGATAATAAAACAGTCCAAATATTGAAAGTATTTAAAGGTTTTCCAGACATTTTACAATACAATATTGCTTTAGAAGTGTCTATTCCAAAGTGAACGGACATTTTTGAAGCTTGGTATAGAGATAGTTCAACATGAAAATTCATTTAGTTGACTTAAATGATGCTTCTATTTTTTATTTTTTTCCCCCTTAAAATAATGGGACTGGGGACTGTATCAGTGATGTTCCCTGTTACTTACTACCAGATCTCAAACTGAGGTCACAGAGCCAGTCTCTCCAGTCCTGATTCCCCTGAAGCCCATGTCCAGTCTAACACTGAATTCACTGGCAACACAATATATTAATCAGTCACCATTTTATTGCTTCATAACTTTGAGATGAAATCAAAACACTTTTTTCTTGTAATTTCCAAGAGACATGATGATGTATTATGCTGCCTTGGCTCCATCGTGCAGAAAAGGTCATCTGAAGTACCAATTGTGCTGAATACTCACTTCTTGCTTTAGACACACTGACTTCCTTGAGACTCATTTAGGCCATACAAAAGGCAAGACAGTTCTCTCCATTATCAAAGCATGGTAAGTTATCTGGCAAAAAGGTTTAGAAATCATCCCAGTCACCTGTGTTTTCCCATGAGCCAGTAAAGGCTGTTTCACGTTGAAGGGAGTGAATATTATGGCTCTCTGTTTATCTTCTCATCTGCTTTGGCTCACTATTCTGAAGTTCCTAATCTGTACATGCGATAAGGAATCCTGCATGAGTCCTCCTCCAGGACCCTAAAAGTCCTTTACTGATTCTACTTTGAGCACTGTAGTTGTAGATTTGGGTATGTTTTTAAAATTTTAATTAAACTTTAAAAAGTTTATTTTCTTCCATTTTAGCTCTCATAGATTGGAAACCCATCACCTTTTTTTTTCTAAAATGTCTATAGCATCTTTTTGTCATTGTATCTGAATTCTTTTCTATTTAATTGTCTTTATGAAATTTCATTTCCCTACTGTCCTTTGGAGCTACTTGAGATAGATAGAAACAGTGTGCTAGCAGTGAGTAAGAAAAGCTGTTGGGAAAGTTAAGAATTAAGAGAGGGAAGCTTGTTTGTTCATGGCTTGAGTTGTTTTTTTTCCCTGCATGAAGATGATTTGTGATTCCTGAGCCACAACTACTCTGTGTGTCCTGTTATGAGCAAAGTCTCCCTGGAGACCACCAGGGAGAGCACAGCTACATCAAGGAGAGCCCAGAGGATGCTTCAGTCAGCCTGTATTTGCCTCTAGATGTCTCCCAACATTTCTTACTTTTGGTTGTCTAACTGTACGCATTTGGTACCTCTGTCAGCTGCTTTCGACATGTGCTCTCCCCCTTCCTGGCCATCCAGTCATGCCATGGCCCTCAAAATTAGCTGTGTAACATTTGGGTTTTGTGGTTTACAAATACAATTCTTTCTTGTTGCTATCTAACATTATCGTACTTGGTCAACAGACCTTAATACAGCTCATCTAGGAAGATTTGTTGTTACATTTATAGGAGCTATTTGGGGAAAAAGTACTGGGTAATGCAGACAGTTTGTGTCATAATGGGTAAATCTAGTGACTGTAAATGAGTATTTAATTGGTGTAGTCCACGAACACATTTCCAAGCAAAGCATATGCAAAACTGAGTGATATTGAAATGTCTTTGCAGTACTTGTCTGCAGAAAAATGGAAAGCCTACAAACAGTTGTACAATGGTCTCTGTTTGTTCCTTATGGCATCTCAGAATATGTCAGCTGGAAAAGCATCTGTGCCAGGTTTCTTTCTTCCTCAGTGCTGATGGCTGCCTGTCCCAGCTTTTGTGAATGGGATTCAGAAGTTTTTTGGGGGGTTACTCAACCTGCTTCATATTGTCATTTTACTTAGATGTCGTGACTTCAAAGTGGCTTTGTCTAATTTGCATCAGTATAGTGAGAAGACAGATTCACTCACTGAATCAGCACAGTATAACACTTTCCTGTTAGCATGATCCACGTGCAGACTGAAGCAGAATAGGATGGCATACCATACCACCCATTTTGATGTGAATTTAGACCTATTTTCCCACTCTGGAGGAGGAGAATGTGGCTGCATTCAGAATGCCAGCAGGAACTCAGCAGGAACTGCTGCCTCTCAGGCACAAGATGGAGGCAATCAGGTCCTTCCTGCAGATGCTGTGGAGCTGCTTGGTTTGGATTGCTTCCTCTTCCATCAGTGGGATGCTGTTGATCCTGCCCTGAGGAAAGGCAGTGGGTCCTGGCCTGCAGCCAGCAACCTGGCAGCAGCTACTAAGTATCTCTCATGCACCTTGCCCCTGAGAATGAAGAGTTTCTGCTCACTCTCGCATTTTAAATACCAAATGTAAAAGATTAAAATGGCCAGTCTTATTTAAAGCAACCAGACCCTGAGGTATCCAGGCAATCAAAAAACCCCCCAAAAACCTTAAAGGGCAGTTAGCTAGGGGAGAAGGCTTCACAGGAAAAGCTTTTTGTGAAAAATTGGAGGAAAACAAGAACATACAGTATCTTGAACAAACAGTCAGTAATGCTGTTGTACCCCAGCTAGTGTCTGATAACTAGAGCCCAGGACTGGAGAGAGATTTGCTTATGTAGGGGAGTGAGAAAATGCTATTTCTGAATATCTATTCTGATTCAATAGAAAATTGTCAGAGATTTGGAGGCAATAGGGTTTTTCATAGGGTACAATGTGCTATGACAAAAATTAATTCCCAAGTCATTAGTAAAGATGCATAATTCATACAATAAGTCTTTGAAATAATATAATATTCTTCTAGGAATTTATATATTGGATGTTTTAAAGAATGAAATTTGAAATTTGTTTCAGAGCTAATTTTGTGGCTAGGAATGTCCTGTGGTTTTTAAAATTTTCATTAAAATATTAAGAGGCATGTGACCATGGCCATTTTTGGTTTAATGAAAATAAATCAAAGGGTTGCTGATTTCCAGTTTTGGTTGTTAACTATATTTTAAAGTAGGGTTTTTTCTTGGTGAATATATATGTTTGGGCATTTTTAACTTTTGAATGAGACCCCTAAAATTTGTAATATTTTTTTTAACTTAGGGAAAATTTCTTTAAGAAAAATGAAATTATTGAAACTGTTATGCAACAATGGGAAGAGGCTGCTGAGTCCTTTTTAACAAGGCAACTGTAGGATGGAATTATCACATTTTCATGTTCATTTAGCTTTCAAATGTCATACCCAGAAGGAAAGCAAGGAGGACCATGGCTGTGGCCTTAAATGAGACAGCAGCTTCTTTTCGAAGAACTGTATTCAACCATCAAACAGCAGCTGGATAAAAAACAGACCAACAAAGAGCTGTGAGAGTGATCAGCCACCAAAGAAGAAAGAAAATTTAAGGAAATTTATTCAGCCTAAAAGATACTGAGAGAAGACGTAAGAGATCATTAAAAAGGGAAAGCAGATTATGGTCACTTACTTGCTGCAGGTAAGAAATAAGATATCATGGCCTTAACTTTAAATAACCAAAATTTTAGAGTGATATCAGGAAGGGTTTTTTTTGGTAGTAAGGAGGGTGAAGCAGAGGAATAGATTACCTGTGAGATGTCATATCTTTCTCACTGGAAGATCTAAAGAACTGATCATACAGTCCAAAATAGTTTGTACGGACTGCAGGACAGTCTCGTCTCCTATGTCTGGTTAAGCCCTTGCTGTGCCTAACTATCTCAGACAAAATAATCATCATCTCCTTCCCATTCCCCACCCCGTTTTGCAGGTAAAGTAAAATGAGGCATGTAGGCCACAAAGCAGATAAAATTACTTACAGCAGATCCCTGGTTCAGCTGATATGGGGAGTGCAACTGTGAACTTCTGTCACAAATTGCAATTATTTGACAGCTATGATCATTGATTAGGCAGAGGGGTGAGCTGGCTGGCTTCTCTCCAGATTCCTTTCAGTCTTATTTTTTGGTGATCTGCTGCAAAAAATAATCAGAGACAAGTTTGAGCTGACAGCCAAACTGGTTGGTAATTATCACGCTCCTTCATACAGAGGAAGGGTAGAAAACCCACATCCCAGCACAACGTTTGTACCTCATAATGTAACTGAGTGGAGGTGACAACTTACTGTCGGTTGCAGCGTTAGACACCTGTTACCACAGGTATCATTCTGACCCACCAGTCCAGAAGGCAAAATACTATGTGAGGCTTTGACAGACCTGGCTTGCTGTGATTGGAACAGAAAGCAGGTAACCCTGTGAACTTTTGCAGGTGCAAAACTTGCCTGAATAAGGAGACACTTGGCAAAAAAACATTTCAGATTCTCCTGCTGCAATGCTGGCTCTTGAGTGCAAAATGAATTAATTTTGACAGTTCCAAAGGAGATGGGAAGATAGGCATTGAGCTGCTTAACCCTTTTGCTCTCTACTCCCTTTCTTCCCCTTGGAAATGCCTGCCCACCAGGGGGATGAATATGTAAGGTATTTGCATACTTACAGTGTCCTAAGACCCTAAGGCCCTTGGAAATATCTCCAAGGACTTTCTCCTTCATTGTCCTCCGTACTTCAGGAGTTGTCTCCAAACCTAGTAAATTCTTGAGACTCTGATGTGAAAAATATGTGTCAAAGCAGTAAAATGCTATCTTCAGAGCTGATGTCAGTATCTGCTATTGGAGACCTCTCCAAAACCATACCATAGGTTAAAAATAGGGCACTGAAGAAACACTCAGAACAATTTTCTCATTTCCTAGCTATCCTTTTAAAAACAGGTCTGAGTATTGTGCACTGCATTTTAGACAAAAAATAAAAAAATGATCTGCCGGTACAATTTAGAAAAGCTGATGACTTTAAAGACCTTCAACACAGAGTTGCCACTGATAAAAACTTGCTGTGACTCATCTATGCTTTGTGTGAGAACAAGTCATTTTGCTACTTACTTTTGATTACTGGATTTGAAACCCTCTTGAAATCTTCCAAAGGTCTGAGAACTGTTAAGGTGTGAATCCTAAAATGGGGATCTATTACCAGAAAAACTGATTTTCAAGGAATGGTTGATAAAATTTAAAATATAATTGAAGAGGCTCAGGTCCATGTACACAACAAATGGCCAATTTTTTTATCTTGTTCTACTGTAAAGAAAAACAACACTCAAGTTCAGGGTAAAAACAGGTGAAGAGAATTTATTCACTTACAGTTATAAAAGGTTTATCCACTTCTGTATACGAAGCAGAAGAGTTTATCTGCTTGTGTGTTCAATATTACGTCAAAGGCTAAAGCAAGAATGTTAACCGAGTAAAGTGATGAAAAAGCTCCAGAAAAAAAGTTTTTCTACATCAGTCCATATATATATGTATGTACATGTAAATGCTATATAAAGACTATTCCATACTCTGTCTATACTTAATAAATGAATATATGTAAATAATTCCATACTAGACAGAAAAATACAGCCAGATGCAAACAGGACAGACAGTGGCAAGGCATGGGTGCCTTGCCTTGGTGGACAGCAAGTTTAGCACCAGTGGGTATGTGTCCTTGCAAGCAATGAACTTAACCTGCAGATTAAAGAATGGGCTGATTGCTGAGAGGCACTTCTGAGGCCACAGTGGGAGTGCTGTGTTCAGATCTGCCTCTCATAAGGTGGGACTAACCAGCAAGGGAATGACAAATTGGATAGTCCAGCAGAAGACTGGTAAAATGGTCTGGTGGTGGAGCACTAAGGGAGCTGGTTTTGCTCAGTCTAGAGAAGAGAAGACTACGAAGGGACCCGATATTTGTCTTCCACTACCTAAAGATGTATTACAGAGAAGATGAAACCAGACTTTCCTCAGATTGGCACAGCAAGAAGACAAGAGGCAGCAGTCACAAGCTGCAGGATACATTCTCAAAGGCTGTAAGGAAGAATTTTTCATAGTGGAAGTGATTCAGTCCCGCAGCATTTTTCCCAAAGAGGTTGTGAAGCCTCCAACCTTGGAGATTTTCAAAACTCAGTTAGTTGGGACCCTTCACAATCAGGTCTAAAGTGGAAATTACACCTCCTGTGAACAGTCCTATGTCATCTAGATTGTTTTTGAAGATGCTTATGATGAAGACTCCACTATCTCCCCAGACAACCTATTGCAGTGCTTCCCAAAGAGTTGAAAAAAAAATACTCAAAGCAATTTGTACATTTGACTGGACTAAATCAGGTTCTAGAAATATTTGTAACATTTACATTGCAATGCTGTGACAATGCATACCAGACAGAGGGTGAGACTGAATACACTGTATTTCTTATAGTTGAGTTGGAGGAAATGGAAATGGTTAAGCATTTAAATCATAGCAATGCATTATCTAAAGCAGAGGTTAGCAGCCTATTCCTTTCTAGAGAATGGATATGTATTCCAAACACCTTTGGCAGCCCCTGTAGCAAAGATTTACAAAATTAGTGATAAAAATAGATATGGCTGCAGAACATATGAAATTATTTCATGGCTGTAGTTCCCCATCTCTGTTTTTGTAAGACAAGTAAGAATATACATGAAAATACATTATTCCTGGTTTATGATATTCTAGGAAGTTAATTGCCACAAATCCATTGTTGTATTGCCTGATGTTTGTTATGCCTGGACATTTATGAAGAACCCCAAAAGTTCATGCTTCCGAAAAAAGCCATAGAATCTGAATCTTAAACATTACAGTTTTGTCCTCATTTTTTTTATTTGCTAATGTGTTAAGTGTAATCCCAGCCTCTATTTTTTTTTTGTTCCCCTAAAAGTACTAACCAATCTTTCATAAACTCTGATTTACAGCTAATTTTGAACCAATTTCCTACCTCCTAGCTCACCTCATTTTTGTGTTTGTTTTAAAAGTAATGCTGATCAACCTCTTTCTCTATAAGAATGTTTTTTATTTGTATCATTATATCTGAAACATTTTTTGTTCCTTTGACCTCAGTAACAGGCATATACCATCAACTCAGTAGTCTCCAGAGTCTCATATTCACCATGTATGTTGAAATGCCTTTTTAAACAACACAGCAATAGTGTTGAACAGAAAACAACACCATATAAAAAGTGAGTATATGAAGTGTGTATCTTCTTTAAACATTAAGATCTATGTTCATCAGATACATGAATTTCACCTCTTCTTTTCTTCCAAGTCTCATTTCTACTGTTAACAACTGTGGCTGAAAGATTTTTGACTGTAGCCACTGAAAGGACATTGTTTTTGCAGAGGATCAGGTCTCATCTTTTCAGGGCCTCCAGTTGCATGCTTAAATTCCGTAGTATCATTCAAACAAATAAAATACTTACATTAAGAATGGCAGAATCAGCTTGTCAGTTCCCAACAGAAGCCAGATGGTTGATTTTTTTGTTTGACAAAGAGATCTCTGACACACCCAAGATTTTGATTGTTATCCTAGTCTGTGGCTTGATCCACTCTAACATCCTGTATTCCATGCAAGATTTTGAGGTTAAATTCAGCCTTCACAGGTGTATTTTTGATTGTTTGTACAGGGTAAACTATGAATTGCTGCCACAGCACTAGTAATATGACAAATTGGTAAGTCTAAAACCAGATCTTATCTTTGCCTGTTGCACTAACTCCTAAAATGTTTTTTCCTAAGGCTGCTACATATCTAGATTTTACATTTCTTGGAACTGTTGTCATGAAAAAGCACACTTTCGAAAGTGTACTAAGACTAAATGCAAATAAAACTTAGTCTTTGAAGTGGCAACAATGCAGATGTATCCTACAAACAGTGAAAAATACCCTTTTATAGGGTAGCATTTCTATACTTCAGAGAGACACCGAGTAAACAAGTTTTGGTTTTTTTTCAGAATCCTCTTGCCTTAGTTTATAGCAGGATGTGGAATGGCTGGAAAACTAGTTTGTGTTTACCTCAGAGAGTTTCAGGCAGTTGGGTTGTAACCTATTACACTCCACAGGTCCAGCCAGGAGCCTACTCCAGCAGGGGCTTCCCATGGGATCACAACCTCATTTGGGCATCCACCTGCTCCACTGTGGGTTCATCCACAGGCTGCAGATGGATATCTGCTCTGTCATGAGCCTCCATGGGCTGGGCTGCAGGGGGACTGCCTGTCTCACCATGATCTTCACCACAGGCTGCAGGGGAATCTCTTCTCTGACACCTGGAGCACTTTCTCCTCCTCCTTCTTCACTATAAATTTATATACATTAAAGCTACGATCTGACCCACTTCAGACCTACTTTCCAATGAAATAAGTTGCTCACAAGAGCCCCTTGACAAGACCTTGATTAATGATAAACAGGGCTCCCTCTGAGTAACTGGGATGTAGGTAGTCAGGGTTCTTTGCATAAAGTTTGCTGGACTGTGGAGCCCCTTTGACAACAGGCTCATTTATCTTTATGGTCTTTTTTTCAGAGCTGATTTAAGGCTTTGAGCTGTTCCTCACTTTGGTGTATGCATTCTCTCTCTTCTCAACTTTATGCACTAATTCACCTCTTAGAATCTTCAGCCTGAACACAGACTAAAAGGCTTAACTAAAAGATTTTTATTTATTTCAGCTTTGTGTGACTTCATTAAGGAAGTAACAGTACTTGAGCTGTGGCAGGATCCTGAAGACAGCTGTAGAATTGCAGTGTTGCCCAGAGTCATGCTTTTACAGAGTCTGGCTTTTTGGTAAAATGCTTAGGTCTATCAATAGGGAAGTAACTCCCCGGGCAGCAAAAATCCCTTTTTCCTACAAAAAAAAAAAAACAACCTCTTTAGTTCATTATAGGAATTTGTACTTGTCATTAAGCAGGTAAATACTCATCTGATGGTGATGTGCTACTATTATCGGTAGCACAAGGCACATAGTGTGACCCATTGATGCTTGTGATACTAAAGGAGACATTCACAGCACATAGCTTTGTGATCAGACATCTTTCCATGGCCCTGGCTCTATCTAGCCACCTCCAGTTTATTTATTATCATTTAATTTCACATCACTCTTCCTTTCCCCAGAAGTACTTTTGAGCTTTTCTCCATGCTGCTGTTCTCTAATGAGCCCTCTGCCATTTCAGTTTCCATTCTGTCCTTCAAAATACTGTCATCAAACCCCATTCATCACTTTTTTTTTATGTTCAGGACATGCTACTATCTCAAGTAAATAGAAAAAAATAGCATAATCAAGAAAATATTAAGAAAAACAGCCCCTATACAAATCTGTAAATGTCACTATATTTTCTTTTGCTTCAGAAATTTTACCTGCAGCTGGTGCTCTCTCTTCATTATCTCCATTACAGTGTGCTCTGAGAGGCCAGGGCCCATCTTTGCTGTGTCAGTAAGTCATCTTGTATATCTGAACCTTGAACCTAGAAAGCATTTAAGAGTTTGGCCCTCAGTCAACTTTGGGATCTATAATGTCTTAGGTATTCAGTCAGTAATAAAGTGCTTTGCAAGATCAGTAGTGTATAAACAACAACTAATGCTGTCTGTCCCTCAGTCTCTGTCTTTGCCTTAGCAACCAAAAATTACTTTGAAGGGTATTTTATATGTGATAAAGATGTGAAAACTGTTAATGCATGAGCCAGTCAGGTGGACATCAAAGGATGCTTCTAGCTTGTTCAAGGTCTTCTGTATTAATGATGGTGAGCTGCAGTTACAATCAGAGGAAGTGAATTGTAACAGGAAAGAGTGTGAGATGCCTGAGCATATTTTCAGAGACTCACAGAACATGCTGAGTTAGGAGGGACCCACAAGGGTATCGAGTCCAACTCTTATCCCTGCACAGGACCATCCCCAAGAGTCATACCATGTGCCTGAGGACATTGTCCAAATGCTTCTTAACTCTGTCAGTCTTGGTGCTGTGACCACTTCCCTGGGGAGCCTGTTCCAGTGACCATCCACTCTCTAGGTGAAGAATCTCTTTCTAATATCCAACCTAAACCTCTCCTGACATAATTCCAGGCCATTCCCTTGGGTTCTGTCACTGGTCACCACAGAGAAGAGATCAGTGTCTGCCCCTCCTCTTTCCCCTCACAAGGAAGTTGTAACTGCAATGAAGTCTCCCCTCAGTCTCCTCCAGGCTGAACAGACCAAGTGACCTCAGCTGTTCCTCATGTGGCTTCCCCTCTAGGCGTTTCAACATCTTCATTGCCCTCACTTGGACACTCTCTAACAGCTTAATATCTTTCTTATATTGCAGTGCCCAAAACTGCCACAATATTCAAGGTGAGGCCACCCCAGTGCAGGGCAGAGTGGGACAATCCCCTCCCTTGACCAGCTGGCCTTGCTTTGCCTGATGCCCCCCAGGACACGGTTGGCCCTCCTGGCTACCAGGACACTGCTGACTTATATTCAACTTGCCATCAACCAGGACCCCCAGCTCCCTTTTCACAGCACTGCTTTCCAGCATCTCAGTTCCCAATCTGTACAAATATCTGGGTTGCCCCATCCCAGGTGCAGAATCTGACACTTTCCCTTGTTGAACTTCCTATGTTTGGTGATTGCCCAGTCCTCTAATTTGTCGAGGTCTCTCTGCAGGGCCTCCCTGCCTTTGAGGGAGTCAACAGCTCCTCTGAGTTTTGTATTGTTTGCAGGCTTGCTTAGTATCCCTTCCAGTCCTGTGTCCAAGTCATTTATGAAGATTTTGAAGAGCACAGGGCCTAAGATGGAATCCTGTGGAACCCCACTAGTGACAGATCACCAGTCTGATATTACCTCATTCACTATTACCCTCTGTGCTCGACCTGTGAGCCAGTTGCACACCCATCACGGAGTGTGTTTATCCAACTGTGTGCTAGACATTTTGTCCAGAAGGATACTGTGAGAGACAGTGTCAAAAGCTTTATTGAAATCCAAAAAGTTACACCAACTGGTGTCCCTTGGTCAACTAGATGGGTTACATTGTCATAGAAGGAAATCAGGTAAGTTCCCTAAAAGAAGAAGGTTTTAGTTTCTCAATTTGTTAGCCCATTTCTCCACCTTATGTAGTATTTAAAGTAACTAGTTCATTTCAACCAAAATTGAGAGTGGATAGGATGTTCCACAATGTTAAATTCTAAAAACTTTGATGAAGACCAGTGTCTGGACAGACAGGCAAGATCCAAATTGATCATACCAGTGAAGAAAATGATGCTTTAGTTCTGTCAAATATAAATGGCTAAGAGGGGCAGCAGACCATTTATCAGCTTTAGCTTTGAGCTTGTCCTAACTATGCTAACAGTAGATATGGGGCATTTGGTGCAGCTGGAGGCACCCTGGAGACAGGACACAGAAAAGCTTCAGTGGTATTGTGTGTGGGTGGAGTAGGTGGAGATGCACGGGGGGTGCAGGACATGGAATCAATAGGAGCTGGGATCTGTTGCTACCATTGCCTGTAGACAACTGGTAGTATATTTTTGATAGTTCAATCCTGGAAAGGTTGAACTAAAGAAATCCTTTAAAGGAGAAATACAGTAAGGCTAATGTTGTCTTTAATTTCATATTGTTACTGCTGGTTTTATTGTGGTTACTCTAAAAAGCCTTTTCTGTAGTATTTTAAATATCTTTGACACAGATACCTTTGAGAATGAGATCTGGAAGTCAATTAGCTAGTGGCACTGAATTCTGCCCATTTGGAATCAAATCCTATTCAGCTGTATGAGTTAAGTAAATGTATTAGGTATTAGGTACTCAAAGTTTTGTAATAAATGTGTCACAAGATGTTCTCTTCTGGGCAGTCTGAAATGTATGCAGTAGGATATACTTTCAAAGGGCTGGAAAGTCTTCCCATCCACCCGTATTTTTTAAATTCATAGAGCAGATTGGAAAAGGATTTGATAACTTGCAGCACAGTTTTTACAATGTGAGTTTATCTAATCTGTCACAGGTTTACATAACCTACACTTTCGTGCAGCAGAAATGATACATGCAGTAATTCAGTTTTCTAATTGTTTTCAGAATCCATTAAAGCAAAAAAAACCCAAAACACTGATTCTGGCTTGTCATACACATTGCCGATCCATACCTGTAGTCACATATTCAATGTATTAATTCTAATGTGCTTTTCCAAGTGTGGAAATTAGTCTGCAGCTTCTAGTACGGATTTTCACTCACAGCGCAGGCCAGGAAGCAGCTGACCACTTTGAGGAGGAACACCAGAATAATGACTCTTTTGCTTTTAGAACAACTTGGTAGAGTATCTGCCTTCAATTAACTTTGACATTTCTGACAACATTACCTTGGCAGTTTTAAAATCTCAGATCTAAATGCTTGTTGAATACCAATGTCAATCCTCAAACAACGCTTTCTAACTTCATTTAGGAAACCCCCCCCCAAATATTTATATTTATGTACAATTTAGCTTCTGTCATTGAGCAACCTGGTCTAGTGGAAGTGTCCCTGCCCATGGCAAGGGGGCTTGGAACTAGCTGATCTTTAAGATCTCTTCCAACCCAAACCATTCTATGATTCTCTGATATATTATCAGAAATATAATATTGTGCCATATTATCTAAAAATGGACTGAGTGGTATTCCTCTGCTGAGGTACAGTCATGTCTAGACTGCATTTTTGTTCCTACCTGTTTTCCTTTCAGTTTTCTAAATTACTTGTTTAATGACATGCAAATGCAAATGCCTGAACATTTATTGCAGAGGAGAAGTTATTTTATTTCAGGGGTCAGGGGATTTTATTATTTTGTTTTGTTGATTCATGAGTTTATGTATGCATTAACTGAGAACAAATATTTTATTACCAGTTTGTTCCTTACGTGTTGGTTTATTAAGTTTTAATTGATTTTATATCTCAGAGGTATTTGCTTTCTTATAATATAAAAGATACTGTGGAGCAATTTTCACATTATATCAATTTGCTCTGGTCTATCTTTGGAAAAATCAATAAAGTGAGGTGAAAATAAAGGCTATGACTCACTGGCTGATATACACAGAAAAATGTCACTTTTGCAATGCATTTTTAAAAAATGATTACTTAAAAATTCAGTGTGGTTTGGTTCATATTTGATCTCTCAACAGATCTAAAATCCTGCTTGGTGAGCCCTCACATTGTCACAGGGAAATTCCATGCAAACCAGTGTGCCACAGTATTACTGTGCACAGTATTACTGTAAACAGTGCCTCTCAGCTTTAAGCTGCATTTCCATGGAGGGAGTTTTCAGTTGCAAGTTGACACTAATACCCAAGAGTTGAAAGCCTCTCTCTGCTCTGGAACCAGTCTCCTCTGGCTGGTTTCTGTCCTGCTGCTGAAGGGAGGTTGGGCCTAGAGGGCTACAGGGTGGATTGATGGTGTCTGCCTGCATCATCAATCCACCTACAATGCTGCTGGAGCAATTCTTGCTCATTTTAAAAGTCACAGGCATACTTGGTGTGGGTTTAATATGGATGAATTTGCTGCTTGTCTTTCCATGGAGTGATAAGTAATTTAATTTTTTCTTTTCCTCCAGTTGTTAAAATGAAATGCATATTTTATGGCAAGGCTGTGGGATCCTTTCAAAATTGGTATTTTTTATCACAGCTCATCTAGATGCATGTCGCTCCTAATAAAACATTGACATTTTACCTGCTGGAGTGTTTGTAGTCTTCAAAAAGACAGACTAATTGGCTCTTGGCTGCTCTTTAGCATAGCACAGCCTGCCCTTAGATTGACATTATGTATAGTATTGTTATTATTATCTTTATCATTATCTAACATTATTTTTGCTACTCAGACATGAGACTGACCAGATCAGCTGTATTAAGGACTGTCTAATGTAAGGTTTCTGCCTCCAAATATTCTGCACTGATTAGACATTTTAACCAAAGGTTTTGTTTTCCTTTTCAAAGAACATTATGCTCCAAGCATTAATGAACCACAGATAATTTAACTCCTGCTTTGATGTCTTACAAAGTATTTTCTTTTCTGATTTCTTGAACTAGTTTTTAGCCTCAGAATTGCTTTCCTGTTCATTATTCCCTGTGAAGGGTGAATTATTTCTTCACATGACTGTCTTGTCCCACAGGCTCTTCTGTCATCAGGTATTCACAGTGGGTTTGTATCTCTTCTCCTTGATCCAACAACTAGGCTTCCTGTAATTTCTCAAATTTTGCTTTAACAAAATTGATTACCAATCAAGAAAGCAAGGAGTATAGGCTGTGATTAGACCCATGGAGGTCAGACCCACAAATATAAGTGTGCTTAGACTATACTTGTGTAATCAAGATACTCTATGAAACATCAAGTAGATCTTAAAACAGCAGTGGCAATTTCAGTGAGAAACATTCTATACGCTATTAAAAATGCTACAAAAAAGCATCTGATATAACACAGCAGCTGCTCCATTTTGCTCCATTCTGCTCCTGTAATTTTTAAAAGAGATCGTTATCACTGAGGAAATAGAGCAAGAAACAAAAAATAGATATAGCAAGTTAGCAGCAAAGTCTCTGTGCTGAATTAGATTCAGCATCATTGATTCTGGATGCATTTGTACCTGCTTTAGTATCTATAACAGAAGTATTTACTCAGAGCCCAGGTGGGATGGATTTTGTTCACAAAATTAAAAGAGTGGTATGGAAAATAAATGTATGGTCACTGAAATTATTGGGGACAACACTTTACAGGAAGATCTCCTTTGTAGTCCCTCCAAACTGCAATGCAATGGCGCTGTGTCAAAAGCACCTCCTTGGGGAATGTGACCTTGCAAGCAACTCCTGGAGGAGAAAATGGATACGGCAGAAATGCAGCCTCTAGTTCTGACCTGAGAGGATAAATGAATTCAAATTGGCACAGGTAAATAAGTTGTTAAAATATGAGAGGCCTGCACTTTTTAAGTTATTTTAAAGCAAAAGAGTGTATTTTATACCTGTAGCTGCCTCAACAATATCACAATGGTAACTACCTAAGTGTGAAGGGAAGGCATAGAAAGTAAGAAAAAAGAAGGGAGTGGAAGGTTATGCTTTCCTGCGCTAACTGAATTTGGTATAGCCATCTGTGCTGAAAGAAATAATCTAGAGATTCATGGAGGACTGGTAGAGGAAATTAATGAAAATACTAAGTAATTGTGGAAATACATTTCCTATGTCTCAAGTTTCTATTCTGCAATAGGTCTGTATCTTAATTAAGAGGAGTAATAGTTATATGTCTTTGAATCAAATAGAAAGTACGTGCAATGCAGAATAGGATGCTGTGATTTATATTGGTTTTCTCTGCAGCAGTTTTATTTTAGCACAATGGATCCTTGGTTCTGGGTTGAGTGCTTTGTGATAGACTGGACTGGAAGGAGCTTTTTAAATAACATTACTCTTTTGCACAGTAAAGGACTATGTCATACATGAACTCTTTACATCTTGAGGATTTTGGTATCGCAGCAGGTGTTCCAGTCTCATATTTCTTTGGCAGAGGAAAAATATTTCCATTGTAATTGGAGCATGTTTGTGAAAGTTACAGGTCATCTATAAGGCAATCCTATATAATTCTCATTGTGAGAAGAAGTATTTGAATGTTTATTGTCATTTTTTGTGTTCTAGTTTGTCATGCTCTTGTGTGCTCCTATGTTGCTTCCTGATTACACTGTTGTTAAAGTAAGTCATGAAGTGTAAGCCTTCATTTCAGTGAGTTCGGGGGATGTATATACACATTACAGTCAATATGGAAATTTAATAAAAAAGCAATTACAGATAAGCATGTCTGCCCACTTCTACTTGCAAGCTGTAAATAGCTGATCAGAGACTCATTTCACTGGGTGAACATCTAGTGAGTCAGACTCTTTTCTTACAGTTAATCATTGTTAGATGAACCTCACTCCGTAAATGGAGTGAAAGCATCATTCCATTTTGATAACACCTCAAACCTCTGCTTACCATTTTGTGCTAGTTTTGGCTGGGGTAGAGTTAATGTTCTTCACAGTGCCTAGTGTGGGACTGGGTTTGTGGTTGATAATGTGCAGATGTTTTTGTTGCTGCTGAGCAGCACTTACGCAGAGCTAAGGCCTTTTCTGTTTTTCAAACTGCCCCTCTGGCAAGGAAGTTGTGAGTGCATGGGAGGTTGGGAGGATACACAGCCAGAAGAGGTGATCCAAACTGACCAAAGGGATTTTCCATACCATATGGCGTCATGTTCATTATATGAAGTAGAGGGAAGAAGGAGGAAGGAAGGGATGTTTGGAGTGATGGCATATGTCTTCCTGAGTAATTATATGTGATGGGGCCCTGCTCTGGCTGAACACCTGCTTGCCCATGGGAAGCAGTGAATTAATTGTTTTTGTGCATGGCTTTTTTTCCCCCTTTTAAACTGTTCTTGGCTCAACCTACAAGTTTTATTTTGATTCTCCTCCCCATTCCAACAGCTTGGGGGGAGGAGGGGGTTGAATGAGTGGCTGCATGGTGCTCAATTTCCAGCTGGGCTTAAACTGTGACACATTTCCACAGATACTGTAGAAAATTTTATTGCAAGGGCTTAATTCAGTTTTAGCAGCTTAGCTGATCCCACCATCTACATTGTAATCTATTTCATCTCTATCTGAATTAAAGAAGATCCTGAGCAATATCATCATTTATGCACAAGGTTACTAGCAAGGACAAACTCTTAAGACTTTTTGTGCCAGCCTCAGAATATGAGGGTCATATGCCTTCTTCTGAGCTATAAGCTCTTTTCCAAGTGTCATGCATATTCTTCTCACTGTAGCATCTATTGGTGGGGAGCTTAGTTTGGGTTTTGCCATCCGTGTATTTTGACACATGATATTATATAACCATATTTATAGATTATTGTAGTGTATAAAGGCATTAGTAGACATCTAGGAGTATGTAAGTGTGTTTTTGTTCCAAATGATTCAGCAACTCACCACATATTTTTATCAGCTGAACTTACCCACTATTGGTTTCATTGTCTTTTAGAGATCCTTCAAACACTGAATTTTTATTGGTCACATTATTTACTTCTCATTGCTTGCTTCATTTACAGTTAGGACCTTCATATCCAGTGTCTAGAATTTGACTGAAAATCTGGAAGATAAATATGAAAAAAACACTTATATTTCCTATGACTTTAGACTAAGACTTTAGGCTAATTAATTGGGTGACCTTTTGTTATCAAGGCAAGAAGTTATATTTCTGAGTAAAGATTTGGTTATCAATGATCGAATTGAGACTGAACTCACTGGAAATGAATAAAACATTTTTTATCTGGACATGTTTCTCCATCTCACATGTTTGTGGCTGTTTGCCTACAGCTAGAAGAAATATTTTTTTTCTTTTGAGCTTTTATTAGGTTTAGCAACAAAAGGCATTTTACAGATTTACATAATTTTTTTTTACATAAAAATTGCTGCCATTTATCAAAGAAGCTCTCAGTAATCTTGCTGTTTCTGATAAGGGTGTTAGGAGTCAATGACCAAGCAATAGTCAGGTTCTAGGAAATTACTGGGAATATGTAAAGGTGTGATAATTTTTTCCTCCTTATAGAAAGTCATGGACCAAAGCAAGAAAAGTCCCTGCTCATTTAAATGTATGCAAAGAAAAGAAATTGCTTTTCTTTTTGTTTGTTTGGTTGGTTGGTTTGGTTGGGGTTTTTTTGTTTTTTTGTTTTTTTTAATCAAGTAATTTAAGGAGTTGCTAGCTGTAAAACCAGCAGAAAAGTAAACAGAATACTTTGATAAGTACTGTAGTTGAAAGACTTCAGTCAATTTATTGTATCCTACACTACAGGAACTGATTCAAATCACAACAAGCATTGGACACTCAATTTGGGACTCACACTGAAGCCTGCTGGCAGCAATTTATTGTAGCTGGCCCTTATACAGTTACTGACAGAAAGATTCTTTCTGTAGCTGTAACAAGTAGAGCTTTTTTAGAGGAATATAGATGAATACATAAAATTAATTTCCTGGCTTCAACAGGATACAGGATCAGTTTTAAAATATTAATGCCTAAATTCTGTACAGATAGGATAGTGTACAAACTAACTATGCTTTGTGCACTTAACATAGAGAATTCCAAATGATAAATTCATATTGGAGATACAAAGCTGGTAAGTGTTTCTGCAACAACATATTAACGTTAGCATGAATGTGTCCTGTGGGTTTCCAGTCTCTGAAGTTGCAGCTGAGCTGGCCCATGGCAGCAATAAATGGGTAATTTCATTAACTAACATGTGAAGTTCATTCAGATCAAGTGAATCGTGTTTTCTCGATATAGACTACTGAGGAGTTTCTAAGGGCTAATCTACTTTTTTTATTCAAAGACACCCTCCTTCATCAGCTCTAGCTGATAGTTTTTGGTAAGGTCAGTCTCCATCATCTACAGCTATTTGCACCTTCCTAACATCTTTTCAGGTAAGAAGCACATTGAGCACCTCACACAGGGTTAATGACATCAAAAGCATATTTGGATTTCATATTTTTGACAAAAATTTACAGGCAAAAAAGCCCACTTTCTGACTAGTTTCAATCATAAATGTTTGAGTAAGTGTCAGAGTTTTTAGGAATATATAAAAGTTCTTGACATGCTACCAGTACTACTTTTTTCATCTGTTTATCTGTAACTTGGGGATGTCTTTTTTCTCTGTAGACCACCTAACTCTCTTGGGCTGGAGAGGGGAACCCCAAAAAACATCAGGATAATTAAAAGATCACTCTTCTACGTTACTGCAAATTGTTTTTCTGTGGACATGATCACTATTCACCTTCAAAACTTGTTTGTCCTCCAGAAAGGGTTTTACTATAAGAAATCTTCCAGAAAGAAGACTCCAAATGGCAGTGGGATGTCAGAGTTCAAATATCTCATGGGATGGAAGGCATGAGTGCTCACTTACAGGTCCTTTAGGTGCTTATTTCTTCATGTCACAGGAGCTTGTTTCATAGATCACCAGAGTTCCTTTTGTCCTCCTCCATTCTTTTTGGTAAGCACAAACTCAGTTCTTCCTGGTTTAATCTTCACAGCCTCATTTATAAGTTTTTCTTTCGCTGGTGCCTCCCTTTATCACAGTAAGAAATGTAGACTTCTGAGGCTGTGGCTGTTTAGACCCTGATAAATGTGCAGCACCATCTTTGCTAAGCTGCCCACTGTCACTACACCCCAAAAGAGCTGTTCCAAAAGCAGCCTTTTCCTTTAATTACTTCAAATGCCTGGAGGCTAATATAATACAATAGGCTCATAAAATACATCAATACAAAGAGCTTCTCGGGGCCTCTGGGTAGTAGATGTGTATAGTCACATCAGCCAGAGGAGTTCTGTGAAAACCGTCTGTTAAACAAGCTGATGCACTTGCTTTCCTGAAAACCATAGCAATTCTAAAATATGTCCATAATAAAAGGGAGATCCAAGAGAGCAGTGCACAATATGTATTTCTTTTGTTACTTTCATAATAGGAACTGGGAAAGAATATTGTATTTTAAAATAATAATTTCCCTTAAAATCATAAAAAGTGTGGGAAAGAAAAGGATTTTTCCATAATGAAAGAAAATTGAAACTGAGATCCATATGCAGTTATAAATGGGAAAAAGAATAATGAGTGGGTCCTGTTCAGAATTCTTTACCAAATTTCATTTATTCATAAATCCAGCCTAAAATACGGTGAAGCTAAGAACACTTGGAAGGCTGTTTATTGCTCCTATTTAAATTAGGAAAAGAGAAGTAAAATGTGTTATGTGTTTGTGTATAGATATTCAGATATTCAGTTGTATAGCATAGCTTATTCTTCAAAGGGATTTGTGAAAACAGATAGAGTTTTCTGATTATGGATTTGAGGATTTGCTTGTAAAGGAAGCAAAAAAAAAAAAAAGAAGCTACTCTTTTAAATATTAATATTTCTATGTATCTTTGGACACATTTTAAAGTGGAAAAAACATCCTCATGCATTGCTTTTTTCCTTCTTGCTAAAAAAAAAATCTGAAAATTTTCATTAGCCTTAGCTGGAAAAAAATTAATATTCTCCTATTCATTAATATTCACTGATGGCTATTAAAATTTACTGATATTCATCCAATAAAAATTTTATTAATAAAATATCTAAATGAGGAAGCTTGCTCATCTCTCATCCTTAACCACCATGATGATTTCAGCAATATTCAGTAGAGACTGAAGCATCAGTTCATACAGAACTTTTAGCATGACAGAGTTCAGAGGGGAGAGAACTGTGATTCAAGTGCACCTAGTTAAGCTCTACAACCAAAGTGGTGATAGTAGCATGGTCACTGCTTCAGATGCTAAGACTGCAGCTCGGAAGAAAAACATCTTATTCAAGGTCTACTTAACTAGTGAACTTCTTCCCTAGAAGTGAATTTTAGTAGTTAGAACAGTCAACTATCAATATTGTAAGGACATTGTATAACTACCAGGTAGATTCAAAGCCCCACATGTGCTAGAAGCATTCATTCAGACAAGAAAGTGAGAGCAACTTATAAGTGAGCTTGTTTTTATTTCTTTACAGTGTCATCCTACTGAATGGTTTTTCCAAATCTAAGAGAAGTTGTAATCAATATAGCTGCTGCTAGGTATTCCTGTATGAGATAGTTATTGATGGTGCTTTCTTTCTGATTAAGTGGTTGTGGAATTAAAGTTTGAATCTTGAAAAGACTTATGTATACTGACACCAGTATTGGCTCTGAGGAGAAATGCTGTCCCACAGCTGATGTAGGAGGTCACCATACTCAGAACTGTTGCCATAAAGATTTGAGAGCTGCTGCTATCAAAAAGGGCAGCTAATTTGTACTTCTCATTTCTAGAATACGAATGAAGATCACTTTGTGTTCAGGCATTTCGTGTTCATAGAGTGCAATTTTACTAACAGAGCAACCTTTTCAAATGATGGTATTTATCCACCATTTCAATCAGTGTGCTTCATGGCCAGAGTTATTCTTTGCAGACAAACACAAAAAACCATAAGCAAGGTTCATTGAAGGATTTAGATGAAATACAGAGTCCTGGCAGAAACACTGTGTTTCTCTGTAAAACACACAGGAAAAGACTGATGCCTTAGGATATGAACAGAGCACCCATCCCCCACTGAATGAGACAATCATAAAAACTAAGCACGAGTCTTACACCACTGCTGCCTCTGCTGTACAATATCCAGCCACTGTATGGGTGATGGAGGTTGAATTATATTTGTAAAGTAAAATATACACAGGTATTCCCCCAAAAATGCCAAGGCAGTGGAAAGGATTCAAAAAGGTTTATTTTGGAGGCAAGGACACTAAAACTTGCAAAAACTTGACAGTGCTGCAAGACAGTATTGGGCCTCAGGGCCTGCACTCTTCTAGGGCTTTTTTATCTTCTTCCTGTCCTCCCCCACCCTCTCTGGCCTGAGGAGGCTCTGTACATGTCTTCCAACGTTATCTCTTCTGCATACCAGAGAGAGCATGAGCTTACTCACCACCTTCTCTGCAACTTTCTCTGAAATGCAGAAGGGAAAGGGAAAAAAAAAATCTACCCCTCTTGAGAGAGGCACTTTGCAGGCAGAAAAAGACTTCCTAAGCAAAGAAATAGTTCTAGCTTCCCATTACAAATTCTTCCAAAAATGCATCTATTCCTGCAACTTCAGCTTGAGAAAGTTCAGACCCTTCAAGACTGAGGCAGCAGGCTGTATGAGCCAGCAGGCTGTCCTCTGCAGGTACGCCTCCCCTTTCCACTGCAGCTCAGCAGCAGTGCAGAAAGGTCCACTGCACCAACAAGAGAACATACAAGAGGGGACTTGATTCTGAAGATTAACGATTGGGAAGTGAAGCAAGAGTGCTACATCAAAAAGGAAATGTGTAAGACAGGTGCTTGTATAACTGCTCCAAAAGGAAGGATCTCCATATCCCCCCTCTAGACAAATGAGATCTCTAGCTACTCAGCCACACTATCTTGAATCAAATATTTTACTAGAGGTTCAGAGGAGCCTGATCTGACAGCTCGATGTGAGATGGAATCTGGCAACACCTTTTAAGTCTTATCTAAATCTGATCCCACAGGAACTTAGATGGTGCGGCATTAGCTGTGTTTAGGGGTAGGCTGCAAGATGATCTGACTGGGGACATTTTGGAGACTAGATCTGGGCACCTGGAGAGCCTTAGTCAGGGAGGTAAGCAAGGAGTTAATTTCTTAACTGCAAGGTGTCTGTCTGGAATGACAATCTATTTTTGACATGCCTTAAATTCCCCTTCTACCCTGTTCTAGGCATTGTTGTGAAATCTAAACCCAACACGTGTGTGTTTTAAGGTTTCAGCATCACATCATGCAAGTCGGGACTGACAAATGCATGCCACTATCATCCAGAAGGTTTGCCTAATATTTCTGATTGCATTTCCAACTATGCAGTCAGGAGACATAGCAAGGAATTCAGATGTACTCTTCAGCCACCAGAGACACACTTGAGTGAATTACTAATCTCCCTAGACACCTGGAATGCAGATAATGAATTTGTATGTAGAGCCTGATCATCCACCAGAGTAAATTGGATCATTCCTTATTCTGCTGTGGCAGGAGGATTTTAAAGCTCCTATTCTGAAACTCCTCTCTTGCTATTGGCATGGCTAGATCCTCCAGAGCACTCACAGCTGTGCTACCTTTTAACAGCCTTTCCTTCAAAAAGGGAGAAATGACGAATTCAGCACCACTGGTCTAAGCTGATAAAACATACAGGCATACATGGCAGTCCAAACCCACTCTTCAAAGCAGCAGCTGACTTATGAGTCATGATATAAAGCTCAGTGGCTTGGCTGCATGAGGTTTCTAATTGTTGTGGATTTGGCCAGCTCCTCCAGCTTCGGGCCAGCATTATGCACAGGCTGGGACACCCAGTGTTCAGTAAAAGGAGCACTTCAGCAACTTCAACATGTACACCAGATAAGAGATATCATGTTCTTCTGGGGCTGGCAGGATCCCACCCTCCTCTCTCTGAGTGATTGCTGTTGTGATTGCCAGGAGCTTCCTCTGCCTCCAGCAGCAGCCTAGTGCTTCACTGGGATTTGCTCCCAGCTGGGCAAGAGCACACCTGCAGCACATCATGCTGTCCTCAAACATCACCCTTGAGTTCCCAGATGATGTCCCTTTGTGTATATAGAGAAGCAAACTTTGGGGATGACTAAAGCTGTCTCCAGCAAGCACACACCACGAGAAAGGAATGTTCTAGAAGTCCCTTTTCCTGTGCATGACTGTAAGTCTGGATGAAGGAAAATGCACCTGAAAACAGCAGGCCAAAGAGGGGAAAAGTGCATGCTGAGAAAGTGGTGAAAGTCTCCCCAAAGTACCAAGCTTTGGAGGCTCTTGAGTCTGCAGAAACCAATAAGCTCACGCCAGCAAGAAACTGGTGGATCTGCACAAGGCCACTAACACACATTAGTGTTCAGCATGACTTGTACAACTCAGCTTGCATCCACAAGGGCAATGGCTGCTGTGGACAAAGTCTGCGGTATGATGCACATATGCAATAGAACAAAGTAACCTCCGAGAGGCTTTCCAAAATCTGACCTCAAAGCCACTAGTATGGCAGTCCAGCCCCCCACTGGGGGGCTCTGTTAGTAAAATTCCAACATTTTCTCTAACTTTCCAGCAAATTTGGCATCCTGTAACTTTTAGCACTGTATCAAGGTAAAGCATTATGCAGACCAGGTTGTGGACAGTCTCCTTTGCTTTGAAGAGATAAACCTTACAGCTTTTTTTTTTTCTTGCATAAAATGCAAGCTTTATGTTTCTTATTGCTGATGTGTTCTTTGGTAAGGTGAGAAGATTTTGTGGGTTACAAGTTGTGTATGAAAGCAAGAGAAAAAAGAATTGAGTGGTGTTGTAGTATTGTGCTTTATACCTCAAGAAACTTAATTTCCACTAAAACTCAGGCAAGACCCAGGGGTGAAAATGAACGAGACACAATTAATAAGTAACCTTAATAAGCATTTTACATTTACCTTTCAAGTAGCCATTAAAGCAGTTCACACAAAAATGTCTTTTAGACTTCACTTAAAATAGCCAGTTTTCCTCTGCTCTGCTCCTAGCCCTGAGGCTGGCCCTGTGGTTTGAAAGTATTTTTACAAACCTGTGCAAGCAGCAAATGTGGTCAGTTCTAATGCTCTGTTTGTCTTTTTGAAGGTCCTTGTATTTGTCAAGTGTAAACCAACAATTGGCAAAAGTGCAAAGACCATCCATCTTCCACTCTGTATAAATCACTTGAAACTAAAGAGTGTTTTCTTTGGTTTCCTTTTTTAAGAAGATCTTATGCTAGCTTCTCTTTTCAAGTGTGTTTTGAAGAGGAGGTCATCATCAGGGAATTCTGTATGAGCTTATTTTGTGTTGGTTTATCAGATGTTTTCTGTAAGAAACTGCTAATTAATTGCTGATTGATAAAAATTAAATAGGCACCCAGGAGTCCCTGAAGCAGCAAGCAGCAGCTGAATCCGGTGCTTTGGGAAAGAAGCTTTTCCAGGGACTCTGGGTCTAATGAATACATTGACACAGCAGGTCAACTGCCTCTACTCATGTGGGATTTTGTACCTTCTTCCTCTAACACTAGCTAGACTGTGTGAAGGATACAGATGCCTCTCGATACATTATTAACCCTTGATGTTTCTGTTCTAATCCACTCAAGTAGTTTGCTGCTGAATATATCAGAATTTCGTTGAAAGATTTGATTTTTATGTGATTTATTTTTGTGGTATCATGTTGTTTTGCTCCCACTGACAACTGGGGCCAGTGACAGTCAATCAAATATTTCAGTGTTTGATCTCTACTCTATAGCAAAGATATTCCAAAGGTACAAAGTTCACCTATTAATAAAAGTGTTTGGTTTGGATTGAGTTGGGTTAGATTGGGTTTTTTTAAGTTTCTTTCCCTCTTCAATAGAAGAAAATGACATGAAGCCATTCCTTTAAGTCAGACTCCATAGAGACAGAAACCTT
Organism: Lepidothrix coronata; assembly: GCF_001604755.1. Taxonomy (NCBI): domain Eukaryota; kingdom Metazoa; phylum Chordata; class Aves; order Passeriformes; family Pipridae; genus Lepidothrix; species Lepidothrix coronata. Next base: position 2,523,523 of record NW_016690242.1, read on the forward strand.
TACAAGAAGAACTGTTCCTTCACTGCAGAAACATCTGTCAAAAACCATCATGGGCTCAGCCTTTTTCTTTTTGGTTTAACAGAAATTAAATCAGTGCCATACTAAATTGTTACAGTTTCATCAGCTATCCTGGAAATAAATTCTCTGACTACATGTTCATTTGCTGTCTTAGGAAGTGTTTTGATATTTAGGATAAGAGCGGGAGGCTACTGCTTTGAGACAGTGTTCTGGAGCACTTTATCTGCCTTGTCTACATTTAGATTCAAACGCCAAGAGGACATAGTCATGTGATAAAACCAGGTAGGTACTCTTTGAATGAAGGTGCAGTTGTAAATGTGTTTACATATTCATTGGATAAGGGCTAAAGTGTGTATATGTTTGCTTCCACATTTTTAAATGAAAGCAGATGAAGGAGGGAATGATCAGGCATGACACTTATTTAGAGGTGTATGGGTGGTTTTTTTTCTAATTTGGTAAGCAGGCAAAAGAATAATTCCTGAAGATCTGACCTGAAAAAGAACTTCTAAACTTTCACTCCTGGAAAGATAAACTTGCTCCTACCTAATTTTAGTTCTTTTTTTTCTTAACTTTCAAATTTAGTCAAATTGCTTGTCAAAATGTCACATCGAGAGAGTAAAAGGAAAAAATTTCAATGTGTTAAAAAATGCTCCACAATTGCTTTGTAAAGTTATTCTTCTTATTGACAAAAGATCAAAATATAGCATGAATTTATGAATAATTTTCATAAACTTGTATGTGCATCACTTTTGAAAAAAAGTAGTTAAACAGAATTTTTACTTGCAGATCAAGTTTTATTTTAAACCCACTCAATATTTCTCACTACTAACCCTTTTGTCAGTTATATAACTTTTCTAGAATTTAAGCATTTTAAATTAAATTCTCTTTTTAAGCATCTACCACAGACCAAATTTTTAAACTTAATTTCTGATGACATACTCTACCCATTTTTTTAAGATGCTGGTCAATGTAAAATATACTATTCTGATTACCTAAAAAAATGTTGGCATTTTGTTTTAGATTTGGGTTTCTTTGTTTAATTTTCTTGTTTTGGAGCCAAAAATTGAAACATGGAAAAGAATACAACAGGGATATACCTTTTCTTCTCACTGCTCATGTATTTTGTACAGACTAGTTATTTAAAAAAGCTTGCCAGATATATTTCCCTGTAAGTAAAATTAATAAAACTAAGCAAGACTTTCTCTGGGGAAGCATATCGCCAGCTGTGCTTCATTTGGATGTAGAATCAGGAAGAAGGAACTCTCTACCCTCACCTAGCCATCAATCTCAGCTTCAAAGCTCAGCTGGTGCAGAGGAACCGCCTAAATAAAAAGGGAACAAGAGCCAGAGCTGGTAAGAGGTGGGTTGAGATATGGCTTTATAGTGTCCATAATTTGCTTATCCTTGGTAGAAACTCCAGAGTTTCGTTGTTTCTTTCTGGTAGAAAACTTTCATGTACCTTGTTCTCAGAACATCTCTTTCCCTCTAGTGCTGGTCCTCAGGGAGGATGATAATGCATTACTGAGGGCTCATTAGCTCAAGCAGCAGTCAATCAGAATGTTACTACTAGGAAAAAATAGTCATCAATATGATGAAATTATGGGATTTTCTTCAGTTTCCTCCAAAGAACAAGCAAAAGATAACATTCCCAGACCCCAGATTCTGAGACTCCTTTGTATTAAATAGCTATGGTGCATATTTTTTTTTTTATATAGTGCATGGTCATTGTGGTTTTTAACCCTAGGACTCCCTTGTATGCTGCCTGATACAGAGCTGATGTGGGAATGAATCAGGAGCTTAGTTTGTTTTAGAGAACAGACACTGAGCTGAGAATCAGGCAGGGTACTAAAGGGAGAGGTGTCACTATATGATAGAGAACGTTGCCCCAGAAACTGAAGCCTAGTTCTAATTTCCCCATTGAGGTCTGGAGTGGTCCTGGACAGATCAGATAAACCAAAGTTTTCTCTATGGTATCCATTTTTCAGCTGTCTGATGTGGGAGCTCTGGTTTATAAAAGCACAGAGAAATAGCAACTGCAGCTGGAGTCTCTGCGATTTGTCTTATTTTGAACACGTATTTCTAAATAGCACAAAGCTCTCTGGAAATTCAGACCCTATACTACTTCAAACAGGACATTCAAGTTAATAAATATTTGTCTTTCATCTCTCTGTGCCTGAACTCCCCCTTTTATATTGGGAATAACACCATCTGTCCTTATCCTCTCTGCCAACTCACACACAGAAGGAAAGGAATTATGCTATTGTGAGAATTGGGCTCAAATGACATCTGTAAAATGCAAAACATATGTTTTACATGCAAAGAAGTTTCTGGCCCTTCCTGTCTAAAGTGATGGCAGTTGTGTTCCAGGACAGAAATTTGAAGAAGTGGAAGAAAACTCCAGTTCTTCAGGCTGTATTGATGGTTCTCCTGGCACGCGCTGGATGTGATCCCTTGGGTCTGTTGGAATTAATGCACATCTGTTGACTTCAGCCTGGGTTCAGAGAAAGGGTTTCTTTCTAAGGCTTCTGAATTCTTGTTCAGTGATACGCATTGATGGGTTCATGTTGGATACACTCTTTTAATCAAAGCTTTGACTGTAAATGGTCTGCAATGGTGCAGACTTCAGTGGTGCAAGAAGAAGGGTTTTTAAGCTGCCGCTGGAGAACACTTGGTGTAATGTCTTGTTTCGTCACCTTCTGCTATGAACCCCTGTGCTGCTTCAATGGTCATGTAATGAAGCAGAAGGGGAGTCATTCTGCTGTCCTTATCAAAGTTGTATGGCACTTCACTTTGAGGCTATTATTATTTTCAAAGTGAAAAAGGGGACTAAATAAGGCTCTAGAGAAATACTTTACATGTTTTAGAAGAAAATTATTGCATGTCCATTTTGTTTAATGAGCATACTTTATAAAGATTGACTATACTGGAGGTAAAAATCACTGGTTAATTTACAGAACAGACATTTGGGTAACAGCCACCTGATGAGTAAATTTTCTATTCAGAAAGGTGAAGCTAATAAAGAGGATTAAAGTTTTGCATAAGTTGCCTGCTTTGTTTCATAATGCCTCTCTGATTTAGACTACTCACAGGTCAGGGAATATATGATTCATCTTCACTTGTCCCATACTTTTACTTTGCAAAATAGCCACTGATTCACTGTGAAGTTAATACCTAATGGCTTCTCTTATGCTCTGCTCATATACAGTACTGTTCAAGCAGTGTTGAGAGCAAGGAAGTAAGGGGCATATCACTTCAGTCAGCACAGAGGGGGAAAAGAAATTCTGTTGTTGCCAAGCACCAAATGAAGAGAAGAAAAAATTACAGATATAGCTGAAAAATAAAGGGAAAAAAACATGTGCACTGTTCCTTTACAAGTTCTAGTATCAGGAATATAGAAAATGCACTTTTCTTCCTCTGAAGCAGCATGGTTGACTTTGCATATTAGGTTTATCTCCACAAAGATTTTATAAATATTTTTCTCAAAACTCAGATAATAATGGTGCAGACCTAGGATCATTTTAGCTGTTATTAAAACTTACATAATTTTTTCTGGCCAAAATACCCCTTTTCTATCTTAACTCTATAATAGATGAAGGTCAGATTTTTAAGATCAGATTTACTTGGTAACTGAGTTTTATTTTTACCTGAACTACATAATCCAGAAATATCACACATACCTTAGGTTTGCTGTCCCTCAGGTATGTATCTCTTTGTGATAAGGGAATCATGATGTTCTGGTGCAATAATTAAGTGCTTTTTGTCAAATTAGAGAGGTGCAGGTATATTTGTATGTCATATTAACATGCCTCTGATTTGTACTTGAGTCTTAATCCCCAGCTACTCCTGTTGTCTATATGATTATGTCCTTTTTATGTCTGTTTTGACATGAACTGAGAGCTTTCTTTGCCAAGGGCCTTGAGTGCAAAAAAACCCCCCCACAATAAAGCCTTGTCTTTCCATGCAATATGGGTGATGTTATTTCAGTTGCTTGCTCCTTATTCTTCAGATCTCTGGTGTGGTCCTGGTGCCCTGCTCATACACTTTATTGTGGCCTTTCTTGCACAGAGCTCCGGCAGCAGTGTTGGAGCATCTTCTTCAAGGACTGCATGTACTGTGGTGAGAACCCACACTAGGGTAATGTCCTGGTGGAAATAAATGCAGACCTGCAGGGGCAGGACTATGTGGGGCAGGAGGAGAGAGGGTGAGCGGGCAGCTGCCTTGTGTCTTTCAGGTGGTGATTTATACCAAGTTTTTTTCTGGCATAAAAAGATGCAGAGAAACAGAACACTTCAGCTGTAGCAGGTTATTCCCCTATTGCTTGCTTTCCCAAGAAATAATTGCAAGAATGCAAGGCTAGAGCCATTCATCCTCAAGTTGGATCACTTTGGCCTAAGTAGTTAGATGGATGCAATTGAAAGATCATGCAATTAGAGAAATGGCAGATTTGAAAAATCTCCAAAGGATTTCCAAGATGCAGCAATTCCACTTACATTTGCTTTTGTTGCCCACTGTAAACAATCAGTGTTGATGCTAACTTTTGGACCAGATATCATGCTTGGATCCACTGTTCTGGACTGGGACCATATGTAGTTTCTGTTAGTAAAACACCTGCTTTTTGCTGCAATATTTTTAAAGGTACAGTCTTCAAGTTTTGGTTACTGCAATATAAGAAAGTTACTAAGCTATTAGAGAGTGTCCAGAGGAGGGCAACAAAGATGGTGAAGGGCCTTGAGGGGAAAGCGTATGAGGAGCAGCTGAGGTCACTGGGTCTGTTCAGCCTGGAGGAGACTGAGGGGAGATCTCACTGCAGTTACAACTTCCTCGTGAGGGGAAGAGGAGGGGCAGGTACTGATCTCTTCTCTGTAGTGACCAGTGACAGAACCTGAGGTTGTGTGAGGGGAGGTTTAGGTTGGATATTAGAAAGAGGTTCTTCACCCAGAGGGTAGTTAGGCACTGGAAGAGGCTCCCCAGGGAAGTGGTCACAGCACCAAGCCTGACAGAGTTCAAGAAGCATTTGAATGATACTCAGGCACCTGGTATGGTCCTGTGCAGGGGTAAGAGTTGGACTTGGTTATCTTTGTGGGTACCTTCCAACTCAGCATGTTCTGTGATTCAAAGCTGTGATGTGGGTCTTTGATTCACAGACCTTCTTGGAGCATTACACGTTTGAGATATTTAGTATGCTATAGATTTTATCCTGATGTTTGATGTTCTGTTTACAATCAATTAATGAATATCAAAGCATTTAATGAAAATGTGTAAAGATTTTCTGCTTTTACAATTTGTGACATTGTTTTCTATATCCTCAAGATATACTGTGTCTGCTCTCTTTCCTCTATGAGTGGCAGTTTTACCGTGCAGAGAGCTGCTAATAAAAGATTATTGTTGACAGTTCAGTCACAATATAAGGTTCTTACAGCTTTTAAACATTTAAAGATGTTTAATTTGTTTTTAATTAGCATTTTTGTGCTTAACTTTTAATAGTATTTTTAAAAATGTATTATCTTGTAAAGCAAGCTGGAATTATGATCTTTAATTGTGGATGCTTTGGATGCTAGAAGATGCTAGTTTAAGCTGTGCAGCTACTGACTTATTCTTTTAGGAGTACTGCTAAGAAAGTTGTCCAGGAAAAAAAAACACGGCAATGACAAAATATAAAATAACCCACCAGCAGTAAAATATCTGGTAAAAAAAAAAAAAATCCTGCAGTAGTACCAGAAGCAAGGAAAAAAGCTGGATCCAGAACTTAGATTGGCAAGACAATGTTATGTACCCTTATTTACATCCAGCCAATCAAACCTGACGTCAGGATTCTGTATTGTTAATATATAGCCATTAAAGAAAAAGAAAAGACAAAAGATCGTGATCCGAGTTTTGTGGTTCCCCACATGAAGTCAGCACTTTAAAAGTGCTCAGAGCTATTCTTCAGCATCACCATCCTGCCACAGGGCTGTTCTCCATCCATCCAACGTGCGTGGCACACGTGAGACCAGCACAGCTCTGCACCAAGCTTGTTGGTCACCTCCGAGGGCAGCCAAGGCTCCACGGCTGGGACAGCCATCTGGAGCCAGCCTCTTCCCAGCTTTTGCCCCAGTCTGTTTCTTTGTTTTTCAGGTCATAATGCCACATTTTCTGGGGGTCTGCACACCTTTCTGCTTAAGCCTGCACATCTATTTCATGTAAGCCACCTGAAGAGCTGTTGCTGGTTATCCACCTTCTGCCCAGATATTTGTGAACTGAGAGATGTTCTCAGCTGGAATTCTACATCCATCATTTTTCATTATGGTAGAATCCAGGCCCATTATTTTTCCAGCAAAAGCTTTTTCTTTGTGTCTTGGTTCTGTCCAGGACAGGGTTAATCTTAACCAGGGTTAAATCACTGCACTCACATTCATACTTAACCTAAATAGGCATCATAAGTCGCATATTAGATAAGTGTATCTTTGAAAAGGAACTGATGTTCTGAAAAGTAGATAAGGGACGTGCTTAAAGGAGTCTGGTAATTGAAAGCAAACGTGTCAGATATCATGGAGTTAAATAACAAAATGGAAGGGAGCAAGCTATGTGTAAATCAGTGGGTGACTTTCATCAGAGAGTGGGAATTTTTTCATAGGTATTTTTTGTTGCCTACGCCTGACAATATGACACAGGGTAAATTCTTTGTATAGCCTAGAAGTGTGAAAAACCTCACTTAGAAATGAAAATCAGAGCCATTTTTTTTAAAGTGTGTAAACAAAACATTTGAAGTTTTGGCATTTGTTCACTTTTTATCCAAAAATATTTAAATGTATTCTTCTTGGATTCCTGAACAGTTTTGATTGAAGATAGAGCAATTACTTAAATTTTATTATTTTAAAACAAACACAGTATCTATACATCTAAGTATGTTACAATTCTACAGATTTCCACACCTCAACTGTAGAACATTTTGTAATGCTACAGAATTTGTAAATGTTGAAAATTATTGGAAGAGGAGAGTATTCCAGGTGACTCTTATGTCAATAATGGGCTTGACAATAGAAGCAGCAGTTACACAAAGATTGAAGGACAAGTATGGTAGTGAAGAGTGTGTACAGGGTAAAAGAATTAGTCTTTGATGCCCATTTCTTCATTTATACAATCCTTGTCAAAAACATTCAGGTATGACTTTTTGTGTCACCTGGAGTCTCTCAGTGACAATTTTTCATTTCCGTTTGACTTTTAAATGTGCAATTAATTGCATTTCATATTAGTATTATCAGATAACATAAATTCCATAATGCTTTGGAAAATAAATTCCAGAATGAGTTTGCTTATTTCTAAGCAATGCCCCTACATTTTATTTTAAGAATCATTTGGGCTTCCTTTCATTGCAGTTATTCACAGAGATATATATTTATGCTGTGTTACCTCATGGCTAGGAGCAGAGACGCAGGCCTAAATGTAAAACTGAAATATATTGCTGTGGGTGGTTTTTAAAAGACATAGATTTTTATTCACCATCTGTCACATTGGTTCGCAGCCAATATCTGTCAGTGAGCTGTGGGATTAATGGAGTATTGAAAAAGCAATGAACATTTTCGCAGTTGTTAAACTTGTTGCTTTATTTCTCCTTTTGCATTAGTATTATCAACCTGCAGCATCTGTTGTTAATATTAAGCATAATAAGAGTGCTGGATGTAGTACACACATTGCTATCAATAATAATAATAACATAATACAGCACAGACTTCTGAAAGAATGAGGTAAAGCCTCTAGGCCTAAAACTTTGCTCATTTTTCACTCTCTTGAGGCTCTCCCAGAGCAGCATGTGGCCCCCTGGGAGCTGAGGAAAGCCAACAGCACCTCTCGTACAAACACTTCAGATCCAGGTCTGTCCCCTGCCCTCTGTTTCCAGCTGCAGCCAGCAGCAACCCAGCTGTTGTTACCTAACAGGTTATCCAAAATCTGAGTATCTTTGTCCAGTGAAGCTGTTCCAGCGCTCCTCAGCAGAAATTTACTGCTTATTCATAGTATTCCAGATTTGTTAATTAATAAAAATGAAGTGCAAAATCTTCGTAGTTGATACGTAGAACATTGACATAACAGCAAATAGTGGTGCAATACTTATTTGAAGCCTTGTTGGTAACAGATTATATCCCTAAGAAGTATAAAAGAATGAATTTTCCGTAGGGATTTCCATAAATTACAAAATTATACCAAATTGTCCTGCCCGGTTCTTTTCCATAATGCCTTCAGTTTCCACACTGTATGTCTGTTTCTTCAAACGTCTTCAATTGCCCCACCTGCTTTACACTGCAGATGAATCATGTAAATACCTCAGTGTTACTCAGTAACTTAAAAAATTTCAGCAAGCCTTTGGAGTAGTTTTTGGGGATTTGGAGAATAACGCTTGAAAATGTTTTTAAAGTATAGTCAGACCTTGTGGGATTCATAATAGCAAACTATCTCAGATGATAGAAAGGTTTTTTATTGAAAGATGGCCCGTGAACTATTAGAATGTGTATCACTTTCTCTAGCTAAAGATACAGTTAATAGATTCAGAGGTTTTTATAACACTAAGTGTCTGGGCTCCAAAATACCCTAAAAAGTTGAAAATATTCTGTCTTTCATGGTACAATGTAGTTTTGTTAGACAAATCAAACATAAGACTTATTTGTCTGCCGGCAGTGAGAATTTTCACAGTCCCCCATTATGTTTAGGAACCATCTGAACAATATGAAGCTGGCAAGCATTGGATTTTCCTTTCCTCTCAGAGAAAGCAAATAAAAGGTTTGTTGTTTTGCGTGTGTGTGTTTGCTTTCCTGCAGTTCCCTAAGCAAAAATAGATTTAAAAAAAATGATACCTTGAAAGAAAGGAGTTGCTACACATAAGACTGTGTCCAAAGCCACTAGAGAATGATCTATTGAAGGGGCAGACATTATTGTTAATTACAATCTTCTCTTTAAAGATTTGAGAACCAGAAGTCTGCTCCACAGAAATTTCTTTAGAATGAAATTCAAGCATCCCAAAAATTTCAAAATCCATAAAATCATGAATGGCACAGGGAGAAAGTTAATCGGAGTCTGTTGATTTGCTGTTTCTCTCAGAAAAAATAGGAGGCATCAAAGGCAACCAAAAGGAGACTGATTCAAAACACACTTTTGAAAGCTTGGGATTTGGATGATCTGGCTGCAGAGTGTTATGATGTAAAAATTTACATGGGCTTATGGGAGACTGGACAAGTTCAGGAAAAAAATAATTCATTAAGAGTTACTGAATACACAGAAACAACACTGGTCTTTTAAGTCCTCAGACCCATGACTCTGTTCGGCATATTCAGCATGCTCTCATGCTCACCTGGGTCTACGTTCTCCTTTAGTCACTTGCTCTGGAACACAGTCAGAGAGAGGAAACTGAGCTGTACAGACCTTCAGACTGATCTGCTGTGGCCTTTCCTTCTTATTTTCCTTCTAGTAATTCTAAACTGTGGTGAAAAGACTGACACAGCAAAACTTCCAATAAGCTAAAGTATGGTATGATGTCTCTCTTGTATAGAGAAATCTTATTTTTTTATATAAATGTCTCTATATATCATATATAGGTTGGGTTATCTTTTATAGGCAAGCAGCATCTATATAGGTGACTAATACTTTTTAAAAATGCTGTAGGAACATAGAAGCATTTTATTTTATTAAGTTTAAGGAGTTTCCATTAATTTTATTTAGATTCACATTGAAATGCAATAGATTGTATGCTCATAACATTAGTTATAAAGTTAAAATCAGTATTTAATATAGTAATAAGGTAAAAAAATAGATCAAGATGACAATGTAGAAATTAAAACCTCAACTGTTATTTTGAGCCTTTTCACTATAAGTAACTTAATTGTACAACCCATTAAAACTTTTATAAAACTGCATGTTTCATCAGAATTATAATAATAATTTATTATTATTAAAGCATATTATGATATGCTTTGGATCAGACTTATTATCAGGGTCCATCCTTTCTGAAACTATATTTTTGGAGGTGTTAAAACTGCCTAAATGTGACATGTACCTTTTTTTCCAACTTGGAAGTGCTCTTTTTTTCAGGGCACATGTGGCAAGAGCTTTTCCAGGTTGTAATTCAGTGCAGGACCCTAATTTAAGAACCCTGAATTGCTTCTTGGATCCTCTCCACCATCCAGTGGCTGTAGAGTGAGATTAATCTCCTGAACTGTCCTAGTTAGAACAGCTGGGACCAGTTCATCACTGTGTGGGTGTAACCCAGAACTGTGTATTCTATACCCTTCCATGCCATTTCCTAGAAACTGTTTTTAATAGACCATTTACAGCAGCTGCCCAGAGCATTCCTGACCCCTCAGGCTATGACTGAGTGTTAAGAGACCTGTGAGATAGGAGAATGCTCCTGTCCTCACACCCATTGTGGAATTCCCCACCCTGAGGGAGGTACTGGGCATTCCTGCCTGAACCTGAGGATATATAATCTTGGGGTTTTGGGACTTCTGTACCACTTGTGGGATCCAGAGAAGGACCGGAACTTAGACTGGACTGCAACCACCACTCTCAACCAGACTGAGACCACCACTCTTGACCGGACTGCGACCACCACTCTCAGCCAGACTGCAATCACCACTCTCGACTAGACTGCAACAGCACTCCCAACCGGACTGCAACTAGCACTCTCATCAACAGGTTTTCCCTCTTCTTTTACTTTTTGGGCTCAGGGGGACCACATGGGGCTCAGCATGAGGAGGAGGGCCCAATGAACACCACCCTGTTCATGCCCCAGGGTGCTGGGTTATACATCTGGTTTTTGTGGGTTAAAACCAATTGTTTGTCTGTGTTATTGTATTTATTTTATCATTTGTATTAAATTGTTATTCTGACTTATAATCTCTTTAGAGTTGGGTTCATTTCCCCTGCCGGTTTACCTTTAAACCAGCACATAGACCTTGCCTCATGGATTAGGTTTTCCATGTGAATATGCCTTTGTGTCATTTTCTTGAGCTGCTCCACACCATGCTTATACATTTCACAGGCTAAATTGCCACAGGCTCTGCTAGTGTAAGTCTGTAAATTATTATGCTCAGGATCACTGCTACAAGGGTCCATGAATTCCCTGGAGCAGGACTTTCCAGCTGAGCTTGTTCAACTCCTATCACAATCAGGCCTGATTCTTGCCTTAAAATTTTAGGCACTGTAACAATACAGAAAGTAATACTAATAGTCTTTGGCTATTGCCTCTGGATGAACCCAGGAGGCAAGGCACTGCATGAAGAAAGTACTAAAATATCCCATTTTCCTAGAACAGCAGTAACAGACTGTTTAGCTCTTGTTTCCCAGACCAGAAGGTGCAGAGAAAGGCTGAATAAAGGGGGCAACAGTAATCAGAAACTGATGTGGCTGAAAGACTTCATCCTGTTTCTCTTCTCCACTAAGTTGCAAAAAGTGCCATCACTGGTGGGATCTGGGGAACTGTAACAGTTCTCTAGCATGATGCTGAGTGAAAAGACATTCACACATTTTTACTATGCTATTTGGAAAAGTCTTTAGTGCTGAGTAAGAGTGCTTTCTGTCAGAGGTGTTGCAACAGCTGCTTGCAACTCTATTCATTCAAATGTAGCCAGCAGGTAAGAGAATAATTTACCACCCTCTGGCTTTCTTTGCCAGGTGTGAAAAAATCAGGTAATGATATGTACAATGACACTTACGGTGGGATTAGCCAGAACAATCTGCCTCCATTTCAAACCAGGAAATCGGTGGCTTTCCTTTCTGGATCAGCAGAGGAAGCTCACAAGCAAGGCTTAGAATGTCAGCTACACAACAGAAAGGAAAAAAAAAGAGAACCTCAAACATTCTTGTCTAAATAACAGGACAGTATTCCATCAGCACCTCTTCAAGCACATAGGATACCTCGACTCTTGCAGAATTGAAACATTTCTCTTCTTTTTACGGCTCCGAGCAGACCTGTGCTCTTCAGCATCTACAGGCTAAGAGCAACTTTACAAGCATCCACAGGCAGACAGAAAATTTGTAAGATCAGCCAGCACCGGGGCTTTGTGTGTTGTTCTGAGAATGAGCCAAAAATTCCTCATTCTAATCACAGATGTGGCAATGGTAGATGAATTGCAGATCAGCTTCCAGCATCATGATTTTTCTGTCATGATTAAGAAAGAAAAGCATTTGTCTCCAGCTCGAGACAGTTGTACAAAACAACATAACTCACTTTCCAGTGGCTTATGCAAACATTTTTTTTTTCATTTGCCACATTCATTTTCATCATCTGAAACTGGCCCTATGTCTCCAACTGAAAACAAGTTAGAACTTCTCTATAAACCGCAGACAAAACTACTAAGTTGTCATAGTTTTAGAAGGACATTGGCAAGTCCCCTCTGGATTGACTTGTTTTGTCCTGAAAATTATGATTTTTTAAGAACAGTTTAGATTTCCTCTTCCTTCCTGGACTGTGTGTTTCACATAGTAAAACAAGAGCACATCACATCTAGAGAGCACAAAATCTTGTGAATCTTTTCTCTGGTAGCCTCCAGCCCAACACACAGAGAGAGACAGCAGCATTGGCTACTTCATGGAAGTAGAAAGACAGTGGCCTTGCCCTGTGTAGAAAATTCCTAATACCAGAGCTCATTGTAGGTCCCTCAAGGATGCTACAGCAATGATCTTAATGATACCTTCATGCCTTATCCACTCCCAGCTGCCAGAAAAACAGATCAGTTCTGGACACCCTCTTTCTAATAAAACTTCGGCCCAGCTCCATCATTTTACTTTTAAAGGAAACTGTTTAATTTCAAACTTTATTTTATTACATAGCAAGAAGTCTTGGAGAATAAGCAAGACTTTTAATCAATCAAGTTACTTCCAAGTACTGTTGAAAAAAACTGTCATGGCTTAGTGTAAAAGATACTCAGGATTCTCCTGGTTTTTGGTCAAACAACATTAAAAGGGGCAAAGGAAAATTAAGCACTTCAGTCAAGAAAGACAGAAACACACCATTTCAAAATATTTTATGCTTCTTCAATTTTCCTGTTTATATAATTTTTTTTCAAATAAATTTCCTTCAAATGTGTTCAAGTAACTTGTCAAGTAAAATGGAATCTCCTTTTTGTTCCTATTTTCCCTGGAATCTGTAATACCAGAATTCTTGGTCTTCCAGGGCTTCAAAAGATATCTGGCTGATTAGTGTGCTTCAGCTGTTGAAACAAGCTAAAATCACAACTGCTTCATTTTGAGTGATGTGTTTTAATATCAGTGTATTGCCTGAGGTCATACACCATCTGTAGATGTCAATAGCCTTGTTGGGTGTCAATATAGATTGAAAGTCCAGCCCCACATTTTCTTGATGTTGATATTTACGGGTCTAAACTCATTTACTAAATATTCCAAGAGTAAATCAGTAGTGGGTGATATACCTGCAGATCCTGAATTGCACTTTCATGCTCATACTGATAGATATTTCTCTTCCTGCAAAGACAGAAACGTGCTCCCCAAATGGGGACCTTTATGGAGCAGTAAAAAAACTAAATTTGATTTTTAAAATGTGAATAAGAATAATACAAAGATACCCTTGTAAGTAAATACCACTGGAATAGAAGCATTTTATTTCTTACAAATAAATAATTATAGACCCTGTATCACACACTAGTAAACAGAATGAAGTAAATGTTGAAACTCCACACTTTTTTTTTTCTAAGTACAAATTCTACCATTTTCCTTCTTTTTAAGGGGTGCTCATCTGTTATAAACAAAAAGAGCTGGAATATTTTCTGCTTTGAAGCTATATCCATTTTCTTTGCATGAGTCCAAGAACATTTGGAGCTTATCAAGGCTACATCAAAGAGTTTATCATGTTCGTGCATCAAAAAGGTGGTGATAGAGCTACACTTTTAAGAGCAAAGCCTGTAGCTTCATCTTTGTCTTTATGTTCGAATAGGACTTTCAAAAGGAGGAAAAATTACAAGCAAATGCAATTTGTTCTGCAAAAGGAAATGACTTTTCTTCAAAATGATTTTTCAATTCAACTGAAAATTAAATACAGCTATTTAAAATAAAGGATTACAATTAGGAATAGCAAAATCCATTCAGCTTTCTATGATTAATTTAAACTTTGAAGAACAGTAAATAATGTTTCTTTCCTTGAAACATGAGAGAATATTTCATCTTTCTGTTTAAAGAAAACCAAACTTTAATTGTCTCTTAATCCACTCCATAGTCTAAAGAGGCCATGCGAGTGCACTCCTATGACACCCTGCAGTGTCTACCAAAGCAACATTATTCCATACAATCCATGTCAACTCACTGCCTTGTAAAGACTTTTTCTCTTGTATTCTTGAACTTTAGAGGGTTCTGGCCACTAAGCTCCAAAGCCTCTTCTTTCCTTAGAGAGGCATAAATAGCATAAAATTGAGTCAAACATCTCAGAGTATCCTTTTTTTTCCCCCTCATTTCTTTTTCTCATCCATCACTGCCTTTCAAAGTCTTGTCAGTATTATTTACATTAGTGATGGGATAGTTTGTTGGTTTGGAAAATCACTTTCACTTTTATTATCTGCTGATGTTCATAAGGAAGCATTACACAACTGCTCTCAGTTGGCACATGGATGCTGAGTGGGCAACAGTCCTGTTTGGCCTTTGTCTCTAACTCCTAATGTCATTTGACATCTCATGACCTTGACAGAAACATGACTGAATAAATGAATGAATGAATGAATAAATCCTGTCAAGTTCCTCAAACTCCAAAGGAAAGACAGTCCTGGAAAGATTGTCTAGATGCTTAAAATGCTTTTCCTGACCTGACAGTGTTCATAAACTGTGTTTGCAATTAAAAATGCTAGAATTATAAATTTGGAATTGTTTGTTGGGTTATAATTGAATTAAAGGACATATTTTTGCAGGATATTTCAATGGCCAAAATTACCAACGTAAGGGTTCTTTTAGCGCATAGTAAACACACAATAGCTCACATTCTTCTTTTAGTTTAGGAACCCCTAATCCACTGGCTGGACACACTTCCATTCATATAATCCTTAAGCTATTACTGCTGCTCACTGGTAGAGACCTAAAAGTTGGGCAAAATGACCTTTGGTGTGATGTCAGTCAGGGAATTATTCTATTCTATCCTGGTGTCAGTTTATATCATCTTTGTATGAGGAGATGAAATAATGCTATTGGTACCCTCAGATCCACTCTTGTGTCTTTTCACAAAAGACTAATTAGGATTAGTTTAATACACATTTAGGAAAAACAATCAAACAAACAAAATACTTGAATTACACTGAAAACTCAAAAATCTAATGCATATCTAAGTTTTAACTGTCCAGAAAACCCATGCTACCATGATTAATGCTATAATTTTTCCCATTTTCCATGTGATTGGGCACAGAACTTGTCATTATCACAGACATGAAGCATGGTGTTAAATGGAGACAATGCATAATTCTCAGCTTGTTTCAAACTTTCTGATCTCAGTTGAATCCATTTGGTTCCTGTGGAAAATTTAGATTCAAAGACCTAGCACTGAAAATCATTTCACTACTAAGAAGCTGCGGATGAACCGTATGATATGATATTCTCCTTGTGTGCATAACTGTTACTAATTGACAAGTAAAACACCATCAATGGTTTTCATTTTTTTGATTGTCTTCATTTTCATTCTGTTTTCAAGGCTGCTAGCTGGTTATGATGTTTGGGCAGGCCGCAGTGAAGAGCTATGTACAGTCATGCTGGCTGCCTACAAGCACTGCTTAGTTCTTCAGCCCTCTCTTGCAGATTAAGAAATTCCTGAGTTTCTCTGGACACTCTGAAAGAGGATCCCAGTGGAGATAGCTCAGCTTATACATTATGCTGGTGTTTCAGGAAGCAACCCTGCCTTTCTGAGTCTTTTCTGATGCACTAGTCTCACTCCTACAGCAATGATGATACTGCTGGAGCTGTCATTTCTTGAACATGTATCCTTTGTGGTTGCAAATTAGTCCATAATTACAATTTCTTGAAAGGTTTAGATGCAGCTGTCATGCTTACATGTGTTACTCTGTTTACACATGACATACAATCCCAGGACTGCATTCAAGTGGGCACCAAGGGATACTAAGCAGCCCCTGGGTGTTCACTCCAAAGGGAAAGAAAATGTCCAGGACCCCCAAGCAGTGGTTACCTGGGATGAAAGTGGAGTCTCCAAGTCACTTTTCTTCCCTCCACATCTTATTTTGGCATGTCACAGTTCTGTTTTGCATACTGTCCAAGGCTCCTGGAGGTAAAACCACAGCCTATTTTTCTGCGACATAAAGGCAAGGCAGTTTAACAGGTCCATTTTCAGTGAAACACTATTGTTAACTAGGGAATTTGGTACTTCAACTGAAGCAGTTCTTGGACCTTTTCCACTGTCCTTTAATAAATGACAGTGCTTAAGCTGATAATCAGTCATAATCTCTGCTGGTTTTGCACAAAGATCTGCATCTATGAGGTCAACTAAAGTAATATTTTTATGTAAGAAACTCCTTTTAAGTATGCAGTGGATTCTCAGCAGGAATTACAGCATATTATGAAAGGTTAATGTCTCTTTGAATAGGGAGCCGGATTTGTGTCATATTACTACTTCATACAGAGTTTCAGACTGCTACACAGGTATGGGCTTCACTCCAATGCAATATGAGTTTATTTAGAAAAAAATCATTAGCAAGAACATTTATAAATATAAACCAGAAAAACTTAAAGATGTGTTGTATATGTTCCAAGCTGGTAAACTTGATAGTTGCCCATTAGGCTTAAGCATACTCAAGATAACACAGAAGAATGCAGTTGCATCTCCATCTGTCTCCTGTGCCTTAGGATTCCACAAAATCGAATTTGGAACAGATTTTGTACATGGTACTGAGTGGAGGATATAAATACACCTAGTAATTGCTTGGTGTTTGTATGGCTGTGTTCTGTCCTGACATCATTGTCATACCACGCTGTATCAAGACACATTACCAGTACATCCTATAAGGACAGTAGTCTGGAAAGAATTACACAAGTTTCATAAACAGTTGAAGACAACAATAAAAGATATTCAGGATTGTATTTGGCATGAAAGAGTGTCATGGTTTAACCCGACCTGGCAACTAAGTGCCACAGCTGTATGTGGGTAAGAGAATTGGAAGGGAAAAAGTGAGAAAGCTCCTGAGTTGAGAACAGTTTAATAATTGAAATAAAATAAATAACAATAACAACAGTAACAATATGAATACTAATAATACTAATACTGCTACCGCTAATAATAATAAATTTTAATGAAAAAGAAAATAACAAAAATAAAACTCAAGAAAGACAAGTGACACAAATGAAAATAATTGCTCACAACTAACTGACCAATGCTCAGACAGTACCTGAGCAGTGGCCCCCGAACACCTTCCCCCAGCTTTATATGCTGATTGTGACACCGTATGGTCTGGAATATCCGTTGGGTCAGCTGGAGTCAGCTGTCCTGACTGTGTCCTCTCACAATTCCTTGTGCACCCCAACCTCCTGTCTGGTGGGGTGGTATGACACACAGAAAAAGCCTTGACTCCATTAAATGCTGCACAGCAGTAACAAAAACATCCCTGAATTATCAACACTGTCCAAGCAGAAACCAAAACATAGCGACAAACCAGTTACTTTGAAGAAAATTACTTCCACCATAGTCAAAAGCAGCGCAAAGAGCTGCTCAACCATCTTGATGAATTCAGCTATATACAATGCAGGTCTTGAGGTCTTGTATTTTTGAAATAAAAATATGAACTTTTTGTATGGACTGTAAGCAGTATTTATTTAGTTATTCAGTGAATCTCACCTTCCATCAAAAATTACCAGCATGATGAAAAGACTATTGACCACATTGCGCTATCCTCAGTCGGGCTGAATACTGGTTTATCCCACCAGTTTCCTCATTCATCTTTACTGACCTGCACAAGAAATTAGTGAATGAGTACACAGCACTTCTGTACAAGCAGAGGGGGTGAGACTCAAAGTCAGAGATAAGTTTACAGCATATAAGTTTCCAGGTTTAATATGTTATTTCTTCTTAAGGTAAGATTTTTTTTCAAATGAATGGAATTATAACATCTCAGTAGTTTAAATATGATCTCACCCTCTCCTTCCTCAGCACAAATAGATTATTAAGAAATCAATTGTAAAAACATAAACTCTGTTCTTCTTCATGCCTGTTTGCCTTTTCTGTTTGTTACACACAAATCCCATGGCTCCTGTTTAGCTATACTCATGCAGTGAAGATCGATAACGACATCGATTGCCAAAGGGCATTTAACCATCCAGAATGAACACAAATATTCAAACTCTTTTTGGCAAGCACTGTGAGAAACATTTCTTTTACATTCTCTGTACTCCCCTCTAAAAATGTAGATAAATTCTGAGCAAAGATAATGACAAAACAAGTTGAAAAATGCCATTACAGCAATTATCTGGTGACCCTTGCTCCTCAGCTCACAGTGCTGTGCGTATTTGCAGAGCATGATCACAAGGAGGAGTTTTTGGACACTATCCTTCTAACTTTTCCCATCTGTTTTAGAAACATGCAGAAATGGAGCCTCTGACCTCTTGAAACACCACTTCAAGCCAGCAATAGTTGCTGTGTGGCCCTTAACTGCCCCCAAATCACACACACAGCATGATGCTCCCTGCATTACTGCCTGCATTTCATATACAGCCAGGTTCCTGCAGGGAAAATCCCCCCTTTCTGTCATGAAAATAGATCTAGGTTATACTTTCTGTGAAAAAGTGGGACTGGGAGTGAAGGCGGTGGGGGAACAAGGTAGAAGACAGAGTGGACTTTTAAGTGTTGTTCTGCAGTGGTACCTGTGTGTGTGTGTCAAGCCTCCACACAGCAGCTCAGATGTACCAACATGACCAGACCATCACAGGCTCAAATCTGCCTTTGCTGAGGGCAGAGTACTCAGTGCATCTGAGTCTGGGTTTTAGTATTAATGTTAAACTTTGCAGGCCTCATGGTGAGTAGGTTACAAAGACCAGCCGTGGAAACTTGCTTTAGATTGAATATACAGATTTATGACTAAAAAAATAGCAGTCACATCACTGGTAATGTATCTTATTTGTTCCTCACTTAAGAAAACCTCAAAAATTCAAACTGTTCAGGAGCAGAGACTTGTTCCATGTTGTTATATATATAACATCTGAAAGATCAATATCTGGAAGATTTCACAAGCTTGGATAAAAGCATGGAAAGCAAGAATATTTTTATTAAACATAGCTCTTATCTAGGAACAGCTACCCAAGCAGTTAAATCAACCTTTTAGTGTGTCACAGTTATATGGGTAGTTTTTACCTTTTTATTTCTTATTTTGAGGACTACTTTTTTCATTCATTACCCTGAATAGCTTAACAAGTGTAGCCAAGCAGCTTGTGTCAGTCCTCTGAAGGCAGTTCTGCTAATTCATGTCCCTTTCTCAGGCACTCAGCATGGCAATCTACTTGCTGTTGCCAGCAGACTGATGAGCCTATTTTAAAATTACCATGATGTTATGCAAAGCTTGAGTAACTATTATGAATAACTAGGGTAGCTGAAGATAATTCAGTGCTTTTTATGAAACAAAAGGTTGTATTTACCTTAGGATGAGCATGTATTTTTGAGCTCAGTAGTACTGTCACAGTGCACAAAATGAGTCCTTCAGGTCCTGCTCCTGCAGCAAGAGGTACGTGGGCAGAGACCCCAGTCTGCCTAAGGCATGGTGCTGTCAAAGAGTCAGGGGTGGTCAAGAGTGAATCACATGAGTGCAGAGTCCCTCAGATGAGGTCCTGGGCTCTTCAGCATAGTCTTAGGCTCTGCTTTTAAATCAGCAACATTCTGAGTTTTTTTACTGGGCTGGATATCATTTGTTTATGGAATCTTGAGTCTGAATCTCAAAATTCTATGTATTTCTTCAACACTGCAAATCTTCACTGCCATCAGAACTGTCAGTTTTGTTGATTACACCTTTTTTTTCTTTAGTTTCAAACTTTACAGTAGGTAGAGAAGCCATCTGGCATAAATAACCTACGCTCTAGTAAAGGATTGCTTGCTCTGGGAGATAACTGAACCTGGAAAAGAGGTTTCAATGCCACCTCCAAAAGCAGGTCAGCTTTTAATTAAGGTATGAGGTATACTGACAAAGCAGTTTGAGTGGTTTCTGATTCTTCTAAATAGTCAGCATTGCTAGACAACTTTGAAGATTAATTTGTTTCTGCTTTTTCCTGAAGTGAGTTGACAACTGACTTTCCAACATACTCCCAGGAATGTACTCTCAAATTGCTGGTTAAAATGCAGGTGCATTTGACTGTATTTTTTTTTTCCATGGTACATCTCATCTCCTTGTTATAGATGAGACCCAAAAGGGTTTTTTGTTGTTGCAAAAGAAACAGGAAGTTTCTGGTACACAAACATCAATAAGAAAACTTTTCAGAACTGATCCTCTTCAATAGCAATGCGATAAATGCATAATTGGATAGCGCATGAGTGTGAGAAAGGTCAAGGGAAAAGGAAACTACAGAAGCTCTTTCATATTCTATTAGCCATCTGATAAACAGATTTTTTTAAGGTTTGTCTTACTTTCAATGTACTTCAGTCTGTACTCTTTATTTTCTATGAACAGTTAAAACATTTCTAACTTTAAAAACAACTTGAGAATAATATTTTGCGTTAGTTTTGATAGCTATGGTCTCAGACATCAGTTTTTGAAAATCATTGGGTATTTATCAAAAAATTTATTGTTCTGCCAAGGTACAGTCCTACATTTCACATTTCTGTAGCTCTTCTGCAACACACCTGTTAAGCCACAAACCATCGCTGAAAAGCAGAATGAAATCTTCCTCATTCATGGAGGCGAGCCTGAGGACAAAACTGCAGTGGACTGGTTTGTTTTGGTGGTTGATTGTTCAAAAGTCATTGCATCATTGATTAAAGCAATCCTTTCTCTCAGCTGTAAAACTATGCAGAAGAGATTGCTGTCCAACACTGAGAACTAGAAAGAAATCAGAGAGTTTCAGATAAAAAAAGCCTCCCCAGAAACCTGACTGAATGGTGAGGGACACTGAGAGATCTCTCATTCAGAGGTAATGTCTTAAAAGCTCTGGCACAACATTTGCCAAGGCAAATGCCAGAAACCTTGAAGGATTTTTCAACCTATAGATGTAAATCTTGGAGACATTTTTTCTGTTCTGTAAATAAATGCAAGAAGTCCATTCTTTTAGAGGAAAAAATGTAGCTGGCCTTTTATTTGTGCTTTTTGGGGGGTTTGTTTGTTTGTTTGTTTGTTTGTTTGTTTTTGTTTCTCTGCTATTTTTTCTCACAGCAGTGAGAAATGCCTGCTGGTAACATCTCTGTGCCAACAAGGAGATGATAAAGATGAAGTCAGACATGGACAGACAAATAGACCCAACTAGCTGCTGTGCTGTGTTTATTGGTCACACAGCAACGTGAGCCACCTTACATGCCAACACACCTTCCCATCAGCATTAGGGTTGTACATCAAGACTATCCCATGTCAAACTCCATCACTTTTCCAGTCCAAGATATATGCCTG
>NW_016690242.1:2545086-2709893 GCF_001604755.1 Lepidothrix coronata
TGAATCATTTTACACATCTCTAAAGCAGTGCTTAAACCATAATATTGACCTTTGTCTGTGGCATGGAAGACCAAAATAGAGTGAAGTGACTGAACACAAGCTCCAGGACTGGTTCCTCCTCATGCTCAGAGATGGAAGTGCTGAACAGCTGAGACTCATTGTAGCTTCAGCAGATGCCTAAACAGTAATGGTCAGCTGAAAATATGGTGGAGAACTCGAAGAACGTGAGATACTCAACCAGCTGCAATCCTTGTGCAGGGGAGGACTGAGAGTATAATCTATCCTATGGATACACAGCTTTCTTCAGAAGACTTAACCTCTAGGAGCAGGTGCCTCCCAGATGCCATTCCATGTTAGTAAATGGTCCAGAGGCAGAGCTGTTCTCTACAGCCTGGGCAGTGGACAAGATTTGCAAGATGATGGGGCAGTCCCAGCACCGAGAAATGCTCAAGCAGGAGCAGCAACTGGGACACTACAGGACCTGTCTGGGGTATCAAACAGACTGGTAGGTTCTTTGATCAAAAGCTTTCTCTCAAAATTGATTTTGATGTGAAATTAAGTTTTCAGCAAAACAGTATTTTTGTAAGTACTGCCTCTGTTCAGCAGGCAGCTTTGATTTCTTTATTCCTCAAAAGAACTACTTAGAACTTTCCATTTTCAGCTACAAATATGTTTGAAATCAAACTTTCTGGGTGTTTTTACTGAAAAAATATATTTTCTACTACAGAAAAAAAAAAGACAAAATATATTTGTTAATTTTTTTCTACTGTCTACTTGTATTCTATTTTACACCAGAAAAAGTACATTCTTTTTGCTCTTCAAGGTATATATAAGCAAAGCTAAAACAAATGCAAAACAGGATAAATCGAGTTTACGTTACTTACAAACAAGGCAGTAATCCTGCAAAAAAAAAAAAGCTCTTCCTTAGATTTTATTAAATGCAATGAGATTGCCAGCCATTGTGTTACACTAAAGGTTTGGATCACTTTTCTTTGTAATACACTTCACATTTTACCTTAACCTTTAGACAACTGCATTACCCTATATCTTTTCTTTTCAGAAGTTGTTTAGATGCCGAATAGAATGACTACAGTTTTCTCTCCTAAATGTTTCCATATATTGAAAATGAACCAATCAGATTCAGGTCTGCTTTCTCTCACTGTATAAATATTCATTATTTTTAAATTTGTGACTTTTATTTACTATCAGGAGACCCGGGAATTTTGAAGTCCTTTATCCATAAAACGGGAGTGGATTTCCATGGACAGCAAGGTGTAGAGATGCTGCTGGACAGGCCTTTGCCTGTGTGTTATCAAGGCTTAGAGCACTCTGGGTGTGCTGCAGTGGTTTTGATTTTCAGTAACAGAGCTATATAGAGATCAGCCAAGACAGGGTACTATAGAAGTATTTTATCCTCTTTTTCCATACTTCATTTTTTTGTAACTTTCCTCCCTCCCACTTCATCACTGCCCCATGATGCATTCTTTAATAGCTCTGCTTTCCCACCCATGGTTTCATAAACTTTTCTCTCCCTTTTCACAGAGGGCTCCAGCAGCAGCCTGCCCCAAATTACACAGCCAAGGGAGAAACACAGTAAGACCTTCATATTTTTCGCATGGGAAATTGAACAAAAATATAACATCTAACTGCAACTGGGCAGAAATGTTGCTCTCACAGTCAGTCTGTGAAACATGTTCAAACCTGATTCAGAGAAAACATGAGACTAGAGGAATCTTCTCAGTCAAATCCAATCCCAGGATTCTCCTCTAGCACACCCCAGCTAAGTGTTCCCCAGCTCTCTTGCTCCCCTGCCCCAAAAGTTTAAAATCCTACTGTCTGTGCTATGAGCCTTGGTTTATACAAGACACTTCTCTGATCTCAACCTGGAATTGGCTTTGGGAAAAAAGCCAGCAGAAACAGGCCTTTCTAACTAGAGAGACTTAATCTTCTCTGGCTTCCTATCTGGGGCTTGCAAAGCAGTGTGATACTCTTTGCTATGTGTTTTGTGTTTTGTATTTTGCAGTTTTACCATCTAAGAAAATAGAGATGCAACAGTGAAGGCTGGGTTCGGCAAACTCCACTCTGCCTCTGATACAACATAGAAACAAAAATCCAGAGTATTAATGAAAAATGACACAAATGTGGCACAAGGAAAATAAACTGACAAACAGCCTTTTGATGGACAAAAAGATCCTGCAGAAATTGCCCAGCATGAGCACCAAGGGAGACCCTGAGAATTAACTTCCCCTCTCTGGCACAGCGAGAGCACATTATGTGCTTTGTCCAGGCTTTACTTTCAGTGCAATTCATACCACCATCAGCCCTGGGAGAAATTCTGGCCTGATCCCTCCATGGAAACACTTTCTTTGGAGTCTAGTAATGTAAATTCACTCCAGCCTCAAGGCCTTTCACACTGTTGAAACTTGGCTCTGCAACATTTCCAGTTAACTTTCAGTAGTAGTTAATGTCCCTTTCCTTTTTCATTTCCTGCCCACCTAACTCCTGCTTTAGCCAGCACCGGGGATGATATAAAAAAAGAAGAAAATAGGAGATCTCAGTGCCTTCAGGTGGGTAGAGAGCAGGAGACAGCAGCACAGGCAATGACTTGGTCTTCCTTCTTTGCCAGGTTAGCAGCAGGCAGAGCTGGGTCCTGCAGAAGCACAGACATGGTCTCAGAAACCAAACTGCCTCCCCATAGATCTGGGTATTGTGAAAATAAAGCAGCTGTTTCCTCAGGAGGGAAGAAGACATACAACATCTAATTTTACAGCCTTTTTGAGAAACTAAGTTGGACTTTTTGTAGAAAATTTAGGTACCCATAATATTTTCCATCCTTCTGGGTTTCTTTTTTTCTAGGCGGTCTCTCATCAAAGAGTATCCTCTGTGTCTTCTCTTGTTTCCTCTAATGGAAAGCTGCTCTGAAGCCTCAGCCAAGCTGGGGATATTAAATACCTCCAAATGATCGTTCTTTTCTTAGGTGCAGGAGGTAGCTCAGGGCTCCAGCACACAGTGTTTGCTAATAGTTTTATGCTGCATGTACTGTAATCACATAAAAACAGGTGGGATAATAATCTTCAGTGCAGTTTGTGGGATCAGTCCTATAGCCTGGAAAAATAAATGCATTTGCACTCCTCATAGTACTGATTTAATTATTCTGTTAAGCCAGAGCTGCCAAACTTGTACAGAGCAATGACACTTGAACCCTGGATTACCACCAGGCATATAAACAGAAACAGGAAACTTCACATCCTTAAAGTTAGCCACAAGGCTGGTTTTAAATAACTGACACTTTCTGATACTACTTGAACATTATGCAAGGACATCTCGAGATTGACTTAAAAATGAATGCAAGACCAAGGAATACTAGTTCAAAAAGTTTTTTATTCTTGGCATAACACATAGTTAGAAATATAGTGTATAATTCCATACAATTAGATGGTTTGTAGCATTTTAATATGGTCAAATAAAAGTATGCCTGAGGAAATCTTATTCTAATATATACATATGATCTATGGTTCTGTTCAGTGAATGCCATGGTTTAAAGTTGTATCATGGTTTGCGCTTAAAAAAATTCTACCATGAAATCATACCATTAAAGACTGTAGGGATTCTTTGCATCTCTCACAAATTTTGTACTTTCTTTTCTGTTAAAGACGTATTTCTCCCTATTCTGTTTGTTTGAACTGCCTTCATTGCACTTTAGTCCCAGTATTCTCCTAGTGTTCTTCAAGTCTTTGCTTCGCCTGCATAGGATTGCTAAAGCAGCACTTAACATTTGCAAAAAAACTGGAAGATTTGGGAGTTGTTCTGCAACTGTACTACTCCTTCTAGAAAAAACAGCAGCAGTGTTAGTGTATTGTCCTAAGTCTCTAAAATGGGACAGATGCAATTCCATATTTTTTACTTTATATTTTGCACTCCAAACACACAGTTACTCCGTTCTGAGAAATGCACCAGGTTTTCCACATACTTCCATTTTAGCTCATAATAAAAAAAATACAGCATTAGAATAATCTTAACATTTTTTTCTTCTCCAGTACTGGCAAAATGAAAACAGCTGACTCATAGAAGACACATTTTTCGAGAACATATATTTCACATATAGCCTTAGTAAAAGGAATGTCATGATGAAAAAATACCCACAACAGGACACTATTGACCATAATAAGATAAGATGAGGGTGTTGTTCTTTCTGATTTGTTCCTTTTTTTCCCCCCTGCAACAGCCTGATTACCTGCTTTCATTGTCTTGAAATTCTTTTTAAAACCTCTAAATCATGAAAAAGAATTGTCATATTCTTTCCCATGTCTGATAATTCAGTGGCAACATTATCAGCACCTGGTGTTTTGTTGTTCCTGAGCTCCTGATTACCTCTTGAATCACTTCAAAATTTAATTCTTCCTCAAATAGCTCATGTGTCTGGGAGACAGCTTTTTATTCACTATTAAACATCTCCCTGTAACAGACACATGAAAGTATTCTTCCTTGCTCTTCTGTAACTGAGTTTTCTATAATGAAAAGGATTCCTTATTTGTTCTTTATCAGACATAGATGTGGTTAATATCCTCTCTTCCATGCATCGATACCCTTATAAAATGTGTTTATTTTACTAATCTTCCTAACCTGATTCATCTTTTTCCCCAAGCCATGGAAGTATTGCCTTTCTCCTTACACTGCTCTCACGAGTTCCCCTCTGGCTTTAGAGTGTTTCTCATCCAGAGTTCAATTTTGATTCTGAAAGCTACAGCTTTGCTATATGTCAATCTCAGTTCCTTTCCTACAATCTTCATCAAATTATTCTTTTTCCATTATTTTTGAATTTGTTCCTACAGTCTGCTCTAATGCTTTCTTTACCATCTGTCTGCAGGGGTCATTTTTCTCATAAGCATCACGAAATTCTTAAAAGACTCTAAGCATTTTTGACTTCTGACCAATATTCCTGTCCTTATTCTGGATTCCTCAAAGATTCTGTATATTTTTTTCTATGTCTCATCTGCTTTATTTCGTTTTGCTCAGTTCTTGTAGCAAATCATTTTCCTGCAGTACAGAGAGCTTGCCTGCAGCCAGCTCCCCTTCGCTTTCTGCTATTCTGCCACTTCTACGTAACTAGTACTTTGTGCAAACTGATTGATACCAAACTATTTTGAGAAACTTGCATATGCTTTTGAATGTTCTTGTAAGCAAACAACATGACCTTGACAGTCTCATCTTTGAGTGTTATTAATTCTGTCTTTAATGCTCTCATCTGGATCCCATTCATCTTCCTTCCCTTCCTTAGGATATCAATCATCCAGGAAAGTACTGACAACTGAAATAATCTTATTTTTACTTCTTCAGAAAACTGATCGTGTAATATACGATCAGTGAGCTTCATCAGAATGAGAGAAGTGTTTTTCTGGTACCTCGCCTTAAATGACAGGCGGGAGTGCAGACAGGACTGTAAATCCAGTTGCTACTGACAGCAGAGTTTTCACCAGTAAACCAAGTCCCATTTCATTCTCTGCAATTACTCCTCCATTCCAAAACAGTGCCTAACTCCCAACTTCAAGAGACTTGTTTCCTAGTCCTATTGGTTATTTCACAACCGTGATAATCACAATTAAGATGTTCCTAATTTATGTGAAGTCAAAATGTTAGATGTTCACATTCTCCAGTATTATTTCCAGAGCCCAGGTTACTTAGCACAAAAATAATTAAAGTGAGTATCTGAATGTCTCATATTTTTTTCAGATTTCGATTTCTCCTGGTGAAGGGAGCATCAATGTGCACAACAGCTAATTTGCAGGAGCAATTTCCTTAGACTAATAATTTTTCTTCTACATGTCTGACCCAGCTGACTTTGGGCATACATGTTGCAATACAAAGTACAGGGAATAGGAATTGGTCTACAAACGTCTAAGGACTGTTTCAAACATAGGCTAGCACAAGCTTCTGCACAATCAGTGTACTATTTACTAACTGAAGAACTAATTCACTCTGTAACATAATGTATTAAAAGTCTAATCATAGTCAAGTCAGCAAAACGTAAATAGGAAAACAACTAAGACAACTGAAGGAGGAAGGGCAAGCAAATTTAAAGCAAATAATAAGGAATACCATTTATTAAATTTGTGTAAACAAAATCTAACTTAGAATTCACCACTTGGGACTATGTTTAAAGTCAGACTGTGTAAAGAGTGTAAGGTACCCTCGTGACGAATTCACATCAACTGAAAGAACTATGCCCACCTAGAAAGCTGAACCTAGATCTTGAAGTTAATGGAAGTTTCCATACTGAGTTTATTAAAAATTATGTTTAACAGTAAAAGTTTGATGACCTTCACACTTGCACACAGTGGGGCTTCACTGGAATCCTCCCAAAGAAGGAAAGTTGGAAAGTTCAGCAGACCATGGCAGAGGGGAGTCTGTGATCTCTGCACCTAAAAGCATGTGGTCTCTGACCACTGCAGAATGATCCTGCTGATTCTTCCACAGCTCCCACCAGCAAGACAGGAAGACAGACATGTTGCCTTATCTGGCTCATTTTGTGTCCTAACAGTGGGATGCCATGGGAAGAGAACCTGTCTTAGAATGGCGTCTTAGAGAGCTCTCTGAAGCTGTTCTCTAAATGTGTAAGATATGATAGTGAATAAAAAAAATAAAGGTTTGCATTTGAAATCTATTCAGCGAAGAAAGACCAAAAGCCAGATACATTTCTGGCCAAGGAACATCACAGGATGAGACACTCACATGTGAAGAGACCAGGGCACCAAGCATATTCTCTCTTGTGTTACAGCATTCTACACCAAATCCTGTAATCCACAGAAGTCTTCCAAGCCTCCTTTGGGAGTCGTTGTCAGAACGTGGCTGTAGGATCTTTGCAATACCCAAACCGTCTTCTGCAGAGCCTTCAACTCTTCAAAGAGCAGTGAAGCCAGACCGAGGTGGTCCCTGAGGAGCTGGTCTGAATGGGCTGGGTGGTCTTTGGAGCCCCATCACCCCCGAAGCCTCCTTCTGTGCTGACACCTGGTGGGGGCAGCTGGCTCTTCCAGCCGACAGCTTGTGTCCAACATAGGAATAGTGGCATTGAGAAAAAGGCCCTGCAAAACTAAGGTCCTTCTTATTTTTCTAAGTAGAATTACCTCACGTTACTCAGAGGGAGAGTATTTAGCAGAGGGATATACCCTCTCAAAACCAGTTTATTGACCAGTTGAGCCCATTTCTTTGCAGAGGACTTTTCTCAGGGATTTAAGAATTAAGTTTAGCAGATGTGACATCCTGGGAATATTATTTCATTGGGGAAGAGTTAGTGTGGTAAAACTATACCGTTGTTTTATTCTTGTGTGCTTTGAGGATGATGCTTCAAGTTGAGCACTGGAAAGTTTGTATTTTGGGGATGAAAAATTACAAAATGTCTTTATGTATTTTTTTTTTCTTTTTTTTTTCCTCCTAGTGAAATAATCTAAGACTGGGAAACAGATTTTGAGAATTTGTGCTAATATTTGAAGGGACTGTACAAGGCTGAGTGCTGAACACCGCTTCTCCCTTCTTGCTTCTCCCAGAGCAGAGGATATCCTTCACTCCACAGCATCAGAGAATACTCTATGTATTTATAAAGTTTTACACTATTTTGAGGAAGCAATTGGAAAATAAACACAGAAGAATTCATGGTTTTATTTATTTCTAGTAAGGCTTATATTTTTCTGTGTATCACCCTTATCCATGCACAGGCACTAGAGAGTAAACACTTTCCTTAAGGCAGCATTAATTACAAACAAAAAAGGAAAAGAAAAAATATTTTGAAAAAAGATTTCTCTAGAAATAGTTATTCCTGAAAGCATTGTCAGCAAGATACAGGAAATATTCACTTTGCCTTAGGTCTCACTACGTTCCTAACTCATATAAAGCTGTACTTGGGAAAAGTGGGAAAATATTATTTCTAAAGAAAATTAATAAGCTAAAATTAATAAGCTCTATGCCAAATACTCTTTTTCTCTTTTCCATAGGCACACAGAAAGATTTATTGCTAGTGGTGGGATACACAATTTTCAGGAATGTGTCATAAGATCAGAAAGAAATAAGGCCAATATTTTCATGGATGTCCCTAATTATGCTTCCAATTTTGTGTTAAGCTTTCCAGACAGGAGACTTGAGGATCCTAACAATGGAAATATATTAAACAAAAGATGTTCTTTGTCTCTATCATTAATGAAAACATCTCAGAAATAGAAAATTAACATGGTTGTGGTTTTCTGTCCATTTCCTGAATTAACCAAAAATGAAATATTATGATGTTTCTTCATTTCAGGTAACAGGCAGAAAGAATGATTTATTCTTACAGTAGCTTAAATGAAGTCCAGAATCTCTGGTTTCCAGCTCACTATAACAACACTCCAAAAGTCCAGCTGATTTTGATAAGCACTAGTATCTTAATATTTATTTTCCATATAGCCTCATCTGCAGCTCTTTCAATGTTGGAATTATCTCAATGAACAGGAAACTTGTTGTTTTGGAGTACAGAAAGTAAAAAATCCATATTGTTTAATTTCTAAAACTGCCTTTCCTGATAAATCAAGCCCAAAGGTAACCCTATATATTAAACTTCAGCCTAAACCACTGTGTGTTAATGCAGCCAGCTCACCAGGATGTTTTGGGTACCCTTGTGCTTAGGTGATAACAAATCCAAGTGTAGCCCAAGGTATTTGCTGGCGGATGCAAGCCTCTCATTTTGTTCCTCAAGTCTTTCCACTCCAACTTTTATCTGTCTTTTCCATTTAGACTGTAAGGTCTTCACTGCAAGGTCCCTCCTTCAGCCCCTCTTTGTCTATTGCCAGGGTAAAGCAATCCTAGTCCCAGGAGGGGTCTCTAGGTGCTGCTGTAACACCAATAATAATAAATGTTGCTACAACTATTTTTCCAGATATTAAATCACTACCAAGACTGCCTGGTGTCTGTGTCTCCTCTGGAAGAGATGGACAGAAATGTCATATTTTCAGTTGACCGTGGTTCTGACACTGCAGGGCTGGTGTCCAACCCGTGTCATATCCCATGAGTGTGACCAGCTTCCCTCACCTGTACTGGGGCACAAGCAGAACTTGTGCCCCAGTACAGCCCATATTTCAGGTCATTAATTCTTTGATCAAGCAGAAGCATGGCATATATATGCCCTTTTGAGATTAGCGTATCAGAAATTTTGTCGAAAATTTGGCCTCTCCTTGCATCTATTCCCATGTCTCTGAAACTGGCACATTCCCTTGAACTTACTATTAAAAGAAGGGGTGGGGGGGAGAAAGATTATTTCCATCAGCTTGCCATGCATTTATCTCCTCAGCAGTGTCAGCAGGGGCACTGAGTGGTGACCTCATAAGATCAGAGTGTGATACACAAACCAGCCATTAAATCCTAATGAGATGAGGTAGGCCAAATATATCCAGTACTGGTTCTACCTTTCCTTATAATATGCACATCTAGCGTCAGTTAGCTCTAGTGCTCTCCACATTACAATTGGAAAATTGTTAATAGTGCTCAGCTCTGCTGCAAGGCATTTCCTCTCATGAATTTGTAGTTTAAGCAGCTGCAAATTTTGTATAGCTTCCCTACCACAAATTTATTTTTTAATGCTACACATATTGTGGAACTGGAGAAATGAAAGCAACACATATCCAAATACAGTGAGAGAGAGATATGGTGGGACCCTAACTAGATAGAGAAAAGCGGGTATTTGGTTGCTAATTGTGCATTTCCTTCTCTTTACCTTTTACTGGAGTTGAACCATCTTACCTACCTTTGTAGAAGTATTTTGAGAACAATGGTGAGATATAGTACATACAGCCATGTATTATCAGTAGTATAGTTGTTATTATTATTACTATTATTAATTACAGTAAAAATCCAACATTTTTCTTCTTGTCTCACTATGTGCTGAAGATGTCCTCTGGTGGACTCATTAAGATACTGTTAAACCTTCTGACCCCATTCTGCTTTGATGACTCGCCATTTAGTCCATCCAAATAGCATTGTTCAGAATTATATTAAATGGCAGTTGGTGTTTTATACTGTTAATCTAAGGAGACATTTGGAAAAAAATAACCACAATACCTCAAAGTGATAATGGCTGGCACATATATATTGTAACAGCCAGTCTGAATTCCACTCATATAATGTGGTTGTTCTCATTCATGTACTTAAAATGAAATCATATTATGGAGGTTTTAGAATCAGAGAGAAAATAAAGTCACTGTCATGCATGAAGGGGTCAGTGGAAATCAATAATAACTAGAGGTACTTATTTTCTTGATGTTTAGGACAGACTGTTTCTGAGAGTCTATTGGGGAAACTATGGAGGTGTTCAAATGCTCATGAGACCAATTAATTTATAGAAGTATCTCTGAAGTCAAAACTCACCATAAGAATTTTTATTACTGAGCATGGAGCACAAAACATAAAGAATGCAGCAGACTTTTAGAAAAACCCAACAAACAACCACAAAACAACACACAAAACAACAAAAAATGAACAAACCAATGGGGAAAAAAAAAGAAAAAAAAGAAAAAAACTCCACCCAAAACAAGTGACAGGTAATTGAGCAGGGAAGTAAGCATTTTGCTTTAACTATTTTGTCCTAATATAAAAAACTGATGCTGATACAGCAGCCAGAAAACTACTTTTACAATCTATTTTTCAGTGCAATTTTGGGCATTAAAAACCCAAGCAGAAAACAGAAGATTTGAGGGAAAATTTGTTGCTGGATTGCAATTCTGATATTATCCTTTCCTTTATATTACTGAGGATTCTCAGGAGCAAGAAAATTGACCTACCGGCAGTGTGTGTTCCTATCTTGTTTCTGCAGAGAACTAGCTGCTTTCTGAGGGGAAGTGCAAGAACTCTCATGTCAATAATTATGACATAATCTGCCCACAAAATTTTTCCTAACTCCTCCACCCTCTCCTGTGTTCACCTGCTCAGAGAAATAGCATGAAATTTACAGCATTTCCAAAGTTTTCAAAGTTTAATGCAACCAAAAATTCAATGACTTCTAGAATTTCAGTTTCAGTTTGAATTATGTTTAGTTCTTGCCTTTGCTAATACTTTGCAACAGTGAATGCTGGTGGTTTAAAAAGCATTAAGCCCATTTCTATACGTGTGGATCTTATATATTCTGCCTTGCTTGAATGGTCCCTTGGTCTGGTATTGAGTAAGGCAGGAAACAACCTTTCCTTTGCCCTCTTTGAGCTGCTGCCAGACATGGAGGTGCTGGCTGATGGGACATCCGTAGCTCACTCTGTGCAGCCCAAATTCTGGCTGCTTTGAAGCCTGGTTTGTCCATTGGTGGGTGTCCATTCTCTGCTTCACACCGACCATGCACTATCACCAGAGGCACTAATGTGGTACAGAGTTGCAACCTGGTGCCCACAGTGGGCTCATGCTACCTTTTCCAACACATCTTCAGATTTAGCAATCTCTGGTCTCACCCATGGAAAATAATTCAGCTTGGAGCTGGCAGTGTGCTCAGTGTGAACCTTGGCGCATCGATGTTTTCACCTCGTGCCTTGGATGCTTCTTTGTTTCTCTGACCTCTTTCATGAAAGCATCCTATTTTCTGTTTAGAGATTCCTCAGTTCTTGGTGCTTCCTTGGCTTTCAATGAGGTTATAATCCTGCAAGGATGAAATCCTCATTAGTTGCAAGGAAGTCTAGGAACCAGTGAAGTACTTTGGGGAGAAGGCAGGAGATAAATGAAAATGGTGTTAGCATGACAAAAGAAAAAATGGTCCTGATTTTAATAACAATTTATTTTTTATTCCCCACGACTGAAGACTCATTGCTGTTTCTCATTTTTAATTAATGGAAGAATATATAATCATGATATTTATTCTCTTCATGTGTAGTTCTGATTATAAACAGCTACAGAAGAAAAGGCAACAATTTAGACCTGTTCATCCATGTCTGTGAATCTGAAAAGCATGTTCATCTAGATTCCACATGTGTCCTTTCCTCCCACCCTTCACTCCAAGGTAGACACCAAGTACTGGTGTTTACTGAGCTCACTGAACTGGAGAAGCTCCCCCAAAACTGGTAGAAGTCCCTTTCTTCACTGACGCCAAAGGCTACAGTCAGTCCCAACTGGCTATTAATTACAGTGATCAGGGAAGGGATGAGCTCAAAAGAGCTGTGCACTGAAGGAAACCAGGGCAGCATGGGTAAGAAACCCCTTTATACCCATTAAGAGAACTCCAGACTGCTGCAAAAAGTTTTCCTGTCTTGTTTGCTGATCAGCAGGACCTGCTCACTCACAAAGGTGGTTTTGCATTCACATCTACATTCGTGAAAGTTACGACAATCAGCTCTATGATAACCTAATATTTTGGAAGGAGAGACTCAGAAGAGGTGTTGTCCTGAGGTCTGTGCCATGCTCAGAGCTGTGTCTATTCATGAAACACCTGGACTACCTTTGAACTCTCTTTCTTTGGCTTTTAAACTGGTTCACAAAACAAGTGTGCAGTGTAGTTAACAGCTCAGCCTTAGCACAGGCACAGAAGCTGATCAGAATGAACAGTGAAACCATCTGTCTGGTGAGAAAGATAACTTCAGCCCCTCATCTGTTCATGGTAGGGGAGCCTATTTATTTGGATTTGTTACCTAATGATTTTACTGTCATATTAAATTCTTTATCAATTAAGTTAGCTGATAATAGAATTTTGTATTGTTGTAATTCTAAAATGGCATCAGGAAGCTGAATTGGTCATTCATGGATTTTAATCATTGGTTTTCCTTGTTGATATAATTTTAAATAAATTTGAATTGTTCAGCAGTCTGCTAAGTGTCAGTGTGGCAGAGGAAGGGAACAGAAGCAGAGCTTTTGCTCTGAAAGTGTTGAGGAAGCACCAAGCAGATCAAGAACTGACACCTTAGATTTGCAGAAACCACACTTACCTCAAATTAGTCGAAGGTGCAGACCAGGTAGTTTTTAGAGAAGAACGTGTAAGTAGAAATCTTGTCTGAAAGCTGGCCTGTCTTATTTGGGCCACGTTGATGAAGGTGCTGACTTTTGTTTCCTGTTTGGGTTATTTTAGCAGGTTACCTGAGGCTTTGATGTTCTGTCTTTTCTCCATTCAGCAACATGTTTTTTTGTCAATAGGAATCACCAAGCTCAGTTATAATCTCATTTACATCTGTGCTTCCCAGTGGTTTCTAGCTAATATGTAAGCCCCAGTGCCTTTCCTGCATCAGTGATTTTTTTTGAGTATGAAGGACGCTACAGCTGAGGAGAAGCAGAGGAGCAGCTGGAGCAGTACCAGGCTCTGCAGCCTTGGAGGAGGTGCTACAGTCATGGAGAGGGTTTACCTTATGCCTGCAGTGCTGACAGCTTTTACAGAAGCACTGAGTGTGAAATGGGATTTATTGTGTCCCAGTGAGGAAAAAAGTTTTTCTATGAGTGCAGAAACACTCATAACAACACTCATAACAACACTCATAACAGAAATTCTGATTCATTACATCACTTTTCACAGTAAAACCTACTTGCTTATTCACTATCACATTCAACCCTTGCTATGTGATATACTTTTCATCTACAATTTATCTGCTTTTGTAGCTCCTGTATTGGTCCCCTTGACTAAAGTGATATAGCTAATAGTGGGTATTAGCAACAGTCCAAACTATGGATATTAATCTCCTAAAGACTAAAAAAAGCCTTAATCTTAACAGAGCATGGGAAAAGAGTCAGTGAAAGAATGCAAAATCTCTTCACCTGAAGGAACAAACAGTGCAAGACATACAAGGGAAAGAGGAGCTGGAATGTGAGAAAGGTGAAAGGAGACATAAACCACATTTTTGCTTTCTATGGATAAAAATGTTACAAAAAAAAGTAGCTTTATTAATATTTCTCTGGGACCTATGCTATAGAAAATGTTCATTTAAAGGTCATTTATGGATTTTTTTGATGTAGTATCTTGAAAGGACCACAACTGAGAGCTCTAATGGTCCGATTGCTGTGCACGGACTAGGGCTCCAAAGCTGGGCTTCCAGACAAGCTCCAGCATTGGAATTCAGCTAGCAGTGGGGAAAATTTCAAGGTGTCTTTCCACTGCCTCAGCCCCTCTTCTGCTGTGGGATTTTACATAAGAAGAGGTGGCCAAGACCTTGTGGCTTTTCCTCTTTTATTATGAACATCCTTGGGGAAAGGAAGTGGTTGGTTTATCTAGACAAATCTCAGGGGATAGAACATCTAAGAGGCTTAGCTTTTACCCCATTGACAGGGTTGTGTCCAGCATGAAGTTTGAAAGTTTTATTAGAACAAACTGTAGACTTCTGACTCTTTGCTCACTTCATATGGCAAATATTTCTGTATTTCTTGCAGTTGTAATTTATGTCAGCAAAGATTTTATAATAATAGTTCTCTATCCTTTTTTTCATGATTATTACAACAGAAGGATTCAAGCATAGACTGTGCATTTAACTCTTTCCTTTCTGTGCTCTGCATCTTTGTGCTTTTAACTCTTTCCTTTCTGTGCTCTGCATCTCTCAGCATCGTGCATCTGTGAAGAGATTCCTTCACAGTGCTGTGCCATTGGGCCTTTCCTTAAGTTGCTGGTATAGGAGTGTCCGCCTCATCTTCTCTTTAAATTTCTATTTGTTGTGGACAGTATCAGTAATCTTGGCTGCATATTTCAAAGAATTTTCTATTTAAAATATTATTATCTGTTTGTGCATATATATTCACATACATGTACATATATATGTTATTCATGAGTCTTTAAGTAAACAAAATTCAGTTTGTTTTACTAGTGTTATCAGGAGGCCAGTAGTATCAATGTTTCTATTAACAACTAGTTACTGGTAACTGTATCTGTTATTGTAAGAAAATGAGGGATTTTTCATGCCTTTTTGAATTCTAGAAATAACTCTGAGCACATTAACACAATGTAAAAAAAGCTGAAAAATGCACAAGGCTGTTTACAAAAATAACCTCCTAGACATTATTCAGAGAACTAGCTCAGATTTTATTTTTTTTTTATAAAGAGAAACTCTTAATCTTCTTTAGTCTGGCTTGGGGTTTCAGTATTTTTTGTAACAAAACAAGGCTAATATCACAATACTTCTAAGTTATTAAAACTGAGAATAAAGTGTGCTTCAGGGAGACTTCCTTTGGAACAAAGAGAACGTTTTTATCAGATCTGTGACTCCAAAGCAGTGCTGGTTAGCATTTTTTGTGGGCTTGTACTTCACATCTTTGTATCTGCATTTCATGAGTTGAGAGAAAAAAGGCACTTCTTGGCTGCTACCAGTCTCTCTGACACTAGGAGTGAAACGATATGTCCATCTGAGAGCTCTCCTTGTGTCCCAGAGGATAAAACTGGTGTCCCCAGAAGTTTAGGATATTCTCTGTGTCAAGAATGTATCTGAAATATGGTATCAGGGCTCACTCTGGAAGTTAATACTGCTGATGGAAAATTCCTATTGAATCAGCCACAAATATCTCTCTTTCCTCAAAGAATTTGTGTTTTGACCTAACCAAGCTGTGGATGAGTCAGGTAATCCTAGGCCAAAACCAAAGACTAATTCCCTTTTAAGAGTGTGAATAACTGAAACAGACGAGATATGTGTGGATATTGAATCTTCTGTTGAGTAAATCTAAGTAAAAGAAGAATATGTGGTCTGTTCCTTAAGCAATGACTTGAATACCAGCAAAGGGACTGCTGAGATTAAAGCGATGTATGGCTAGCAGCTCTCAGAGTGCCACACAGAGCACTGGGGCTCTCCACGAGGCTGATGCTCCTCAGGACAGGA
Source organism: Lepidothrix coronata (assembly GCF_001604755.1). Classification (NCBI taxonomy): domain Eukaryota; kingdom Metazoa; phylum Chordata; class Aves; order Passeriformes; family Pipridae; genus Lepidothrix; species Lepidothrix coronata. Next base: position 2,560,854 of record NW_016690242.1, read on the forward strand.
CCTGAAGTTGCCCACAAAGAAAGTTCAGGCAGAAGAGTCACTCTGAGGTTTGAGACATTTTCTCAGATTTCCTCATAAAAGTGGAAAGGGTTCAGGTCCCCCTTGGGCAGAAGCAGGGAGGGGATGTGGGTTCCTTCTCTATTGAGAAGCTCTCTCACAGCTCAGCCAGCATCTCCTGCACAGGGGTGCTTGGTCTGGCCCTGGCACATGGGTGCGCTTTGCCCAGGCAACTGAGCAGTGAGTCAGTCAAAACCCAGTGAGTTACTACCCATGAAAACCAAACGCTCTGGAGGTGAATTCACCCCTCAGGGGAATGTGGGCACTTCCTCAGGTAAGATACCTTTGCCTGCTGAGCATGAAGTCCCCAGTTGCTCTTTGCAGACTCCTACAGTCCATTTGGAGGCAGATGGACATCCCTCCTCTGCCCCAGGACCCGGCCCACTGTGCCTAAGCTCCAGACACCTACATCCTCTTGTGCATCTCAGTGTCTTACAGCCACTTCCTGCCTCACAGATCATGGCGAGTGCTTCTCTTCCCTTTCCTTTAGCTCTCCCTCATTGAGAGGGTGTTTCTTCAGAGCCGCTAGGAGGAGGTTGTTTACAAACATTAATCATGGCAGCTGTGTGACTTGAAATACCCAAGAAATACAAAGTGGAATAGAAGAAACAGGAGCACTCATAGGTTTTGAAACAAAACAATGTCTTCAGGCAAAGCTCAGTCTAGTCCTGCAGCAGAAAGAGCTTCCCAGCATGGAGAAAGTTATTAGCCTTTGACTCCTGCTCACAAGCAGATTGACGACCTCTAGTTTTACTATGTTCATCAGGTGGTCCTAGTGATTCATCTTCAGTGTGAAAGCTTATTGACTGAGGTTTGAAAAAACTCAATAGATTTCCCATATCCATCCAGACAGTGATCTCTGCAGAGGACATCAAGTGCCTGCTTAAGCCTATCCTTTCCTGCTTGAATCTATGCCGGGTTCTGCTATTTCTTTGAGAGATAGAAGGGTAGCTGAGGAAACAATTCTGTGGATAAAACTTGAAAATAATCTATTTTGCTCTAACAGTTCAATAGGAAGTTAGTCATAGGAAAGCCTGGGAATTAGAGCTAATACCCTTACACCTCTCTGACTCCTTTGGCTCATGGTGTGTGTTGATGTAAGAGGGAAGAGAATAAGAAGCCAGTTATTCTCTATTTCAATAACGCTGTATCTAATCACAAGTAGGACATATCGAAGGCACAGAAAAGCCTTGGGGATATGCTGATCAGTCACCTGGTAAAATATAATGACTACATAAAGCTTTACTTGGAATATTTCTTCTGCCTAGTCCATTGCATATGCTGAGAACTTACTGTAATACATGTGAGGTTTAATTTCCCTCCCTCCCTACAAAGTTTTTTTCACCTCTCTGTAGTGAGTCAGTCTGTTCAGCCATCCTTCTTGGCTATGCCTCCTGCATCAAACTCAAGACATCTCCTGGTACATTTCCTGAATAGATACAGCTGAGCAGACTATCAAGTAAAGTCAATTTACATAGTGAAACTATTATAAAACTCTGAAACTTGTTGTACAGTGGATGATCATCCTTGTACCCAAGGGATGGGAGGAATAATTTTCCCTTTTACCCAAAATCTGAATGTTGCGCATTAGTTTGACTGCAAAGATCACCATGGAAATTCAGCCACAGTTTGTAGCCCCTGGGATACAAAAGGCATAATGCTATTATTTTCAGAATGCTGCTCTTTGACACCTTCCTGTTTAATGAGTGCATTCTTTTAACAAATCAGGTGTCAAAAATAGTTCCCAGAATCCATTAAAGATGATACACAGCAAAATTATAGCATTTAACAAATACGGTTCATTATTCTTGGACCCTAATTTTAAAAACATAATTGTCTTTTACCTTCATTCCCTGATGTGTCTTTCCACCTTCTGCCAGGGACAACCCAGCACTCGGACATTCAGCCTCTCAGCCACTTCCAAGGTTTCTTTCCACATTAGCACCTGATTCCTGCCCTTCTCTTGTAGGATATGACCTTTATAATGGTGCTTTCTTTTTTGCCAGGGGCTTTCTGGGAAATAGACTGGGGACCGATCTGGGTTAAAATACATAATATTATGTATCTTTTAAAAATTAATTTCAGTTCTTTACTTGGTCTCCAGCACCAAGCAGCAGTGAGATGAAGGAAGTATGTGGTGCGACAACAGGAACGAAGCACCTGGGAAGAAGTTGGAGCACCCAGGGAAGAGAAGGGCCAAGAACTTCTTAATCTGACTTTGCTGCCAGATGCAAAAGCCAAAGAGGAGAATCTGGGGTTTGTGCCTGGATTGACAGACAGCAATTAGTTTTTGCTTTCCAGAATGCAAGAACCTGGAGCTGCCTGCTCCTTAAACTGCAATGGACTGTTAAATTCCAGAGGATGTATAACACACAGTTAAATATTTCTGACATGGAGGAGACGCTAGTCCAGACATTTGAGATTAGTTTTTCACAAGTCTTGCTTAGAATGAGAGAATAAGGTGACCTTTTTTTTCCACAGATTCTCAGAACTTCTAATGAGTAATACTTTGTTTGTCAAAGACAAAAAATATATATATAGATTTTCTTAAAATTACTTTCTTTTAATGCTGATAATTGTCCATGAAACTGTACTAAACGATAATGAAAAGTATAAGCCCTCATCCGACATTATAGATTTACTAAGTCATTCCATATTTCTAGGAAATGAGGATGAATCATACATATCTGTATATGTAGTCATTATGTGACATGAAACCGCCAAGCAACTTTTCATCTGCCTAGAAGTTCTGCAGAGCTCTTTTATGTCCATCCTGAACAATAAATCCTATTTAGATTTTGAAGGGTGGCACCAATTTCCCACTAAATTCTTGTTGTTTTTCCTGTGAAGTACAAAATTCCAAACATGGAAAAAATTAAGGAGTAATATCTCTGTTCTGTTATTTTGTTGGCACCTGCAAAAAAAAAAAAAAAAGTAACTCTACTTATGTTCAGAAAAACCTGTTTTCTAAAGGAAATTTAATCTGCTTATGAAATAGGTCCAACTCTCAAATTCCACGTGACTTTTAAACTAAAAGAGAGGCATTTTATTTTGAGCAATAGAATGCTTCTTTTAACTTTCTTTTATAAAAAATAACATTACCACATTGTTTAGAGCAATACTGCTGGAGATTGACAGCTGACTTTACATAGGAGGGACACGGTGGGGTTACTGGGACCTTGATATTTAGGCAGACATGGATCACTTGAACTGGCAAAGGGAAGAAAGCAGAGCCTCAGGCTCAGTATGCCTCTCTCTTCTGCTATGCACATAGTCCAGGGCTGAAAACGCAGCTTGGGATGTGGCCTGGCTAGCAAAAATCAGTATTGGACACCCTCTGCAAGCTTCAGTAAGTTGTGAATTAATGAGTGACCTACAGAAGGCTATGAGAGACCTTCACATCTCAGTTTTCCTCACCTCAAAGAAAATTTATATGACTCTGCTCATTTGGTTAATGGGAAATTGGCTTAGTGACTTCCTGAGCTACTCCCTTCCTTCCTCTGCTGCTGCTAGCTTGCCTCAGGCTGGTAGTTAAAAGTCCTGTGAAAACACAGAGGTTGGGTCAGGCTATGGGTATCAGAAAAAAAACGGGGAGGGAGAAGAGGCTAGCTCAAGAGTATGAGAACTATTTTGGTAGCTGAAAATGATGCACAGGGGACCGTGGGAGTGACAACAGTCACAGGCATCTCCAATATCCTGACCAAAAGAATACACTATAAAATAGACAGACCGTGACTACCTGCACTAACTCCTCATGAAGTAAAAAAATCCCACAATACCTGTTTCTGTCAAGGTGCAAGTTATTGGATAGGTTGAACTTCTCAACTGTGGTGTGATTATATTTAAGAATTCTGCAAACTGGTGCAAATTTGCAATATAATTGGGAAAAATGGTAGATATTTTATAAAACCTTAGGTGGATGAGTTTCTGTGTTTGTTCTGCTATTTAAATAAAGAGGAAAACTTTCTTCCCTTTGTGTGTGAGGTTGGGAGGAAAAACCAGCACTTATTCTGTGATTGACTCCAAGCAGCTTACAAAATGAATAATCAATAAAAATAATAATGTCTTTTTAAGGTAATATTTTTTAAATAAAAGCAGCTTTCAGGACTGCTAAAAGCATGCAAGTTACTGCAAGCATTGGTTAGACATGAGAAGTTCAAAATAAATCCCAAATGTGGAATCTAGACTCTGATGCATATCAAGTAAAGAAAGTTTTGACACATGGTCTCAAGTCTGCTGTTCTGTGGGCTGAGTTCATATCTCTGATGTCAACTTTCTCCCATCACAGGCTGTCACATAAGTGAGTGTGTGAGGGACCTGTGCTGAAGACTGTGTGTCTCATCTCACAGTCTTCTCCATGTACACTAATGTGTCAGGCTTTTCATTTTTTGGCACACACTAATAATAGTTGCTTTCTGGGTTGTCTTTTCCCTTGATATGACTGAGTCAGTCTCCTGGGATGCTATGCTCAGCCATAATTTGCAGGAATGAAGCATTCTGAATCAATTCTTTAGGCCTTGAAGGGCCTAAATTCAATTCTTTGCTCTTTGCACAGAGGTAGGGAGGAAGTGGCAGAAAACTTGTTACCAGCACATAGTTCATAAAATGAAGGAAGCAGCACATTTTCCCATCTCTCCCATGATTCAAAAATAGGAATCCTTTGTCCTGCCAAATGCATGTATAAATAACCTTCTTATCTGTGCTTTGCACAAATTGGTGTAGACAGGTAAAGATACAAGATTATTTGCTTGTTTTTCTCCAAGGTTCAATAGACGTTATATAGTCAAAGACAAAAGGTGTCAGCCATCATTGCCAAAAATTTACATTTATAAAATTAGAACAGAAGCACTCAGTTAGGGATGTGTAAATAAAAAATATTCACTTGAAAGACCTTGCAGAAGGGGGAAAAAACAGGGATTTGGTAAAATGTAAGGGAGCCTCTACTAATATTGACACTGGAAATAACAGTGCTTTTGTGATCAGAATATCAGACACTGGAAGAGAATAGGCTTGCCCTTCACAGTATGGCCTGCAAGCTAGTGGGGTAATACAGCAATTTGTGTGGACCTCTGCACGTAAGGTACTTCTGAAAAATGCCAGCATACAGATGCCCTTTGAGAGACAGAGCCTGCTGCAAGCACCATGGAGAAGATGATCTTTAGGAGCCCAGATCTCGTCAAGGTTCAGTGAAATGCAGACACATGATTTTAAAATTCATTATTTTGATTTAAAAACATGACAAAGTTTATGATTTTTTTACTGTTGAGCCCAACTTTTATCCATGTGGAAAACAATAATCTCTTCATCTTGTCATCTGGATAAAACTACAGTTTATGCGGCTACAGTAGCCAGGAAAGAGTTTACTTTAGTAGCATGGTTCTTTCTTCTCTGTACCAGGGTATGCTTTGTGGTATATTTTAGTGTCAAAAGGTAAATGGGCTTTTGGAACATTTCCTTATTTTTTCTCCCTTTTTTTTTTTTTTTAATGGTTCATTTTGCTGTGGTTGAAACTTACTTTTCTTCATGCTAAGATGTATCTCTGTGGCATGAAAATTTTGCTAGGCTTTCCCCCCTCCTATAAAGGGACATATTTGTGGCATATTTGTGGCAATACCCTTTTGGCTTCCACACTTCCACTGTATGTTTAAGGGAGATCTTGTGAATGAAAAGCAATTGGAGTTGAGTCCTTTCCGTGCAACACTGCACTTGGTGTGGTGCTGATTTTTCCCAAATATATCCAGTGATCACAGGACTAACGTACTTAGAAGTGCTGAGTCAGAGACTGGGCCATTGTAGGCTTTATTTCAGGGTCTGTGCTGAAACAGTTTGAAGCAATTTTTACTAGAGGTCTCAGGGCAGTGTCTTTGTGCTTCTGCTGCTTTATTGAGAAGAAACAGACATTAGGAAGGAGAGACACATATGGAGAGAGATTTTTACAGATGCAAAAATATTCAAGTTGTGATACTATTCTGTACATAAGAATTATAAGCAGTGCTCAAGACCCACTTGGGATCTAACACTGAATGCTAAGATCTATAGTCTAGTGTAGAGACAGTGCAGAAGTACAGAAACTATTGTGTAAAAAGAATCATATAAAAAAGAACTAATTTCCACCTTTCCAGTTTAAAGCCACTGTTCATCTTCCTCTTAAACATTTTCATCTTTCTCTAAGGCCTATGATGATATTGTATTCACAAACATGGTTATTCTTCAAATAACCATGTTATTTGAAGAGACCTGCTAAGTGGTAGAGTGATGATAGTTCTTCTGGGATCATTCAATTCTTCTGGGAGGATGTTATGAGGTAATTAACACATTAAGATTGAATTTGGGCTGTGGTTATTCTGGTCTTCCCTGAGATACTGAGATGAGGGGAGTCATCAGCTCATGAGGTAGCTGAAATCTAGTAGAGGACTTGTTGGCAGGAATTTGATCCAATATCCACATCCAGAGCAGTAGCTCTGTAATTCTCAGGAAAGATGCAGCATGTCTCTGGGTCAGTGACTGGCCACCCTCATTGAAAAGACAAATTAAGAAAGAGAAAAAAATGCAGTTCTGCCCTGCTTCTAATTCTTCATATTCCTTCATGGACGGGATGGGGGGGGGAAATCAGCAAGGAAGAAACACCGCATTTTCATACCCCTGGCCTCTTCCTATGGATAGGGCTTTTCTGTCTCACACTATCTGCATAGCTACAGCATCTAGGCAGAATCAGTCCTTTACTACGTGATTTTTCATGAAATAATAAGGTCAGTCTATCAATCACATCTCACTTATAACTCTGAGGAAACTCAGATTTTTTCATCTCTATGTCTTGCCAGCAGCAATTTTTACATTTCCAAAATTTTCGCATTTGGCTGCTAAAAATGCATTCCAAAATCTAGACATAGATACCCAAATAAATACAGGCTCAGACACAGAACTCTGACTTCTTCAGAGAACTGCTGCCAGCTGATGTCTGAGAAAACCAGGCCACTTTTACTTAGCAGTGAGCTCCACATAGAGCAGCCTGGTTTCTCTGATCACCTTTTCCTGTACAGATAAGCCCATTGGTAAAGCAGCAAAAGTATGATTCAAAAGACACAGGATACATGTTACAGATCCGGGATTTTAAAAATATCTCTCCAAACTGAAACTTAACCTTTAACTTAAAAAACTGACTATGTGTATTTCGACTAAGAGTACCAAGCAATATTTTTCTTATAGGTTGTTTAAAGAGACAGTTAACCTATGTTTTTATCCTTTTCCTTTAGTTGCTTTGGGAATGAATAACATAATATTTATAGATGGAGAGAAAAGCATAACAATCTTTGCAGAGAGAAAACACGACAATATCTGTAGAGAGAAATAACACAACAAGCTTTGCAGACCCATGACTTTTTTTTTCTGTTCAACTATTTATTTTTGGTGATTTCTTATCTAGATGACAAAAAACACAAATTACAAACAACAGCAAACAGTGCAGAGACTGGCAGCTGTCTGCATGAAATATAATAAGGCTTGTGCAACCAGCTTTCATTTCTCAACACAGTATTCAAGAAGTGTCACACTCTGAACCTGCATGACTATGGCAACAGGCAGCATTCATTCAGATTACCTCCAGGGACTGGACACCAGGGCTACAAGTCACCAGGTCCAGGACAGAAAGTCAGGAAGTCAGTCAAATTGTTTCCTTACTGCTTGTTCTCACCCTTTCTGTGTGCTTCCAGTTACTTCTGAATGAGAGGAGAATAGAATAATTCTTAATTAATTTGAGAATAAAACTGAATTAAAATTATCTGTTTTGAGAAAATACAAATTATAGATTTTTTTTTGTTTACCATTTTTTCATTAAATAATACACATCCATTGATACAGAACTTATTCTACCAGGGAATATGCATAACCATTTTGGAAAACTGAAAAGCCAGATGAGAAAAATGGGTTGACTAACAATTATCATAGGGTCATTCAGGCTGGAAAAGACGTTTAAGGTCATTAATTCCAACTGTTAACCCAGCACTGCCAGATCCACCACTAACAGTAATATCCAATAATGCCCCCAAGACAACAACCCTGAGATAAAATATCAGCAAAACCTTTCATGTGAAATGTAGTTTGTAGACTGACAGCTGAAGAATGAACTCCCAGAGATAAGCGCCGTAATATTCCAAGGAAGTACTTAGATATGTGAATAACTAGATGAGTAAACACAAGAACCTATGTGTATTTCCATCACATTGCCTTTTTTGGATGCAAGTATAGTCTGAGCTGAACTCTAGCCCACAGGATTGGACATTGGACAAACACCAGATCATGATGGGAAGGAAAACTTAATACAATTCCATCCTTTAACAAATAAAGATGTAAGCTTTTTCCTCAACATGACTGACAACCCCTCCCACCAGGAACTGTATGCTTTGTAGTCAATGGGCTGCTAAAGTGCATATTCTTGTGCACTATGCGCTTTGGTCACTCTCAGACTCAGCACTGTGGACACAGCCAGCAGTGGCTTAATGCTGCACTGAATGCAAGTCTCCGTGTCTAACACAGAATACCTTCTTACCTATAGATGGTTTCTAAAGACCTTCACACTGGTGACAGCACAGATAACAGCTTGAGTGGCTTTAATATTTTCAGATTCTGCTCCTTTTAGCCAGTTGCAGTGTGAAATGCAAATGCACACTGGGTTAACTGTTTGATCTCTATTTGCATATCTGGCACTGCAGTTCCAAGAATAGCAGTATTTTCAGGCTTTGTCCCAGAGCTGTTCAGCATCACTGAGTAGGTGGTGACACTACATTTATAACATCCAATTAGTGTTACCAGTAAACAGCAAGACCCACACAAATGCCTCAGAAAGGCAAAACAGAATGACTTGTTTCTAAAGAAGCATGACCAACAGGTCAAGGGAGGTGATTCTACTCCTCTTCTCCACTCTGGTGAAACCCCACCTGAAGTGCTGCATCCAGCTCTGGAGTCCTCACCACAGTAAAGGCATGGACCTGTTCGAGTGGGTCCAGAGGAGGGTCTCAAAGATGATCAGAGGGCTGTAGCACCCCCCTCTGTGAGGAAAGATGGAGAGAATTGGAGTTGTTCAACCTGGAGAAGAGAAGGCTCTGGGGAGACCTTTCTGCAGCCTTTCAATACTTAAAAGGGGGCTTATAAGAAAGATGGAGACAGTCTTTTTAGCAGGGCCTGTTGTGATAAGACAAGGAGTAATGGTTTTAAATTAAAATAGAGTAGATTTAGACACTAGATATAAGGAAGAAGACTTTTACAATGAGACTAGTTAAAGACTGAAACAGGTTGCCCAGAGAAGTTGTGGATGGATGTCTCATCCCTGGAAGTGTTCAAGCTCAGGTTGATCAAGTTTTCAATAGCAACTTGATCTAGTTGAAGATGTCCCTGATCATTGCAGGAGAGTTGGACAAGATGACCTGTCCCTTTCAACCAAAACTATTATATGAATTTATGATAATGGCCTGAAAGAAGGCCAGAGAAGTGAGATGTTTTCTCATCTGAAAGGTAGACTAGATTAGTCATACATCGCTATAATTAAAATAAAATGTGTGATTTTCTTCTAGACAACACTTGGACCTGGCTTTCTGCTGTGGTTTGGTTGGATTCTTGAAAACATTTTATAACAGATGTTGTACACATGAAAATCTATACAGGACAATCTTTCAAGTTAATAGTACAATCTTCTATGTTTGTAGAAAAAAGTGGCTTTTATACAGCTGAAATTACATGAAAAATAGATGTTTAGAGGAAAAAGCATGTACTGGCAGTCATCTGCTAAACAGAGAAAGCCCCATAAACCTGTGGGCCTGGATAATGCTATATGAAGAATTAAATATTAAGTTTTGAGGTGAGGATGAAGAACAGGTGGTATTTTATTTATGCATTCTCAGGTGCTGCCTAATAACTGCTAAGCTTAAGTACATAAACATCATAGGCACAGGGAGGAGAGTTTAAAACACCTCTGTGAGACTGCTGGGTCTGTATTTCCTCCCAGCCATCAAACTCATGATTGGTCCCTGACGCACAAGTTGATCCCTTCTTCCAAATCCCTCCAGGCAGCTTCAGCCCCTCACAGGGTGTTGACTAACTATGAGGTACAGAAGCTAAGCCAAGACAGCTCCTGCTACAGCTAGTAAATACCAGGATATGCCATTTGTTTGGTACAAAAATTTTTTTGTCTCAAAAGATTTTTGTTTTGTTTTTAATGTGCTTACACCATAATGTAAAAGAATTGCATTATGTTTTTCTGTGTACCCTCTGTACCATCCAGGCTTGTCCTTCTACAGATCTATAATACCATTAGCAGGTTTAACTGCATCTAAGGAGGTGAATAAAACTTCCTGGCCACCCCTTGTAATGGACTTTTTGTTAGATGACAGAATTACTCTAGCTTTACGTTTTCTTTAAGGTCAAAAGGTTGTTTTTCTTTTCAGAGTGCTTTTGCCAGGGAACCTGTCACTCTCTGCTCACAAGTGTTTTGTTCTCTACCTGTAAGAGAACTTGAACAGCCAAAACAAACCTGCACAACTTAGATCACCAGAAGAACCTTTCCTAAATACCTGGTGGAATTGATGATGTAGTTCATGCTGTAAAATGCTGATGTAAAATGCTCATGCCATCCAGTTCTCTCACTTCTAAATTAATATGAACCAGTGGCTCCTTACAGGCCCTAGTTAACAGAGAAGACTCTTAGTAGCTGCCAAACAGAAGCTGTGTTGGTATCATGGCTATAAATTCTTTTAAATGATATTATAGAAGGGTTTTTTTTGTGGGAAGAATCACTGGAGGGAGAAGAATGACCAGGAGATGCCTGGAGCGGGGTCAGAGCTGCAGAAATAATGAGTCATTGTAACAACAATACCATTTCTTTCTCTCCTGGCTGCTTTCCCACACAGAAGGAGCAAGTTCAGCACTTGCAGCTCCCAAGACAGCTGCATTTTGTATCAGCAGTATTTCTGTCCAACACTGGAATTTTATTCTGGAAGATGACATCCACTTAATGCCACACAAGTGGTTCAAATGATGAGTCTCTTCTAAATCTTATCCCTTTTCTGAAAACCTAAAATGAAGCCATGAGGAGAGCAGTGATAATACCATTACATCCGATAGTCAAAACTCAAGTGAAGGATATAATCCATGTTCTGGATCCCAGCTATTCCAGCCTGCATTATATCCAACTCCGTCCTATCACTCTCTTAATGAACTTTTTTAAAATTTGTTTTGAAACTACTAAGGCTTCTCAATCTATTGATGACCCAGCATTTCACAGCAGGAGGCTGTTAAGAGTTGCATTTATGCAATGGGAAACAATATTTTAATCTCTAATGTGTCATTTCAAGAACAAATGGAAATTATCACTGATAGTCCCCATTTTATCTTGATGAAACGTTTAGGGAGATGGGCAGATATGTATTTCACCCATAACTGGGCAGTAAAACTGAAGTTGCTTAATAAATTCTGCTTTTGCTCAGTTTGCTGCAGCATCCAAACAAGCTCAGGTTAAAGAATTATTTTGTCAGATTTTGAAATTATGCTGCAGGATAAACAGCTTTGGTTTCCAAAAGGGTTGGAATTCAGAACTTTCTAGAAATTTGGATGCTTTCAAAATGTCCTACTTTTTCTTAGTTGTAAGTCTTGAAGTGTGTTTCTTCACAGATTTTCCTTACATTGCTTATAATTTCATTTGTAATACTTTTTTCATGCTTCCTGTACATCTGAAAGTCTGCCTCCCAGGTTACCATCCCTTTTCTATAATGGGATTAACATCTGAAGTTGCTCCATTGTCAGTTCTTGCCCTATAGGTCCTGTTTGTCTACACGACAGGCGCTTGCTCACAATCCTCTACTTGCAAATCCAAGGAAACAGCACTTATCTTGCACTCCAACAAACCCTTGTAAATGAGTTGAGGAGCAGTGCTGCAGGTGCTGCTCACACATATGGGAGCTTGCTCTTTTCCAAGGTCCATAATGCAGCATCTTCTGCTCCAGGAGGCAAAAGTTATGGTACTCAACCCCATCAGCCAATGTTTCCAGTTTTGTGGTAAAGCATCTAGTAGGTCAACAACTTCCTCTACAAAGAGAGCATATGGCATTGATACTGTGTCAGTGTCCCAAAAGGATGAAACAGTGATCAGGACCAGTGACAATTTGCTGCAAGTTGAAAGGTTTAGTGGTGGGGTTTTTTTCTTTCTTTTTTTCCCTTAAAAGAGAAAGCTGAGTGTGGACTTCTGTCACCTCTGTCTTGTATCACTGGTAAAATCATCCAGTTTTCAGGGGCTAAATGAGGGGACTAGCTTTCCCTGTTCCTGGGTTATGGAAATGGATTATGGATCTGAAAGGTAAGTGGTGCCCAGAGGAGAATTAGCTGCCAAGGCTGTGCTGACAGGTGCAGCTACACCAACAGCTTCTTTCTGAACTCTGCAGGTGTCCTGCTAATTTTCAGAGGTTGCCTGATGGTTTACTTTTGCCTCATTTAATCTCATTTAATGCTGAAAATCATTTATCTCTATTTAGCACAGTTCACAGTCTCTTTAACCTGACAGTGGTTATAGACTCTCAACTGCCTAATCTTCATATAAAATCCCCAGGTCAGGTTTTATTTAATTTGTATCAGTTTGAATCTTTTTAAGGAACCTGAAGGGAGTTTCCACTGAAATGCCCTTGAGAAAGATAAAATGTCATTTTTGAAAGATAAACTAACCTTTTATTTTAAACTTTCAAACATTCTACAAAACTCAGTCTTAACTATTTGGTCATATGAGGTAAATATGATACTGAAATATTATTACTGAAATTTATATTTCAGTGTATGTTTTAATATTAGAAAACATGTTGATATTTGCAGAATAAAAGGGAAAAAATAGAAGTGAACTTCTGAAATTTCCTCTAACAAAATGCAATAAAATCTGATCATCTGCACTTTTAACCTTGCTATGAAATGTCAGTATCCTCTGGGTCAGCTTTGCAGTAGTGACTCCCACTCTTTCTCTTCCCCTTTGCCAACTGTTTCCCTTTCTTTCTTGGATTCCATAACAGAGCTGGCATTTTTCTTATCTCTGCTAGCCTTTCCCACATGTAAATACGTAATTCCCTCCCTCTAACTCCCCCAGTACCAGCTCCTGGCAGTGCATGTACTCTCCAAGTAATAATTCTTGCTGATCTTAGCAAACCATGTTGTTCTTCTGGCTTCCTTGAGTGCTCTCCAGAGCAAAACAAATGAAGTAATGAAGCTTGTACCAAAGCACTTTTCTACATTCTCTTTCCTATGATCTGTGTTTCTGTAATAGCCAACTAGTCTGTGTAAAATGTTAAGTTATTCTCTGCTATTTCAGTAGTGGACATGAATTTTATTTGGGTTTATATAACAGAAATAAACGGATATTTGCACCTGCTCTTTCTCTTTTGCAAAGTGCTTCAATTTCATATTACTATTTTCCTCTTGTTCATTCCTCAAACTCTTAGAAATCATCAAACAACACAATGAACCTCCTCCACATGTTTGCTGGAAGCATTTTTTCAGGAGACCTATAAAACTGAAATAGAAAAGTGATTCCAGATCTATTAAGTATTAGAAAGAACTGCCCAGGGATGCATTGCCATTTGCTACCAAATGGGAATTAGTTTGATATTCAACATTTCTATAACTGGTTTTGTTTGCCAAGACTCTAGAGAACCTGGAAGCTCTTGTCAGAGCTGTGGGAGGCACTGTGTAAGCAAAGGGGAAAAAAGACACCCCAAAAGCTAAGTCACACAATAAACCACTTGCAATCTGCATAGATATAATTTCTGGAGTAAAAACACTCCTTGTTGTTTCTGACTTTGTCAAAGGCCAACTGATACAGGGGATTGCCTTCCTTCACCATGAAGGCAGTGTCTCATAGTACTGGGCACAAACTCGTTGGACAAAATATCTGGCTCCTCATAGTCCAGCCCGAACTGTGAAATCCAACAATTTATGTTTGCATTTTTGTGATGGCCATCAAGATGACATTACAAAAGAAATCTGCAAGAGAGTTAAGTGGGATAGAAGGGCAGCATTGCTGTGGAAACAAGTGTAAGAGTGACATCAAAAGATAGCTGCGCTTAGTCGTGAGACCAGACTCCTTACAGGACAAATGTGCTACCCTGGCTCACAGTTATGACTGTTGGAGGCTGTGGTTTCCTACCTATTCATCAGCAATAATTGTGGGAAATAAATGCCACTTACATTTGGCAAACAGTGTTAAGGGATCTAGGTGAGGTACAATGCAAAGTATTTCAACAGATTGGTCTGGTTTGGTGTGAGTTGCCACGTATTTCCTTGAGACCCAGAGCTACAAAGCTCTAAGTGGGTGCTAAGAACTTTCTTGTCCAGCAAAAGAGAAGTTCCTCTTCATTTAGATTTAGAGGAAGTTTTAGGTGGAAACAGAATCTTTCTTAGTCTTTTTTCCCTCTTTTTTTTTTTCATGCCCTCTTTATATAAGTGAGGATGCTCTACTCTAACAAGCTTTTTTTCTGTGAAAAAGAAAAGTTGAGAAAGGTTTTCTACACATACAAGTCAATTGGTGGCTGAGTGAAGGTTTTCTTGAAGGAGCAAACTTCACAAATGGTTTGCATCTACAGCTTAAATCTCATTAGATGCTTAAGCCTGTCAGGTTGGCAGACACAAAACTAGAGTTAGAAAGCCATTTCCTCTTCCATTTCTATCTCCTTAACCTTTGACAGATGACCTAGCTGGAGTAAAAATGTGATAGCATAAATGTGTATGAAACAAGAAGGAAAGGGTAGAGAAGATTATCACCTTCACATCTCTAGGTCAGTCCATAATAATGTACACAGTAATGTCAGGGTATTATTGAGAGCCTGCATACACTCTGTTTCAGGCAACTGGTCTTGCTTAAGGTATGGAGCAAAACAGAGAAGGGTTTGGAGGTGCAAAAAAGCCACTAACATGATGCATCAATTTCTGACATTCCTCAACTTCTGAGGTAAGCACTGAACCACCTTTTGCCTATCAAATTCTCAATCATTTTACATGCAGTCATCATCACCTACTTTGGAGACTAAATGTAGGAATCTATCAGTACTTTAATGTAGATAATCATCACTGGGGATTTTATTCATATGTGTTAG
This sequence comes from Lepidothrix coronata, assembly GCF_001604755.1. Classification (NCBI taxonomy): domain Eukaryota; kingdom Metazoa; phylum Chordata; class Aves; order Passeriformes; family Pipridae; genus Lepidothrix; species Lepidothrix coronata. Next base: position 2,576,024 of record NW_016690242.1, read on the forward strand.
TTAATCATTTTAACAGAAAATTGATTTAGTTTAGAAGAAGATACCTGGAGCCTACTTAGGTAGGTGAGGTGGTCAGCTTTTCTAGAAGAAGTGAAATGAAACATTGGAATCAGTGTGGGTAGATTATATTCATTCACTGATTTCAGTACAAACACCATTTCATCCTAATTTCTATAGCAATAAATACACTCATTATTTTACTAAGCTTTATTTAAAAACAAATTTGAGAAAAAAAATAACCAGGAGAATATTTGTGCTATTTTTATAAAGTTACTTGGGAATGAACTTAGGGCAGTATTTAATTTGCCAGAATTCTTTTCTTAGGTATTTAATAATTTCCCTAATTGTTCAGGGAATACAGATCAGACTTAAGTATAATTTAAGAAATCACTGAGAAAGTAGAATTTTAATTGCAATCCAATTCTTTTACCCCACAAAATCAAGAATCTTTTTTTGCAAAGATATTGTGTTCAACACTTAAGTATTCCATAAGGGGATCTAGACTTATCTAACCCAGCCTTCTAAACTGAATAATTTAAACCTCCCTCACTTCTCTGACAGAGGTGCAGCCTAAGGGAGAGTTCACTGTGACAGTGTAAGGTAATTAAAATCACAGCACAAGATGACACTTGCTTTCCATGGGACTTGAACTGATTTAGCAACTGGTCTAAATGTATTGCTGTAAAAACAGATCTTTAAAGCATGATGAGGAGTCCTTGAGTTAACATAGGTGTTCTTACCACATTAGCTGGATAACTTCCTTGGCTATTTCTCTGCATTGTGCAATGTTTGGTTAGAACAGATAAAATAGGATTGCTTAGCAGCTGCAGTTATTTAACCTACAAGATTTATTGCATTTGAAAACTGAAGTCAGTTCTCTGAAAGGAACATGCAGTTATTTAGAAATACATGTGAAATATTTAGGGCAAAGTAACTAATCTGGAACAGTAAACATTTCATTTCTGTAACTTAGTCATTGGTCAGTAACTGCACTTTGTTTCACAGGCAATTTTAGGGATTATTTTATTTGACTAACAATATAGAATATAAAACTGAAAACATTCAAAAGACGCTGGTGCTGAAGGTGTTCAGTGCAGAAGCACAAGTGAAACAGCTGTGATTTACCCCACCAGCAGAGCATGCTGGTGTAACAGCACTAGCTCCAGAGAAGTAACAGAGGAGAAACATTCCAGGAAACAGTTATGAAGAGCAAGATTAAAAGACACATACAAGAAATTTTGTGCACTTGTCAGTGGCTGCTCTACAGCTCTCTGTGTTCAAAATTTAGGTCCTCAGATTTCCAGCTAACACTGGAGATTCCAAATTTTGTAGATACTCAATTTTTTTTTTTTCCAAAGATCTTAAGTGAATAAAGATCTTTCAAACAAGACCAGAAGTAAACCAACATCTCATTCATAACTACCCTGGTGAGATTTACCAAGCTGTCAGTTTTTCATGTCTCATAATCAGCTGGACACTGGCATTCTTAGAGCACATACACGAAAAAGCCTTGCACACACAGGGCCCATAGGAGATGGGAGATGAATCAGATGCTGGAATCTGACTGTAAAGATGAGTTTTTTTCTGAAGTAGCAGAGATTTAGATGGCAGATACCCAAGTTTTTCATATAAAATATTCCCTGATGCAGGTTACTGTAGTCCAGTTCTCTCTCTTTTTTGTATATTCCATTGGAATATAGTTATGTTTAGTAACATCTTTGTCTTTCAATGAATACTGAATTATGGAATAATTTCCACAAAAGAGATTGAAAGAAACAGCTACAAACAGGCTACATTGTAAGACTATAGTGTTTAAGAAGAATGTGTGGTTCATAACGTCTCAGCAGAGGAAAGAACTGACTGTGGGTCTTCACAACCACCTAAGGGCTATAACTACTGAACTGATGGATGAAACAGTAGGAGCAATGTTATTTAGTACAGACTTCCCTACAAGGAAGAGTTTAAGGTGGTGACTAAACTGGAATGATAGGGTAGTACTCTTCTGAGACTTACTTGAGTCCCCCTGGCCCATTTGCAGACTGCTTTGTACTGGCTACCTTAAATGCCAAGTATAATAGATACTACTTGTTGGTAGTTAACCTTCTCCATGTACAATTTAGAGGCCTTAAGAATGTCATTGGAGTTTATGAATTTCCACATTTCAACTGTGATGAGTCTGATTAAGTATGCTTGAATTTATTTTTTATTTTGCTTGGTGAATCATCTTTAAGTAACAATGCAGATTTTGAACACAGCTGAACTTTTCCTGCACACTTCAAAGCTTCTGCTGGCACACAGACAAGCACACATCATGGTATTGGCACCTTGCTGCTGTCAGGAGGTTGGGACATGCAAACTCCCCCAACGGCAACAATCAAGAGTGCTCCCACACTTGCTTGGCCCTTGATTGTAACATGTTTGTGTTGTCTCTCTAGAAACTATCTAAATCAGCTTCTAAATGCTCTCAAGTTCTTTTTTCTGGGGAGCAGAAAACTGATGGTGGCTCTGAAAGGCAAGCCTCCCATGGAATGCTGTATGTCAGCCTGGCATGGGGCCCTTCAGCAAGAAATATTTCTTGCTTGTTTATCTTAAGACTTTATGTGGGCTTTTTACAGCTTGAAATAATGTTTTCTACCAGTTCAGGTAGAATATCCTTTAAATGTTTATTTATCTGTTCAGTACAACAATGAGATCTGGGGTCAAATGCTAGAGATAAAAAGGAGAATGAACTAACATGCGCAGAGATGCAGCTAATACCTCTAAGTAAATGTCATGTTCATGGGACTCAGGGTGAAATGGCATTAACCAGAGGAGTGTCTTTTCTCTCGTGTCTTCCGAATCATTCACTGTCCTTTCTAAACTGATATTCTCCCTATCCTCTCATTCTCTTTCTTAGTGACTGTAGCTAGGCAGAGACTTCTCACTGTACAGGCACACCCTCGGCAGAATTTCTTCAGGTGGGCTACTTGCAGATAAAATTAGACAAAAGAACAATTTTAATTTGCCCTACTGAAGCATTTCTCTCCCTTTCTTTGTAATTCATCCAAAGCAATCATGCAAGAGGAAGAGAAGAAACATCCTATTACTTATCCATCCCTAGGGGATTTCTTGAGATACCCAATGCACTTAATCAGAAAATCAACAGTTCATGAAACAAGGAAAATGTAGCTTATACCTGGGGAAATATTCAGGCAGAAGTTCAAGTAATATTGCAAATATTTAATCCATCCAATTCTGAAGAAATCAAAATGGTTCAAAACAGTTCCTTGAGTTATTATAATTATTAAGCTATTGAGTCACTAATTTCCTCATCAACAGGAAGTCAGCTCCTGTGTAAAAAATGGCAATGAAGTCAGAAAATTTTCTAAAAGATGAATCAGTACTATTTTTTTAAGGATATGGTATGGATTTTCAGGTGACCCATCCAGCTGACCAGTGCCAATTTGTAGATGGTAAGGATCTTTTCACAGCAATACTGTGACAGCAGTCCATGTGAGATGTCACAAACATCACGAACAGTTGTCATGTTTAAGCAACTAGGCCTTGTTGGGTGCATTCATTACAGCCTAAAAGTGCTGTACCTCCCTAAATGATAGGCAAAATTAGTCACCCACTATATGGTGTTAACAGGTCATGATCAAGGCTCATAGTAAATTTTCATGGATATGAAATATTTATTTCTTCAGATTAACTGCATATAAGACAAATATCCCTCACATTAAAAGAGGAATTTAATTTGTCCATACAAAAATAACCTCAAAGTCTCTGGGAGCTCTGAAGATAAACTCCTTGGTATTTCCAACAGGCTGGAAGGAGAGGAGAAAAAATTTCTGTCTTGGTATAATTGGACTCTTGTCTCTTTGAATCCCATTTTGAAGCTGTTGTGCTTTAGGACCCAGCGAATGTGGGCTTTGGTGGCATGGTACACCACTGTGCAAGTAGGGAGCCTGTGGAGTGTGTAGGGAAGGTTTTGAGGAAGCAGCATGTCCTTTCCAGAGCAGGAACTCTGTGAGACATGCTGCTTCCTACCCAAATAACCATGGTGAGCACTGGCCCCAGCTGCTGATGTGTCCTCCATCCTGACCCTGCTTTGCACTCCCCAGCCTGTGGCTTTCCTGGAAGATGAGGGAATTTTTATTTTGAAGCAGTTCAGCATTTATGAATTGTAATGAGTAATGATATAAATCTTCTTTTTAATGATTTTCAAATTGAGTTATATTTTGTATTTTTAAAAACTTCTTAGTCAAGATTGATGAGTATAATTTCCTATTCTCTTTTCTAGTAATCAGTGAAATGGTATCTCATTTAATTGTGGAGTATGTCAGTTCTGTGTGGCACTGGAATCAAAATGGATTAAAGAAAGAATTGTATCAGGTAATGTCTGCTCCATAGCAGAAATTCAGATAGTTGTCCCACAGTGCCACAGTGCCACATGACTTCTCTGTCCAAATCCAGCCCAGCATGTTCCAAACTTTGTTTTTAATAACACATAAGACGATCACTTCCTCAGCCCAATCTGTTGCCAAACCCCAGCGAAACAGAAATGGTACCACAAGGGCTGAGTTTCATGGCACTGTGACAGCAGGACCTGGGATATCTGATGGACATCCATTTCTAAAAGTGAATTTTTCCCCCTTCTGAGCCATGAAAATGCTTTCTCAAAAACATTACTGAAAAAGAATGATTTTATAGACAGAATGGTTGTATTTTTTGGGACATTATATCTTTTTGAGTCATAACAATTCAAAGAAAAAGAGAAAATGGACAGCCCTCAGGACAATTCAAACAACTTTTAAACTTGGAAAGAAATCCTTATTATAAGAAATGAGTTATTTCAGCATTTTTCCTGGTTATTACATTTTAAGAACCTTTTCTGGTTTAATTGGCAATGCTAACTGGTTTTCATTTTTTTACCAAATGTGTGGGAAGAGTTAATAAATAGTGTCTGTCAATAGTAAAGTCAGTAAAGTATGAGCTGACTCACATGGGCTAAAAGAGCGCAAAGCAAAATTTTAGGGGATGTAAACTAATGGGGCAAAACTAACATGATTTTCTAAAAGATGCTATTGTCATATTTGGCTGTGGTAGGGCATGCCTGAAATTAAAACTGATGAAGCAAATGGAAACATCAAATTAGCTAAGAAGGTTTTAAAGCCCAATCCTATGGGATTCCCAAGACTTTCAGTGAATATTACCTGGAAAAAGGCTGGAGGATTAGACTTTTGACAATATGGATATGGTGGGATGCTTCTGGATTAGTTTTATGGAACACCATAAAATAGTGGATTATAAAATCAGGAGTCCATAATAAAAGCTAACTGCAAACACTTTATAAATGAATCTTTCTATTTTAACTTTGGGAGAAAATATGACTTCAGAAGTGAAGGAACCATCCATGTTTCCTCCAAATAGCTCTAACTAGGCATTATTTTATGTAGTAAACTAAACTGGAGACAATGGCTCCTTTCACATTACAGTGTATTAATAAACTTTAGTTTGAAAAAATAGATGTTTGGTTCCACGATTATGACTTTGCAGGAATAGCCTATTACCCAGATTAAGATTTCCAAACCCACTTTACGTGAATAAAAAAAATGAAATACAAGTGAGCTCATGTATACGCTTATACATTTCTCGGTATAATTTGTGTTCTATACATCCAACTTTTAGATGTAAACCTTTAGGGACCACGCCTTTTACTAAACATCAAAGAAGATGTTCATCTAAGTTAAAAAGGACAGTCTTGTGCAACAAGAGGAACTGCTGAGCAGATTTAGCTTTGGAAAAATAGTGTGGCTATTTATGCAGCTTGTAAAATATTGATGAGTTTTATTTTTTGAAGCAGATTTGAGGTATGGGAATCGGTCAATGATATGTGAAAATAATTCCACTGGTATCTGCCTTCAAATATTGCTGCAGCATCTTTGCTTTTCACTATACTAGACTCCAAATCTATGTGTTTATAGGCAAAGAATCCAAATATTTAATGCAGAGAAGAAAAAAAGTATGTAATAAGACTAAATATAAAATAAAATTGCACTGACATAGGAAACACTTGGCTAAATAAACTAAGGGTATGTCCATCTTTCTTTCTGCTGATGGACCAGCTTTGCCTTGCTGTGCTGAGGTCCAGTTGGACATGACTGTAGTAGTGCTAAAAACTACCTATTTGAGAGGCTGGTTTTCTTGGCATTTGGTACCAGAATTCCCCAAACTGAAGTCTGCCTGATATCAAAGTCTTTCTCTTCTGTTTTAGTCAAATGAGTTAGGTCCTCTATGATTCAACTTGCAAGTAACTTTCACTAACTTTGTGAGAGCTACATGTCTAACTGGACTACAGGACATGGCTTCTCTTTCCTGCTTTGCATTGTGATCATGAGAGGACTTTCCTTGTTCACAGAACAGCCTAAGTAGAACTAACAATGCATCTGTGAGATTGTGACTTGAGGCTCAGCCATGTGCTGGGGACCAAGATGTCCCCAGTTTTCCTGTTGATGGGATTTCCTAGCTCATGTGCAGTGTCAAGAAAATACAGCTTCACAATGTTTTTAAAGTCACTTCAGGCCAGCAGCAGCCTTGGTGCCTTCATGCAAGGCTGAGACTGGGCTGGTACCTCCAGGTTGAAAGCCCTGGGGTTACAACACAGAGATGGATAATATGGATCTGCAGGAGTCTGTGCATCTGCAGAAGCTGAAACACTTTCTTTATGTTCACTTATCTGCTCAACTTTAGCCCCAACGCCTCAGATACAGGGCACTTGTCTGTAGATGAAGCATCCCTAATACCTGTGTTAATGGTGTACATATAAGCACACTGAAAGGACTCCTAGGCCTTGTGGATCTTCAGATGATGTAACACTGGGTTTTGCCTGTATTTCTTTGTAACTTCTCAGTCAAACGAACATACTAATTTTTCATCTGTCAGGTTTCCAATATTTTTCATTGATATGAAAAGTATATATGTACAGGGTATACAATGAAATCTCTGACTAAGCTTTGTCAAAGCATAACAAAAGAAACAAACTGCGTTGAGAAATATCAGTCTGAGTGAGACTGACTGTTTAGTGAGAACATACTTCTCTGTACACTTCATAGGGAAGAAAGGAACAAAGCATTTTGCTTCCTTACTTTACAGACGTTTTGGTTGGACTTGATTACTCTTGTACTTTTTTACAAAAAATTATACATTTGAAAGGCAATTCAGTCTTACAACACTAGTCTGTCATTAAATCATGATATTTAGGCTTTTATTTCTGTTCCAGCTTAGCAGTGGAAGAAACTATTTGACTTCTCTTCCTTGCTTGGCAAAACGATCATGAAAGGACCTCCCTTGTTCCCAGGACAGCGTAAGTACAAATAACAATGCATCACCTGTGGGACTTTGGGATTAACCAAAGGACAGAAATTTTGAGGTATGACAAGCAGCACTGCTTACCAGGCCTGCATTTCACATGTACTGAGTGCTCTGATTTCTTCCCATAAGTTCCTTACTGTGTGGCTTCTACAGGATGAATTCCATCAGTTTGTGGTTTACTCTTATGTTGGTCATTCTCAACCATCAATGCATTTGTGAACCTCCCTGTTGTTTTATTAGCATGACTGGATCCACATGAACCCAAATCTCTGGCCTTTCCCATAATCTGCTACAAGGCCACCCTGTAAGCGCTTTCTGATTCAGCTCATGTGCAGGGAACCGACGCAAGAACCATTACACAACATGTAAGGTGTATATGTATTTTCTCATGCTACTCTCCACCCATCCCAGCCACTAACTAGACATTAGGTGTGACAGAAGACATCTTGTCAGACATGGGTAAATGTGATAGACCATTCATCTTCCTTGTTGTTGCTGTAACATTTATAGCTTTCTTCTTTTTTCTGCAATCAATGGGAGAATTTGAGTCTTAGAAACTGATTGTGTTCCTTACAGATTTCAAAAATAAACAAAGTCATGAACAACACAGCTAACATCTTAAGGTTTTTTGTGTTGAAATTTAAAGAAAAAAAAAAGAAAAAGAAAAAAAGAAAAAAAATCCACTTATATCATAGTCTGTGCCAAAAAATGTTGGCAAAAAGTCAAGAAGTCAGTACCAGAACACATCCCTGCTGGATGATGACAAGGACTAATTCAGTGCAGCAGCATCTCCATTAGCTGAAAGGACTGAGGCTGTGGGTGCCATGACAGAGACCTTGAGGGTTACCCCATGCTCATCTCAGTCCCACTTCTGAGATTTTGTGGCATGGCAGCGAGTCAGATATAAACAGGGAGAATAAAAACAACCATCACCTAAGGACAAAAGTTATTAAATAAGAGATTAAAACCAGCCTGTTTATCCTGGTTGATTTTTCAGAAATATTTAAAGTTAATTGTATCATTATGAAGAGAATGGTAATGTTTTTATTTGGTACTTTTTCTGGATTGCCTTTCAACTGGATGATAGGTGTATATTAAATTCAGCTTCAGTCCCAGATCCTCCTTCCCTCCCCTCCCCCAGCAAACTATCACCCTTACTTTACACGGCTTTGTGGCCTCTTGTGGTATAGCTCCCCTAACTGAGCTGACAGACCTATCCGTCCTTGCAATCTTCACCAGGCAGTCTGCTTCCATCAGTCCTCCTTCTCTTTCATGTATATAAATATATATGGTATGAGCCATTGATTGTGTTTTAGTCCTCATGAAGAGGCCAAATGATAGCCCTCAGACCTTTTAAAATTGCATATTTTTCAGTCAACTGTGTTCAGGGCTGACAGTTAGAGGCACTTGAAATTCCAGCTTTCCTCAAAGAGATCTGCTCTTTGCTTCCCAGCCTTGGACCAGGAGCTCATTCCATCAACTAACCTTCAAGATCAAAAATGTTCTGGTATTGAGTCTTACTGGAACTGGAAGGAGCAAGTGAAAGGCTGTGTATTGCAGGAATCCAAACTATTCAGTATGTCAACACTGTTTGAAGAGCCACGTGTGCGTCATATTCTTGTTTGCAAGCTAATTAGATTGCTTGTTTTGAAAGATGGATTAATGAATTAATCACAGGGTGCGGTAGATGGTTTTTTTTGGTATTCTGAGACTGATTTAATATGAAGGGTTTTATTTTTTTCCATGTATGATTCATTTCAGAACTGGAAAACACATAAAGTAGAAGTCAAAATGATAACTATGTTAAAAAATGGAAATTATAATCACTACCATCTTTGGCACAGCAAGCTTTCTTTTATGTTATCTAAAACTGTAGATAGTACAAGCAACCATGGAAAGAGGGAATGATATGGAAGCTTTCTAGTTAATAAATCAAAGCTGAATGGAAAAGGGTGTGGTTTTGATTACACAAAATGCCAGACAGGTTTCTGGTTTGCAAATCTGAAAACAGGGGTGGTTCACATCTTGATATTTTCTCATACTGCAGCATTTATGGAATTTATACTATTTTTTTTCTTTATTCAAATTAATTAATTTTTGGGTAACCCCCAGTGTTACAAAATTCTCTGCCCCAAATTTACGGATTCAAAGGCAGAAGGTAGCAGAGAATGGGATCTGACCCAGTCTCTGCTCAGTCTCTGCTAGATTCTGCATAGATGGAGACACTCATTTCTGGCCAGTTCTCCAAGTTGGGTATTTATATGTGCATTTTTTGCTTATTTTCCTCTTTTTCAGCTTTCCCATTGTAGACAGCTGCCCACCTAATAGGCAGAATTCTTCACATCCTTTTCGTGGTGACCTAACCTGCTGAGCACTGCATGGTGAGATCCTGGCACTTGGCACACAAGAAGGGAAAGAGTCCTAATGTTAGGCAATGCCAAATTGTGTGATTCTGAGCAGGACATTTTGCATGAACTGTAAACCATCTGGTCTTCAACTGCTTTGAAAATGAGAGGTGAAACCAGATTTTTGAAGATATTTACCTTAATAAATAAAGATAGATAGAAATGTCCAAGAACAGGGATAAGGCACCCTAGACACTTTCTAAAAGTTCCTGGGAAATTCCCACTTTATCAATAGGAGTTAGGCAGCTGGGCACTTATTAAAATCCCACAAATCAAACACCTTTGTAAATGCAGTCTTTGTTTCTTGATCCCTTCTGTTTTCACCTTTGCTGTACAAACACTCTCTGTACAGATACAGTATTGTGCAGTTCTTTACCCAGCAAGCTCCTTTTGGTTCTTCTTCATTACTAATGCTGAAGAAATAACAGACCAAAGTACAGACTTCAAACTCTCCATTACTAGTAAAGGGGACATTGTACAGGCCAAACATATGCATTAAGGCAGTGCACTGAGTCAAGGCAGTTTCACACCTGCTGATTAGGAAAATAAGCATTTTTCTTGAACGTTAACTAACTTTTAAATGGAAATTTAGCAGAAAAAAACCACCCAGTAAGACAGTCCTAATTATGTTTTGGACCATGACTATGCAAGCATCTGAAAGAGACATTATCAAACCTACTCCTAATGGAATAGATTTTATCAAGCCTACTCCTCATGGAATAAGTTTGACCATAGTGAATGAATGCTACCAATAATCTATACCACTGCTAGGTATGCATTTATTGCCATTTCTTTTCCCATTTGCTTAGTTTGAAAGCAGTAACATAGGGAAAGAGCGGTCACAGTCATTCAGCAGTTGCAAAAATATCACTCATGCTTTAGTGGGCTTTATGAAGCATTCAGTGCTGCTGAGATTTATTGCATCAACTGGAAAACAAAATTGTTATTATTTTATGTTTTCAGGTGTCTAAAGGTGAAAAACACTACCTTTTAGACTTGTTGACCAGTAGAGTGATGCATTTCAAAGCTCTATTAATATTCTATGCTCCCATGTGAAAGTCCAGATAGCTGAATTTTTGATTTCTTTTGCTTTTTGTATGTTGGCTGGTGTATGATAGTGCTGTAATATGACCATGTGGCCAACAAGTTTATCATGTAGTCCTCAAAGAATGTAAATCAATATTGCTCCTTGAAATAAAATATGCTGCTTTTATCACAGAGCATACTGTACAGAATAGACAGTGGGATGGATTTGCTAAAAGGGACAGGGAAGGAGGGCTCTGTCACTGGCCTCAGCATCACAGCAGGCCAGGTCATGTGGTGGGAGCCCCTCTGCTCACTCCTACTCTCCCTCTCCCTACAGCGACTTCCCCACCCCCATTCAGAGTGACACCCCCCAGTCCTGTGTTCCTGCCCAGGCCCTGCTCCTCTTGCTCTGTACCCTCAGCCCATGTCTCTTGCAGTGAGCTGCCTGTAGCTCTGCACAACACTGAGACAGATGTCCTCCTCAAATCAAAGCAATGCTCCCAGCACAGGCTGTGACTTGCACTGGGAATAGGGATTTCCCCAGGCAATGGCAATGGGAAGTGCCCTGTGTACCCAGAAGGATGGACTCTCTTGTATCCTTAGTTTTTCTGTGATGTCCTCGGAAAACTTATTTGCATTTTCAGCATTACTTCAGCTAAGACAGTCATTCATACTCATAGCAAAATCTGGGCTGAAAGGAGTTTGGAGTTCACCTGGCTAATAAGCACTGAGAACACGGTCGGGTCTGGCAGTTCCTTGTTTTTTCATGAACACGGTGCAGGTAGAGGCTGTTGAAGTGGGCAAAGCAGGAGGAAGTGCAATGAGTCAAAGAATGCTCTCCCCTCCTCCTTCCAGCCTAGGATTCCTTAGCCAGGGAATGAACATTGCTGCACAACTAGCAAAAATAGCTCGTGATCAGGAGGGAGAGTGTGAGAGCTGAGACTATCTTATTTTCCTCTGATTTACCTTTCTCAAGTGCTTAAGATATGACCCATCTCTTTTCTCTCCACAAAGCCATCTGAGCTGTTTCTCAGTGGCTTCTTCACAGAGCTGAGGGTTTCAGCAATAAATAGTTCAAGGGCATTTTGAGGCTCTGAGGTCTGGAGCCTCACCCTCTGCAGCTGAGACTCAGCACACTCCTCCCTAACACTTTATGGGCTGAAATCAGAAAGCAATTTTTGAGAAATCAGATTTCTCAAAACTGAGAAAAAAAGAAAACTTCAATATTAAATGCTACTGAATGCTCACTGTTGTATTCAAAGGCATTCATGTCTGTTCGGGATAGAAAAACTGCAGGTGTCTCTTCAAAAAATGAGGCAGTAAAGAGTTGGATGACTCTCTGTCAGCTCTATCACAATAGGTTTGGAAAGAGCTTCTTTATTGTATATCTGGAGATCAAGAACAGTTTTCCATCAGCATAACTGCAGAGTCTGTAATCTTTTTTGAGTCCCAGATTAAAGAAGAAAATATAAAATTAGAAAACAGAATAAGGTGAGATCTACTTCAGTGACACATTTATTTTTTTAGTCTTTCTGGCTTTAAAAAGTTTTATGATAATTAGAATCTGTGTGATTCATACTTTACTGTTTTATTTTAGTACTGCTTAAGTTAATTCACACTAGAAGAATGCAAAATAGCTATTATGAGACCAGTTAAGGAACCCACTTTAATTGCCAGTACAAAAGTTACACTTACGTGTCTACTAATGTATAATATATCAGAAGGAAGAATATCCAAGCTATCTGATGAAATTAAACCATACTAGGGAGATTTTAAATTTCCTCCTTCAATATAAACTGATCTCTAATTATCTGAACATTGATTTAGATTTAAAAAGAAGACTCTTGACAGAATTGGAAGCAACAAACTCTGATAAAACCTAATCAAGGAAATGCCTTTAATATTAAAAGAGATATTTTCCAGTGTTTTATAGAACAGGCTTCATAGCAGTTTTAGTTCTAATCCCATTTGAAGACATAGTGGAGTAAAGCAGTGAGTTAGTTGCCCCACTAGAGCATGTAATCCTTCACATCATACATCCAGCAACTCTGCAGGCACTAAAATAAAGGTCAAAAATTTTTTGTTTAGCCTTTGTTTATTTGCTTGCACCCACAGATGAGCACTGGCAAAGCAGAGCTCGGGTAAGGCAAATACACGTGCTGCTGCAAGGGAATGCTGCTTTGTGCCAGATCATGTTTCTGCACTTAAAAGAGGTTACTGAAGTTTTTGGACTCACTCCAGCTCTTGTTGAAATCGTGGTAGGATCCCTTTGGCTGGCACAGGGGGGATTGTACAGGTTCCTTGTTCTCCAGTGCAGCAGCCTGGATCCATGAGAGAGAGTAAATACCATTTGTCATAACTGTTTTTCTCATGAGACTTCCCTCCCCCTTTCAGGGAGAAAGAGGAAAAAAGTCTTGCTTGTTATGCTGTTTTCTACTGGAGGTATTTTTATAAAATATTCTTCTTTAACATCAGTAAAACTCAAGATTCCTCCTTGTTGAAAATTACTGTGATGATGGGAAGCTCTTTTCTGCTTTGGTAATGCCAGTAAATGCCTTTATTCTCTTGTCTCTTTAAATAGCTTTTATTAGTATAATCTATCCTCTTTATCTTGCTTCCCACATACAAAAAAAAATATCCCATAGACAATAGTGTTCATAAGCATTTATTACATACTATGAGTTTTAGTACTGCATTTCACACTAAGCTTTTAAAAATGTAAATAGGCATTGCCATCTTAGAAATGTTGCTGCAAACTTCCTGAGTACTACACTCCCTCCAAGAAAGCTCACTGAGTAAAACCATTGTAATTCAGATGGCAAATATATTAAAGAATTTAACTTATAGTTAATATATTAAGGTGCTTAATAAGGATTTGGCCTGAGAAAACAATAAGGCTCAATAATACTGTATGCTCACCAGCTTGAAGTTCAGCCCCACCAAATGAGACAATGTGATGTGCTGTGAGCTGAAACTGCATTCAAAAGCCTCCCCACACAAGCAGTTAGGCACCTAATCCTATTGTCTGGAAGACATCAGTTTTGCCCATATTCATCTGAAATTATGGTCAGCGCTGCCAGTACAAAGGGAACCTTCATTAAAAGTGGCTTGTTTTATTCCCACATAATAGATACAATGTTTTACATTTCATAAATTAGTCTTTAACTTGCCTGAACTTTAACTTCTCTTTTATAAATAGTTCAGTTCCCAGTATGAGCTGGGAATGCTCATTTCCAAATAATTTGGAATTTATAACTCATGATCACATCAGAGGCTAATATCTCAAACAGCATGCTTTTATGCATCTTGTTTACATAGATTACTTTTTAAATATCATTGCCGTTCATTAGGCTGTATATACTATGATTAACACCCTTCTCAGCAATTAAGTAATTTATCAGATGATAGACATTACTGTACAGGACCACCATATACTGAAAAATGAGAGAAGCAAGTATCTCTGTGCTAATTATTGCCAGTGATAATCTTTCTTTCCAGAAAGATAATGAGGCAGATTTTGCTTTCAATAATGCTAATATAAATGCATAATAATTCTGGCACATGCATAATGTGGTTCTTCCAGAGTCACATAGTCATAGCTGGACTACATTCATCCAGTAGAACAGATTTATTATCCCTGTCTGGATCAGAACAGCTGCCCCCAGCAGTATGGCTGACTTCAAGCTTAGGGATAAAACCTCTCATCTGTGATCTGAAACACAAGTTTAGGAATTTTTTTAATTTTTTTTTTTTTACATGGCACATTATTTCTAATAGATGATTTTTTTCTAAAATAATGTTCTATGTTTTTCACCTCCTCAGCTGATGAGAAGTGGCAAAGAAACAAGGATGCTTCTGGCAATCAGAAATCTGACTCCAGGGATACAAGCTGAACTCATCGCCAGTTTGCTCCTAAAGTATGGAGCCGCAAGAAAGCCATTTATTGGGTTAAATCACTGTTAAAATGAGATGGGCTGAATTCTGCTCACCATCATTTAGTTTATCAATAAAAATATTACCACAGGGATTCCACAATATTCCCCATGGATTTTTTTTCCTTTTCTCTTTTTGACACTTAAAATTCCACTGAAATAAAAAGATGAAGCTACTCTCCTACTCTGGAAATACTTTACAAAGCAATTTCTTGTCACAGATCTATGATGAAAAATCAGTGCAGTTTTTCATTTTTATGGAGCTTTTTATGTAGTTCTTTGCAAGTTATCACTAAGAAATGAACTGAAATTATGGGTCATAATGAAAGTTAAAGAGCAGCGATGTTGCAATGCAGTTTATTAAAATCTGCTTATTCGAGCAACTACTTTTCAGTGGCAGGTATGACTGCCCCATGCAAATCACTAGTCATGAGTTTCAGTGGCAGTTTGCCTATGCAAGACAAGATGAACCCAAGTGATTATAATCCCTGCTTCCATCCTCTGCAGTAGAAATTTGCACAGTGACACACAACACCAGATGCTGGACACTGGCTACTATAATAAAAGCTAATTTGAAGGATGGTATGGGCTGCGTTAATTTTCAACATGGCAAAACACTAACAGTTGGCCCAAGCTTGGGCTGGTGTTGTTTCATCAGCAAACTGAAAAGGGAATTAAGTCATGAGTCACACAGAAGGCTGTAGACGATAATTATTTAGATTAGTCAAAGTCACAGCCGTCTGAAGGGATATTAGAGTAACCTAAGAATGTGAAGTAAAGCAGCACAGTGACAGCTGAAATTCTTTGTAGCTTAAAAAAAAAGAAGAAGGAAGAAGAGAATAAGGCATTTACCTGAGAATATGGTACAATTTATGGAATAGCTTCAATAAGGAACTGAAAAAACTTCCATGGCCTCCCTCTTTCCTCTTCCCCTGCCCCCTCATCCTCCTCCAGAATACTCTAGAGTCTGCTCGCTAGGAAACCTTGTAAAAATTATGGATTGCTTACATGAAATTTCTGCGTGATATGAGGTAGATAAGGGATTAAACCCCAAGCTTCTGAAATTACACTGAGTAGCAGTAAGCCCTCAGACTGTAAATTATGTTTTTCCTTAGAATTTAAATTATGTTTTTATTCAAGGAAAGAAAACACCTGCAGAGCAGCCGCATTACAAAGGGCTGCAGTGGCCACTGCAGCATCCTGGGTGCAGCCCAGGCCATCAAGACAGCTCTCACTGAGCCCCTGATGGGGCACGAGCAAAAGAATAAACTCTTGGATCCTTTCCAGGACATTAGCTGGGTATTGCATTGCTCAGGACATGTTATGATGTGGGACAAGGCACCAAACTACAAGACCAAAAAGTCTCCAGTGAGCTGGAGCTGCTCTCTTTAAATTTCAGGTCCCCTTTCATTTTTGCATCCCATCCAAAGATACTCCTGCAAAAGTCAAAGATCCAGAGAGATAAGGAATAATACTAATTTCTCAAACATGTTACCAGAGACTATACTCTGGGGCTGTTGTTAAAAGACAGTCATCCCCTACAGTTAAAAACAGTGTCTAAATTGAACTTTAACTTCTGAAACAGGCTTTTGTTTCTATAAGCCATGGTTAGAAATCTGCAACAAATGCAGCTACGGTGCCCCAAATACTAGTGTTAGATATGAAAAAATATTCAGAGGACACTCTGAGCTGCTGCTCTAAACAGCATGGCCAAAATTCACAACGCAGAGGAAGTGATACAGGCAGTGCCGTGGCTCCTTCAGGGAGTTTAGACTAGCCCCTTTCTGTTTGAAGGCTGGTTACCAAAGAGGTTTGGCATGGGACAAACACTTAAAACTGTCACTAGTTACCGCAATTTTCTAACACAGAGTTTCCTCATTCATCTGCAATAAGCAATAGATTAATTGAAATAAGAAAGGTTTCTGAGACCAAGAACTAAAAAACTGTGGCAAGCACAGACAACTGCTTTAATTAAAAATCCAGCAATGAGAGAAACATCTGTAAGAAAACAAATCTTGACTAGTTTGCCCATCATGTTGCCTCTCTGAAAAGGGTATAAAGTACACATCTGAATTTTTCTATCTGAGAGCCACGTAGTTTCAAGCAAGCAAACAACGTGTTACCCAGATAGTGCAACACTCAACTGGAGACCCAGCAGCAAACAATCAGCTTAACTAAACACCCCTTTGAGAGTAGCTCTTTAGAGAGCCAGCTGGGCCACAAAAACTGCTGACATCTATGCAATTTATTGGCTTTCTTCAAATGAAGACCTCTGTATAAGGAAACGATTCAAGAGACAACTAAACTCTGCTAGAGTCATAATTAGCAAATAATAGGTTCCATTACACATACTGCTGTATATAACTCATATAATGACAGACCAAGCTCTCTTTTTCTCAAAAAACATTTTATTAACATTACTTACAAATTTATATTTAGAAAATATTTAGGTGAAATAAATTGAAATTCAGACGTTACTGAAATACAAAACATACAAGAATGTGCAATATCACCATAGGCATAATCTACCATAAGAAATAAAACAGTGCCTTCAAAAGAGGGATTACACTTTTGCAGAAGCTCCTGCTGTTCTGCTCTAACAGCCACTGCATTAACACAAATATCAAGATCCTCTGCAGATGTAATCAGCATAAAATCAGTACAAATACGCTGATTTATGTCATACAAGAATCTGGAGTGTAACTTAACAGAAATTTCAAATGTCATGAAAGGTAATGGCTACATTGTTATTTTAATACTCAACTAGCTTATTCATTGCCTTTGTCAGAGTGTTTATCAATGTATCCCTACTCCCAGTTCTCTCTTGTGCGACGAACTGGATTCAAGTTTATACTTCTTCTACTGTTATGAAGACTTCTGAAAGCTTTGACTATGAATGTTAACTGTAAAAGACAGTCTATTTAAATGATAGTGCCAAAGTGTGTAAAATGCCACGGCAATAAATCTCTGAACATACTTTTGAAATGTTCCTTTTCTTTAGCAAGCAGAGGATGCCAAAAAAAAAAAAAAAAATCCGTGGTAGACTTTAACTGTTGTTCTCTTCTTAATTATTCTAAGAGACAATTGACTTTTCAAATTTTAATTGATTTGCAACAGCTGAAATATTCTCCTAAGGCGGTAGTAATATTCCCCCATAAAAACATGGAAATCTAAACACCTGTCTTTGCCAAAGTATTATTGCAAAGACAAGACAGCAGAAGAACCAAACTTAGGTTCATTCCTCTATTAAATGCAGTTCTTTATAAAACAGTAAGTTAGATAAAAATGAGTTCTGAAAGACAGAACCATGTCAGTATAAAACTGTGTGGAAACTACCTTACAAAAGAATAAAGTGGAATCAACAGAAGGTGTTTCAAACATCCAAGTGCACATCAGCTTTAAGACTTCTGGTTATACATCTGAGGTTTTTTAATCAGTTTTCTCATTATTTTTCTGCGAGATACACTCATTGGCTTGTTGATTCTCGGTTTCTGAGTCCCTGCTAACAAAACAAAGGAGGGATTTAAGGAAACAGCATGACAAAACTGTTACTACTCTTTATTGTTTGCAGGGGGTTTTTTCATGTTATGCTGTTCTAACAGTTGTCCAATAATAACGAACAAATCAGAAACTGTAAAATGTGTTTTGCACACCTTATTCTCACACACTGTAAGACCTCCAGTGTGTTCACCTTTGGTACTGGAATCCTACTTTGCTGCCCTTTTCCTGAGCAGTCATCAAAGTCTTATCTAGCTGTCCTTATCCAGTGAAGCAGAATGAAATTAAATACACTGCTCTCCCTAAAAAAAAAATAAAAACCCAACAACCAAACCAAAAACCATACACAAGTAAAAAAACTCAAATTATCATTACATTTCTCTGAACAGTGGGGAAAAGGCTAAAATATAACTGGTGCTTAAGGGAGATCAAGAGATGAAATGTGTTTTCTGCACAAAACTCAGAGAAGCTGCAGAGTGGCCTAAGACAGTCAGAGTTAATTCCAGAAATGCTTACAAAGGCTGCATGAAATGTTCGAGTGCAGTTCAGAAAACACTTTTGATAGAAAACCTTTGTCTTTTTGCTACTTATATACTAGCAGCAGTTCTCAATCCTTTTGCTGTCACCCCAATGCATTTTTCTTTTCCAATATAAACTTTTTTGAAATTAAATTAATCAGAAACCTTTTCACTTAAAACACTATAGGTGAATTTAGTGAGCAGTTGTATATTTGCACAGGGAAGGTCAACTGAATTCAACTTGAGACTCCAGAAGGTAACAAGAAAGATTCTGAGGAGGAAATTCTGGGAGTAGGACAGGAGTGGCTTAAGTTGCCTGAATTATTTGCTTGATATTGCCATGCACTCCCAAGCTATAGAAATGAATATGTACAGCAGTACATTAATTAGCACTAATTATGCCCTTAACTTTGGTCTTTGGCTGTACCAAGCCTTACTGAATTGTGAAATTCAGAAGTTGGTGAAAAAGCTTATAACTGATGCTTGATGTTTGGCTATCCTGGTGCTCCACTTACCAGACAGACAGCATTTCCCTACTTCTTTCTTCCAGAAAAAAAAAAAGTGAGGAAGAAAGAACACACAGGTGGATCTGGCTGGGCATGGGCAGGGACAGAGCATGGAGGTCAGATGCTGAAGAGGCAGTTTCCTTCCTCCTCTCTCCCTGCACACTCCAGACTGGAGCCTGGCCCTACCACTTCACAGGTACTAATAGATGCAAATTAGATAATCACAAGCATCTCAGATAAACTTAGCATGCTATTAAAGACTCTCTTATAATACTACAATGGCAGAGACACACTCAGATTTGTCATCCACAGAAATATTAATGTCATGACTAACTGGCAAGCAATATTTTTATTTCTGAGGACAGTGCTTGGGGTGCAATCCTTGCCCCAGCTCTTGATTTCCCGAAGAATTGTCTTCCAACTTAAGACTTCAGATTACATATCTTCAATACTGAAGTACTCCACTCTCATGCATTTCGTGTTTAAAACAAAGCTACTTTTAAAGTTTTTCTTTTTTCCTATTTTCCAAAGGCAATGTACATGCTAGATACAGTCTTAAATTCTTTTCCCATTAGTATCAATTTTTAAAATACTGTGCCGTGTCTGCTTCCTGAATCTTCCAGGGAACAACACACAATTATGCTTTTCTCTCTCACACTTATTTTCATATTAAATGAGTTAAACTAGAGTATTAAAACTTTTAATAGCTGGTATGAACATATGACTGCAAGTAAAAGCATAACTGTTTTGATTTACAAGCACAGCCAGTAGCTGGTTTAAATAAAACCATTAGGAAAAATCTATTATCATTCCAAGCCTTCCCCCCAAGGCCACAGAAACAGTTTACTCAGCACAATTAATGAGGCAGAAATCTTTAGTAATGGGAATAGGAAATGGGAGTTAACAGCAGGGAATCGAGGTAGGATGGTAACTTCTGAAAATACTAAGGGAAAAGGTAAATTGATTTCACAACTCACTTTAATCTTATTTTAAAAATATGCAGAATAAAAGGATATATTAATTAGTGTTCATGCAGGTACTGAGCAGTTTAAAGATTGATTCCTTGTGGGCTCCAGTAAGTAAGTGGGCTCAGTCTTTTTGTGTGGCCTTCTCTACACTTCATTAATATATGGTGTAACCACCTCCATTGCACTGATCTTGCCAGAAGGATTTAGCATTGCTTTTCAATTTTCCCTTAATGTGAAAACATCAAGTCCAAAATGCAAAAAGCATACCCCTGTAGCAACCCAAGGCAAGTAAAAGAACACTGCGAATACTGGCTGCTGTATGTGGATTGCTTTACCTGCTTATGAGTGACAAAATAAAAAAAATCTTACCTTTTCTACAGACATTGTAGCAATCTGTTTCAGTAACAAAGTTATTGGCATTTCCACCACAGCCAGTGTATTTGAACTCCTTACATGATTTAGTCTTGGCATCATAGTAATAGCGAGGCACAGAAGAGGAACACAGTCCTTCATCCTTAGGGCTATAGCATAGCAAGGGACCAGCTTGGGGAAAAAAAAAAAAACAACAAAGAAAAACATAAGAGAGAGGAAGAAAAATTATATAAATATCATCTCTGTGCATGGCTTCTTAAAATTTACCCTGCAATAAATTTTGTGTCTAAACTGCTTTTTTTCCCCTCAGTGAACTGACATGACTATTACTGAAGACTTCAGAGACTTACTGCATCTAATTCCTGTGAGTTGCGAATTTGAGACAGCAACAGATCAGCCCAGAAAACAGGATTATTGTCCCACAACTGAAATTCATAGCTTTGCCCATTTGTGGTGCCATGTGTATGATAGTTGAGATATTTACATAGTCTTATTCCTTCTATATAGAAATATAACAATAATTTCAGTGGAACAACCTCTGTAGAGAAAATAAAGGCACTATTTTGCTATAATTTTGCCAGCAAATTCTGTATGCTTTCAGCAAAAAATACAAATTCCACCGCTTTTCTGAAAAGAATCATGTTTCATTTTGCCTCAACAAAATTTTACTTTTCCTGCTGTAAACCTTTTATCAGCTCACTGGATGTGTAACAGAGAAATTAAAAATAATTCACCATTCACCTAAGAAAATGCTGACAGTCTGTCATCAGTCGCAAATAACTGTCATCAAGCACTAATAAAGGTTAAGCAGTGATAGCTTTGATACACTCTGGTAGATCTCTCTTCTTCAAAGATCCTATCTTGCACTGGACATTAACCTGGTGGTCATGACAATGCTTAGCTATAGTCACCTGCTCATAGTTACAACCTTTCTTATTTAAAGCTTATATGGAGAGACAGTGAAGAATCACATCAGGCAAAACTTCTATCAGAATCTGAGCTGTTGAGTGCCAAAAACCCAAGCCTCCTAACACCATCTCTCAGGCCTGAATTTTAGAAAGGCACTTCTGCTTTATATTACGGTATCACTGCCCTGAACACGACTGCCACAATGTCTGACACATCTGGCTCAACACAGATCTCCAACCCTGTTATTTCCCTTCAGCTACACCTGTACCTTGACTCTAGAAGTCAAGAAATCAGTTGCATGTAGCCGTGGAAGTATTTAGGCCACAGCATTTTTGCTCTTTCAGTAACAGCTGAGACAAGTAACACATTAAAATTAATGTGGACAATATAAACTTCTGCTTCACAGAAGTCTTCAAAATTACCACGGCATGGGTATCCAGAGGAAAATATCAAATAAAGTATCATCTTCATATCACTTTTAAATCATCTATTTTATTAAGAATTTGGAACAACCATTACTTCTTTCTGGCAGACAGTGGTCCACACAAGACTGCAAATCTCTGAAGTTGTTGCCATTTCCATAACAGCCACCATAGATGAATTCCTCACACCTCATTGAGCTCAAGTTAAAGGCATATCTTCTTAGATAACTCCTGCAAGGTCCTCCATCAGCCTCCAACCGGCATAATTTGGGCACTTCTGCAATAGAAATAATTTCATCCTCTGTAAAATCATTCTTCACAGACAGAACAACATGGTAGTGTTGTTATTGTTAACATCATTACTCCAGCTGTAAGCAAGTCCCAGCTTGTCCCACCTACATTCTTTAATAAAGTGGGATAAGATTTACAGGAGGAATCTGATGCATTGATTAGCCAGTAGGTGCAATATTAAATTCCGGCAATAGATAAATTCCACATGTCATGTCTGAGACAACTCATTCTGGTTTCTCTGCCTAAAATTGACATCAGCAAGAAGCAGCAACAAGCAGGAGGGACATCACTTGGACTCGATGATCTTAAAGGTCTTTTCTAACATTAACAATTCTATGACTCTATGACACACCGGGTGGGTTCAAAGCATCCCGCAAACTGCGCAGCCTCCCCGGTGTCCCCGCAGATCCCCTCTAGCCCCCTGCCACCCCGGGGCGCTCTGGGGCACTGCCGGTCCCTGGACTCACTCTTGATGGTCCAGCAGTTTTTCTCGCAGTCGTCGAAGGTGAGGAAGTTGTTGGCGTTGCCGTAGCAGCCCCCGTAGGTGAACTCCTGGCAGCTCTGCGTGTGCCTGTCGTAGTACCAGCGCGGCACCAGGGCGCGGCAGGGGCCGTCGTCGGGGGGCAGCAGGCAGGCGCGCTGCTTCTCTGCGGGAGATACCAGCGGCTCAGGGCACTGCCGGCACAGGCGGCCCCAGCCCCGCGCAGCCCCCCACGTGTGCCCCGCGGGGTCCCGCCGAGCGCCCGCTCCTACCTGTGAGGGAGCGCTGCGCCAGGGCGGCGCAGGCCAGCGGCAGCAGCAGCGCGGGCAGCGGCAGGCGGCGGCCCGTGTCCATGTCGCGGTGGGCGGGCGGCAGCAGGGTCCTGAGAGCGAGCGGCTCTGGACCGCCCGACGGCAGCGCTTTATATGCAGCGAGGCGGCTGCCCCGGGCCACCTCCCTCCTTGCGCATGTGGTGGGAGGGGAAGGTCTGATTCAGCGGGGCAGGAGGTCCCCGCTGACCCGGCCGCCACCTGGGCGCGGCAGCTGCGCGCCTGCGTGTGCCCGGGGGGCGCGGGCAGCCCCCCCTGCCCCGCCGCCGTCGGGGGGAGCAGCGAGATCAGGCGGGGGGCACCGCCGGGGCTGGCTCCGCGCCGGGCTGCACCGCCCATGGCGGAGGAGCTCCCGCTGCGTGGCTACGGGGAGCTGGCTGGGGTCCCCGGCGGTCCCGTCCCCCGCCCTCCTCACATTACGGGACGATGCTCAAAGAGCATTTCCTGTTAATCACGGCGAAATGCGTGACGGGTCACTTAGCGAAAGCCTTCTCTACCCGCCCCGTCGCCGTCGCCCCCCTGAGGCCGCTCTCTATTCGGAGGCTCCGGGTAGAGGGCGGTGGGACGCCGAAAATCAAAGGCTTAGCCTGCTGCAGGTCCTGATACAGCTGGATCAAGTACAGGCTGCCTAGCGAGTGCCACTGAAGCAAACGCGCGTAATTAGTTTAATACTGTTGTGTAAAACGCTGATGAATTTGAGAAAACCGAAGCATCGTCAAAGGGCTTGGATTCTGGGAAAACCCACGGAGATGAATCGATGACACCTCTGGCCAGTGCAAAGAGAGATGGATTTCAGGAAATATCATGACTTGGTTTATTCTGCAGATTTTAATCCCACTAGGTAATGGGTTGTGATCAGGGGAAGAAAGGGATGAGTGGCGAACAGCATACTTTCCCCTCTCTAATCTATTAGAGACATTACATTAATTAGTGTTTACTCCAGATAGAATTCAGTAAGAGAGATAAGAGTGGCTGCAAATTAGGCGTGCTCTCCATAGATAACAACAAGATAATCTGATCTCCTATTGTTCTTCTCTGCTCCCTTTACAGCAATGGCGTTGGCCAAAGCCCTGCAGGCCAGCGCTGCTGCCGATGGGGTTGAGATACAGGGCCCTGGAAATCTGTGGCCTGCAGGAAAGCAGCAGAGTCCGTAGGGGCTGTAAGGAGGTGGAACTTAATAGCACCCTGATTATTTCAGGAGCTGACTTTCTCTCCATGACTTCTCTGCTTTTCTTATATCATGAAGGATTACAACCTAGTTTTCTGATTTTCTGACATAATTTTAATTTTCTTAAAGGCAAGAAAGGAGTAAATTTAATCCCTACCCCACCTACATGTCTTCTGAAAGGATATGAATGGCACCTCTTTCTCTCCATTTTTAGCACTGTTCTTTTTTTTTTTTTAGAATCTCCAGTTGCCAAAGGATAAGTGGGTGCTTTAGTGACAAGAAAATAAACCCTGGTACAGTTTGAGTCATCACTGTGGGACACATCTGCCATCCTTTAGTATTTTATAGCTACAACTGTTACTAACAGGTGTCCTCATTTTTAGGGAATTTGCTCATCTTATTAGGCAGAGCAATTATAGTAAAGTTTATGTCTCTCTGGCAGGAAAGAACAAACAAATTAAAAAAAACATACATTTTCTATTTCCAGAAGAAAGCAAAAAGTCATCCTTCTAATACTGGAAACTCTCAAGTGATTTTAATATGATGGTCTTTAATATGATGTCCTAGACTGATGTGCTTTGGTTTTCATCATAATTTTTTGAGTTGCAAACAAAGTAATTGAAATACCACTTAAAATAATAGCAGCAAAGTGAATGCTATAATGCAAACACCATTTTTCCATATTTTTCATTTCCTCTGTGCACACACACATACCAATCAAAGTGTGAGCTAAAGCCACCTATCCATCAATGCTGCTTTTTAGCTTCTCCTTTGCTATAACTCAGATTAGGTAAATATCTGTAAAAATACATGAAATACAGTAAAAGTTAACACAGCAAGTGGTAGAAAGTCCATTACTGACTACTGACTCCATCAACAGAGCTAGTCATGTCAGCAAACAGCTCTCTGGAGGCTTTCCATTACAGAGCTATGGATACCAAGTTCTTCCAACCCTAACTAGGTCAATGGTGTACCAGAACCCACCTTCAGCTCACTCCCGCACCTTTGCCCACCACCACCACATCACATGCTCTCTGCCTCTCCACACCACAGTGCTTCTGCTCCTGCAACAGCCCTGGCCTCTCTAAGACTCTGGCTGGCCAGTTCCTTCCTTCTGTTTTGACTGGCCCAGGACCAGCAGCTGGTGGAGTTTGGAGATGCAGCTGTCAGTGTAGATTATGTGAGTGTAGAAGTTGCATATCAACAGCTGGGAATGGAGAGATAATAGACAGAGGGAGAAAAACTGATTTTAGTGAACTGGCTAAAATAAAAGGAATACGGACCCCAAGAGTACTATAGGAAGAGCA
The DNA here is from genome assembly GCF_001604755.1 of Lepidothrix coronata. Lineage (NCBI taxonomy): Eukaryota > Metazoa > Chordata > Aves > Passeriformes > Pipridae > Lepidothrix > Lepidothrix coronata. The sequence continues at coordinate 2,601,509 of NW_016690242.1, forward strand.
TTGGAGAAGAAAGATGTAAATCTTACATACTGCAGACAGCTGCTTATATCTGGTGAGTGGGGAGAGGAGGAGAAATGAGTGTATTTAATAGGAAAAAAAGAGTTGGAAAGAGAGAAGGGTGATTGCCTATATGGACCTTTGAATTGCTAGATAACAGAAGGCCTACAAGCCCATTTTAATGGCCTGCAGCTATGTTCTGTCTGAAGGGTTCTGAGTTCTGCCTCCAGTGGTATTGTAGGAAAGCAGCTGCTAGGATGAGAGATGCTAGGGGCTGTACAAATAGGCAGGGAGGGACCACCCTGTTCTAAAGAGCATAGCGCTCTATTTGGTATTTAGACCTCAAAGATGTATGCAACCACAGGTGAAGAGTTTCTTAGCTCCTTCTTGTGTCTTCTGAAACCCTCACTTCTCTTATGTGGAGTACTCCACTCTCAACACTTCTCCTAACTCCATGATTCCAGAGACCCTTGATGCAAGCCTGGCACAATAACTGTCTCATGCAGAGCTGCAATTCTGCTTTGCAGACACATCTACCAACAAAAGTTGCTGTGTCTGGCATTGATGGGCTGGCTGCCTGCTGGGGCAGTTAACATCAGAGTTGGTTCCTTCCCCTCTCTACCTTTTCAGTCCAGTCCCTTCGTGATGGTAATGCACAAGTATCAAGGAATGTGCCCATGCAAACCACCTGCTTCTACCCTAGCTGCTGGGCAGAGTAACACAGAGCCAAAGGATGCTGGTGGCATGGAGAAGCATGAGACACTGTGATGGTCAGAAGGTGGAAGAGGAGAAGGAGGTGTCGGGGAGAAAGATTTCACAGCTGGGCCAAACACCCCAGCCGACCTCGCTGCGTTTTCTCCGCAGCAGTGGTGAAGAGGGAGAGGCCGGAGAGATCAGCACAGCAGGGTCCTCCAGCTCCCAGCTCCTGCCGCCGTTGCGGCGGCGGGACCGAACGCACTGCCCAGGGGCCCTCCGGGACGGCCGGACCTCCCTGTGCAGGCAGGGCCCGTGTCAACGCCCCGGCAGCGGAGTCGGCCCGGACGGAGGGCTCTAATCCGGTTAGGGGGGATTAGCGTGAAGGTTTAAAGGCCGGAGCGGCACGGAGAAGGGGTGCGGGCGCGCCGGAGAGGAAGCGGTCGCCGCCGACCAGCGGGGCAACTCGGACGGCAGCGTGTGAGTGAGCCCGGGGGCGGGCCGGGGGCGGCCGTCCCACCGCTCCGCCACCGCCCGGGGGCTCCGGCCCCGGCGCCCTCGCTGCCCAGACGTAACCTTTTGTTGTCCCTCTCTCCCTCCCTGCGCTCTTTGACAGTGTAGACGATGCCAGCCATCAACATCGAGGACCTGAGCGAGAAGGACAAACTGAAAATGGAAGTGGAGCAGCTCCGGAAAGAAGTGAAGCTGGAGAGGCAGCCGGTGAGCGGGCGCGGAGAAAGGACTCGAAGCTGCCCTGCCGCCGGGGCGGACGCCAGGGCCGGGGCTGGGGCGGGGAGCAGCCCGTTCGTCCCCGGACGGAGGTGCGGGGGCTCATGAGGCGGCCAGGGGCACGTTGGGAGGGCGGGGGGGCCTGGGGCGGCGAGGCTGTGAGAGCCGCTCCTCCGGAGAGCCCTGGATGTTTTGGGACGGCTGCGGTTTGCACCGACGGCTCCTGCCACCCGCTTTGGATCAGGGGTCGGGGACAGCGTTGTCGGCACGGCACCGCTAACACCGCGTAGGTCCTTCCCAGGGGTGACTGTGGAGCGGGGGGAAAGGAGCGCACCACCGCGGGAGAAGGCGCCGCGAGAGGCTGGCATGGGCGCGCCGGCCGGGGCTGTTCCCGGTGCATTTGGCACCCCTTGGCTTCCCCTCCCCGCGAGACCCTGGAGCTCAAGGCCGGCACAAGGCAGCCCTGCCAGGCGAGGGAGGAGCACGTCGCGCTGTGTTCCTCTCCTCTGTATACAGAACGCGCTGGGACCTGTCGGTGCCAGGAGATGGGTGCTGTGCGGCGGGAAGCCCTGCCGCAGCACCGCTCTCTGCCCCGGCTTCCCTCTTCCTGCGCTATGCAGTTCCCGGGCGGAGGGCAGGAGCCAAAAGGCTGCCGGTGCGGAGCCGTGACTCGCCAAGCTTTGTCCCATAGAAAAGTTGTGCTTTTAGACATTTACACTGATTGTTCCTTTCCACAGGTGAAGTACTTTCCAGTTAAATGTTTGTGGTTTTCTACATTTTCTATAAATGAAAGACGTGTAGAACTGATCTTGCTGTGAAGCTAATATTCTTTTTTTTTCTTATTCTGCATGCCAGCAGAAGCAAACTACACCTAAATAAACACTTCTAGTTAGGACTAAAAATACATTTATATGTGGGAATCAGTGGCATTAGTCACACTAGTTACTAATCACCTGTCTAGGTGTTTAGCCCAGAAAATAAGAACGCCAGAGTTACATTTTAGCTGTGAGTTAGGTATGGGTGATTGTAGGTGTTATGGTATAGTCTAAAGCTCCAGCAGTGTTGAGGACTTGATATTGAACTACTATAGATAGCAATATCATCCCTCAGAGAGTTCCCAAGCAACTGAAATTTACTCTACAGGAGCTAAAGGTTTCATATTATTATTATTATTCATTATTATTATCATTCATTATTATTATTATTCTTTAACAACAACAACAACAACAACAAAACAACAACAAAACAACAACAACAACAACAACAATAATAATAATAATAATAATAATAATAATAATAATAATAATACTTGTCTACATTTTCGAAATAAACCAAAAGCCTGATCACTTTAGGGAAACAGATATTTTAGATTCACCTGAAATAAAGCACAGACAGCATGCTCAGTTTTACCAGTGCATTGTAACAGAAGTTTCACTGTGAGAATGAAATCTGTGTTATAGTCACCACAGTCCCCTGGTACGTGTATGGTTGGTACAGGGACAGGGAAATGCAGAAGCCACACTTCTGTTGTTACCAAAAGTAAAAACTTTAGCCAAAGTTTTCTTGACTCCTTCCTATACCTTTACAGCACAAAAAGGAAGTGTCCTTTTGAATAATTTTTTGAATGATTAAAAATGTTTGAATGTGTATTTAAGCAGGCTTTTTTTTTTCTTATAAATGAGAATGATCCTGGTAATGCTGACTGAAGTAAAACAAACCTTGGTCCTGCATAGACTTTGGAGCACAACTTTACTACGGGATAAGGTGCCCCAATTTGAATGAACAGGGTTTGCAAGGTAGAGAAGAGTAAGACATACAATGGGATTTGTAGGTCCAAAGGCAGCTAGATTTTATTTTATACACTGTTTAACTGGGAATAAAGTCTATTCTTTCTGATAGCGTAAAGCTTAATTTTGCACAGGTCGTGCTCTGTTGTCTGTGATAGAGCAGGCAAATTCATTGGTTCTCTTGTTATAGTTCTACCTATGAAGTAAAATATAATTAACAAAGAAGGCAAAAGGCCTTAAATTAGAAATACTAATCATCTAGTGGCCTAGCCAACAGCTGGTTCCTGCTGCTGACGCTGCACAGCTGTGCCACTGCAGGGACTGCGGGTAGGAAGGGAGGAGGTGGGGACAGAGCAAGAGTGTGTCCTCAGGCATGTCAGGTATTCGAGCATCTAAGGACAGTTTCTGCTGACACAGGGAAAGGAAGCAAGAGGAGTTTGTGGATAAGGAACCTCTGGAGCTCGTGAGATTCGCTTGTGCACTCTCGTGCTCCCCAGATACTGTCACTGCATGTTCTCTTGTCTCAGTGAACAAAAACTGAACACATTTCTTCTCCACGGGCAGGTTCTGTGCAGGCTTACCTACATCAGTGCTAGTTTGCTATGAATGCCACGCATAGTGTTATGTGTATTATGTTCTTTCATAACAAAATAGACTATTCTATTAACTATTGTTCAAAATAACCCCGCGTAACCTGTAAGTATATTGTCTTTCCCAGTCAGGTCTTTACTGTCACTCGAGATGCATCGTTGCTCTAGTAGAACCACAAAGTAAGAATTTGTATTACCACTGAAAAATCACTGCTGAATGTTTTGTTTGGGAAAAACACATAAAGACATGAATACTTTAAAGCTGAATTGAAAGTTACTGACCCTGAAACCATTGACCGTAAGTCATGCCAATGCTTGTCATGCCAATGCTTAGGAAGAGTGTGATCTGCAGCCTAATAAAACTACGTTGGATAACTAAGTTTATGTAAACTTAAATGCAAGTTTAAGTACGCAGCAGCTGCTGTTACAAGTGGCATATACATTCCCAGAGATACTCACATGTTCTGTGAATATCAGGCTGTGAAAAAAGAGGAAAGAAGCTGAGTCTGCATCTGCTTAGTGCTTGCTCTGTGGTCAGATGTTTTATGCTTGGCGGGAAGGTAAACGAGAAAGTTGTGAATTCACGGGTTCCCTCCTCTGATGTTCATTAGCTCCGGTCATAACGCAGCTTCTTCTCTGTCCTTTCCCTCGAGGTGTCCAAGTGCTCCGAAGAGATCAAGAACTACATCGAGGAGCGGTCGGGCGAAGACCCGCTGGTGAAGGGGGTTCCCGAGGACAAGAATCCCTTCAAGGAGAAGGGAGGCTGTGTCATCGCTTAGAAGAACGGCCCCTGCGCCTGCCCCCGGAGCAGACATTGCTCCTATACCCCTACGGAGTCACTAGCGTGTCCCTACCGCCACCGGTCCGCGTTGAACTAGCACAGGAGCGGATTTCTTGTTATCTTCTATTTCTCCTTACAAAAATACAGAAACCCACCCGAAAGCTGCCGAGACCCGCACAGGCCGCTCAGCAGGGCCGGCTATGCCCTGCTCCCCGGCGGGGCCGGCTCCTGTCGCTGCGCGGGGCCCTTTCGCCACCCGCTTGTCGGTCGCTTCATGGCTGTTCGTTGGCATTAAAGAAAACCTGCCCGTAACCCGAGAGCTACCGTGGCTTGCTGCGGGGAAGAGAAGAGCGGGAGGAGGGAGGGGACGGGACGGGACGGCGCGGGGCGGGGCAGGGGCTGCCGGGGTGACCCGGGCCAGCTGGTCGGGCACGGCGGCTGCCCTCGCCCTTGGCTCTTGGACCGGGACAGGCTTTGGCGGCCCTCGGCCTTGCCTTTGGAGCGGGACCGGGCGCGACGGCCATGGCGCTGCGGGGCGGCGGGCGCTGGGCGCGCTTGGGCTCGGCCCTGCGCGGCCGCAGCTCGGGGCCAAGGGACGGCGGTGACACCCCGCAGCACCGCGACCTGCGGGCGGCCCTCAGAAAGGTACGGGGGGGAACATTCGGGTAGCGGCGGGCCCGGGGGACACCCGTCCGTGCCACCCTGCGCGGGGAGAGCGAGCCTGGGCAAGGGCAGTGAGCGGCCCAGAACGGCCCGGGGTGTGCTTAGATAAGTAACTTGTCGCTGCCAGTGCCAGAAACGGAACAGCGTGTCCCCTGGTCCCCTGCTTGTGACCCGCAGGGTGGCACAGCCCTTCCCGGCGTGTGCTGCCCCGGTCCAGCGGGGCGAACCGTGCCGGCCGGCCCCGGATGCCGCCGGTCACTGAGCCAGCTCTAGACGGGAGTGATGGAAGGCTCCTGCGAAACTAGATCATAAGTCTAGAAGAAGGGAGGCACTTCTGGTAAGGTAATGTGCAAATTGAGTGTCAAATGGCAATCTGCAACTAACGGTAGTGCTGGTGAACTCTGTGCATGCCCATCAGCGAGGTCAGTGTCACCTGTAGAACACCGTGGTAGGATTGAGAGCACCTGCCAAAGCCAGAGAATCAGCCGCTGTGACGGCAGGGAGCCCTGGTGTGGTGCAAGCTGCGAGGCCGGGGCAGCAGTTTGTCAGAGACATCCTCCACCTTTGAACTATGAACCAGTGAGAAAAGTGCAGAAGTTCAGTAACTGCTGCAGTGAGTAAACAGCATTTTTGTGGCAACCACATAGGACCAAACAGTATGTGAGTTCAGAGGAAGGCGTTAGGAGTGTAAGGACTTGTCCCAGACTTGTAACCCTAACCCTTACCTGTAGGTAAGTTTGCAAGTTCTATCTGGTAGTGAAGTGCTCTGCTGTAGTTTTTTTAAAAACAGTATGCTCTGAATTGCCAGATATTGACTCTTTTCTATGTGGGTTTGGAGCTGTGCTGTTCTATCTTTAATAGATGCTTTTAAAAATTACTTGAAGAATCTTATATTTCTATGGATAAATTTAACTTTTCCCCAATTTCACCTCTTCCCCAGTTCACTGTGGACAAAAGATAGTGGAGTTACTTCTAAGTCATGTGATGTTTACCTCAGGTTTGTGTTGCTTCAGGCATTAACTTTCACACTTCCAGTGTTAAAATATCCCAAAAGCAATTTAAATAATTGTGTTTTCTGTCACTAAGATGAGGCCTGTTTTCACTGAGCTTTAGGACCTGTGAGTTCATTTTCTGTGTTAAAAAAAAAGACAAAAGAAACCTGAGGAATAAGAGAAAGAGATCCATGACCAGTCAGTTTCTTAGTAAATTAGTTTCATTAGTCTAAATTCCTGGGCCCTTTGCAAAGCAGAAATAAGATGCCAGAGAAAGAATCACTAGCAGAAGCTGGAAATGAATCCTCCTCTCTCACCTGGATTGAGAATGCAGAATTTTGTAGCTAATACCGTCGTGTCAAATTTGTGCTGATCCCATCTGGAAGGAGCCTTCATGTATCTGTGTATCTGCATATCTGCAGAGCTTTTTGCCCAATGACCTTGTTCCATGCACACCGCTCCCCATCACCTACCCCGGCACTGCAAGTGCATTGATGAAAAATCAGTGTCCTGAAACACAGAGGACAAAACCAGACATTGTGAAGACAGTGACTGGGAAGATTTTAAAAGTCCTGCTTCTTTGTCATGGATAGGTTAAGGCACACATTATATTGTATTTCAAGTGTTCACAGCTGTTTGTTTACTCAGAGATGAGATGAAGTGCAGGGGGAAGTAGCTCTATAGTGTCTGCTGGTGCAGTGTTTGCTGTTCTGCAGTGTGACACAATGTGGTTTTTTTTTATAAAACCTTTCCCCTCCCTTGTTTCTATGCCCCCCCCACCTGTTGAAGTGCTGCTAACAACACGCTCTACCTTGCTGGGTTCAGTGCCTGTAATTGCATCCTGGGCTAAGAAGGAATGTAGTGGTACATGTATTGCATAAAACTTTGTTATGAATATATTGTAGAAAAAATCACAGTAGGCAACATAAACCTGATTTTTTCATTGTCCTCTATTTTAAAAAATATTTATGTAGCATTTATTTTAGGTTTGATCTGATCATATAGGAAAAACAGAAAAATTACTAGTTCATGTCAAATCCAGTCTGATGTTGTTCACTTAAAGCTTCTAGCAATCAGTATTTGTTCTGGCTTAAGTTAAGCCTGTCCCTGATGACTTCAGGATAAACTGAAAAGTAAAGTCTTTGGGATACAAAGACCACTCAGGATCTGCACCACATTTTAAATATACCTGTTATGCAATCTGGGGCAGTTTTCCACTAATTAAATCCTAATGCCACTATCAGAGAAATCTGAGAAATTAGCAATGCAATTCCACGAGTGAGAATTGTTATTTTTTTTGTCTCCATTTATTTTGTTTTTTAGTATATTAAGTTAACGTATTTTAAATTATCTATAATTTTCCAATTGTTCTGAGCAGGATGAGGAAGAGACTCTTATAATTCCAGGGGGCTGTTTTTAGCAAGGGTATTGAAATGACCCTGTGAGTGGTTTCCTTTACAACTTTATAGGTCACCACCCTTCCTCTTGGAAATCGAAAATGTGACTTTTTCTTAACTTGTTGGACAATGCTTGCAGTGTTCTGGTATCCCACGACTTGTTGCAATAATTAAATTACAGTATAACTGGTTTGAAGGAAAAAGGTTTAACCTACTCTGGATATGTATGCATAACAATATTCCTATACATACAGGATGTATACATGCTATCCATTTTTCTTTTTCTCTGGCATTAGTGATATTGAGAAATTGGTAAATTTGCTACATATTTTTCTGGAGTGCCATGTAATATGAATGACGTTTCATTTTATGCCTAGTGGTGACTGGTTCTAGTTACACTGTGTAGTGTGTCTGTAGGATGAGGATTTCCCCCTTGACAATGAAACTCCACCGAAGGACATCTATACCTTATTTGCACTCTTGGCTTGTGTGTCATGAGTTTCTGTTTATTCATCTATGTATTGTACAAGAATTAATGTCCTTTCATATTAGTGCACGAATGATCCAAATTAAATATTAACATTTGCTTTAGCTTTCTGGTAAAATTACTGTAAATTCTCTGTCAAAATAATATGGCTCTTTTTGACCACCTGCAAAATACTGAACGGTGACCACTATTACCGCTGGAGCACCTTGGATGGAGTTGGTTTATTTATCTCTGTAACAAATCATAAATCCCTGTCACAGAACAGCAAAGTAATAAGTTGCTGGTATTACAAATAAATCAGTTAAAAGTTAGTGTCTCGCTGAGTTGGGGGGGAGAAAAGAGACAACTGAATCTGAAAAATACTGGCACCTGTAATTTTAAAACCTAATTTATCATGTACCTGAGGTAAAAGTTTCAGGAAGAAAACAGGTAAATGTGACATTGATAAGGCTCACAGAGTCTGTACTGAGTGCCCTTCTGTCCCTTCTGTCTAAGGGAAGCAAATGTATTCCCAGATTCTGGGGTATTTGAAATAGCCTTTGTCATCTTGTGACTGATAGAAAGATCATACAAACATTTAGGGGCCAATTGTGTTGCTGGTGCCAAGAATTTTGGTGTCAATTTAACAGAGAGGAAATCTGTATAATTGAATTTTGTTGTTATTGGAAGAGGCAGCTGGGATATACCACTGTAATAAGAGGGACCATCCAGTACATCCATGAGAGCCCTACCAAGAGTTGCTTTTAAATCAGTGTAGAGGAGTAAGAGGGAAAAAAAAAAGAGCTTCAACATATTCAAGCACGATCTGTAAAAAGCTTTTTCTAATAGTAGGACAAATGTTAGTTAATGTACGAATGCTTCATTGTGTAGCAAAAATGCAGTAAAGACAATTTTGTAAGCAATGCTCCTATTTGTTACTTGGTGTCAGAGTATTGCATACATCTGAGATTGCAGTTGTTGTGTCCAAACACTGGATTTTTTTCCTACCCCCTATTAATGTTAGAACAGATTTCCACTGCATTGAGTTAGACTTTGTGTGCCTAAGGGATACTTTTGTGCCTCAGGTCTAGTTATTGTATTGCTTTATCATTGCCACATCTGATTAGATTAGGCAATTCAGTTACTTTCTTCCAACAACTAAAGTTTTGTCTTAATAAGCAGCTTATGACTGAGCAAACATCTGGGCTTAAACAGGTTTTGCCATGACAGTTCAGATGTAATGGTGTGAGCCATAGTGAGAAAACTTTTCTTCCTACAGGGAGGTAATCCAGAGCCAGGAGGACCCAAATCCCAGCATCTGGTAGACATTACACTGTACCTCAACTCAGCATCTATGTGTTGAAAAGTATGAGTTGCAGGAGCAAAAAAACCCGTCACTTGCTCAGTTTTGTACAGCTTTCACAACTTGATACAAGTAGCCTGGATACTATACAAACATATTTGTATAGTATATTATAGTATACTATACTATACGAGTAACCAGAGCTCCCAGTCATCCAAAAGGCTTGTCCAACCGACATCAGTGCCTAGACTGGTCTTTCATTTTCTTAGTATGATGACGATGATGACGTGTGCCCTCTGCTTCTTCAATGGGGCTCCCAGACGTGCCAGCTCCCAGATCTGTGCCAACAAATACGCACAGGGTGGAGGGCAGCGCATGCTTCTGCACTCCTGGCAGACCTGTAGGATTTTAAGCTTTCAGTAAGTGTTGGCAAAAACTTTGTGGTTGATTCAGGGTTTGGATTTTCTGGTTTCCTGAAGTAAAATCTGTAGCCAGATGTATGGGATCAAAAGATAATCAGTATTCGATTTTCTGAACCAGTTTATGCTTTATGTATTAGGTATGCTGCAAGGAACTGTGTTACAGTGAAAGGGAAGAAACACAATGATTTAAACAGAAGTATGTCCAGTTACTGCCAAGTGAATAGACCAGGCAAAATTATAGAATAAAGTGCATGCTTTTTTCCATGAGAAAATTAGATTTTGTAAAAACAGATGAGGACAGGTATATTTTATTATACAATGAGAAACTGCCAACTTCTGTGTTATAGAGGTTTTCGTTCCACTATTTTTTTTCCTCTGAGAAATGGAAAACTTAATTTAGTAACAGTTTGTTCCCATATCTGCTGATCACTGCAGTCTTTGGTACCCAGTGCTGTAGCAGATTTCATGATTACTTTGTTGCCTGTGGCACAGCTTTATTGAAGGTACAAAAGAATTGTGGTGCTCTAATTAAACAGTTTTAAATACAGCTTTTCGTTTCAGACTTATATTTTTCAGCTATTAGGAAAAATTTCTGGTTTTTTTCCCCCTTATATAAGACTAGTGAATATTGGTTTAAAATCCACTGGAAGCATCTCTGGAAGCTCAGCTCTGGCCACAGCTATGTGCAATGGCAGTGGAGAAACCCAGATGTGAGCCAGGCCTGTTCACCCTCACTTTGCAGCAATGAACAAAGAAGTAGAAGTATCCTAAAGATACCAGAAGCACTAGATGATGTATTATCTGCCCCTTTGAACTGGCTTTATAGTGCTAAGCTTGAATTACTTTTTTCCTGAATGTCTCAAGCTTATGTAACACCCGTAGTGAAAGGGAAAAGGGGAAACGTCAGAAATATCTGTGTATTTACAAGTAAATGTGCACACATGTACAGAGTAGATTGAGGAGGGGTTATCTGTAACCTGACGTAGTTGATATGTCTTTTTGTTTATTCTGTCAAGTGCTTAGTACATTTACAAGCAAAATAAAAGATCAGCAATGCAGTCCATGGAAAAGGAGCATGGTGAGACTAAGTGTCTGCCATGGAGACCATGCTCAGCCAGGTACTTCAGTGTGGTCCTAACTTTATCTTTCTGTAATACCACCAAAGCAAGGGGACTGGCAATGTGTTTAAATGGGGTAGGTGGAACCATTATTTTGTTTTCTGTTTAAGGTTTTTTAGGTATGGAATTAAAAAAAAAAAACAACTTAAAAAGCTCAAGTCAAAAGTACTTCATTTTTGTTCTTTATTTTAATTGTCTGCATATTCTGCTTTTAGGACTTTTTTTCCCTACCACATGTTTTTCACAGGGTCATGAAACAGATGTCTGCTCTTAAATTGAACTTTTTCAGTTCAACCCCATATCATTGTGGAAAACACTTTCTTGGCTTGTTTTCCAGCAACAGTCCAATGATAGCTCAGAGTACAGAAGTTTCTGTATCATCACTGAGGCCTAGTCCCAAATCCCATACTGCAATAGGACAAATTCTTCATTGACAACTCTTGTAGACAGTCATTTGCCCAGGTGGTCACATCATATGTTTGGCTGGGTAGTCAACTATGAATATAGAATGAGGTGCAGAGTGTATCCAAATGCCAAATCTTCTCCACTGTGGGCAAGAGGGAGACCTGCCTTCCTTCTGTAAAGGGGAGAAGTGTTTTGGCAGCATCTAGGACATTTGCTACCTTGGCAGGACCCCTTGCATAGCCGTGAGTCATATTTTACATAGATCTCCTAGGTACGTCGTAACTAATAATAATGTATGTTTTATAAAAGAAGAATTGAGGGCTATCCCCCTTTCTTCAGTTAGTATTAAAAAAAGCCCAAATCAACACAACAGCAACAAAAAACCCCAAACAACCAAAACCAACCAAAAAACCCAACCAAACAAACTAAACAAAAAAACAAACAAAAAAACCCAAAGAAAACAATCACCAGAAAACGGTCCTGCAAAACTTCCTGGAGACCTTTGCCCAGTGGTGGTGATACATCCTGAAAGAGGAAGCAGTAGGCTGCAACTTTGCTCTCTAGGTCATGGCAGAATTCAGACAAGCTCATAATACTGGATTTTGGTTGCCAGAAGAAAGTGCACTAAATAACTTCATATGAGCAGACAGGGTTAGTGCTGCAGGGAGCATTTTCTGGCTGCTGTGTGGTTAAATCATATTTGTTTAATGAGTTTTTTTTTTTAACTTGTGGTTTTTTAAGTCACATACTGCCTCTGTTTCTGCACCCTATGTCATCAGAGACTGAATGATTGGCTCTCCTGCTGGGGCACTGCCCCTGTCAGGTCCGGGCTTGCCACTACCATGTGGGGTGACTCAGGCACTCAGGCAGCTCCTGACTTCTGCTAGGGTCTCCTAGCATGTGTCATGGGGACTGGAAGCACAGAAGTTTGTTGCTTATTTATTTGCTTTTTGCATTAAAGATCCTATTAATTGCATCATCTTCGGTTATTATATTAATAGAGCTAAGTTTGATTACTGCAACTTGATTTAAAGGGAAAAAAATGCTGTTCCTAACATAATATTGTACAGTTATGTCATGGAATCATAGAATGGTTTGGGTTGAAAGGGACCTTAAAGATCATCTATTTCCAACCTCCTGCCATGGGCAGTGATGCCAGCCACTAGATTATGTTGCTCAGGCCCCCATCCAACCTGGACTTGAACATTTCCAGGGATGGAGCATCCAGAACCTTTCTAGGCAGCCTGCTACAGTGCTTCATCATCCTCTGAGTAAAGAATTTCTTCCTAACATCTAATCTAATTCTGCCCCCTCAGAATCCATTTAATCTTAATATGAAATAACTTTTGCTTGGACATTTTCTCTTGCTTTTCTAGTAAATTAGTCTAATCTCAACTGAGATATAACTCAGCTTTAGTAAAAGTTTGTGTAATTTTTTTAAGAATTCAGTGTATTATTTTCAAGATTCATCATTTTGCTAATAGTGTGCTGAAATATGCTACCACTGTACAGTATTATAAGCTGTGGATATAAGAGGTGTTGTGTGTAGAAGTGGTATGGCCTTTAATTTCTAGTTTGAATTGCATGATGGAAGGTAAACTTGCTGGTGAATAATGAAAAGAAATTTAATTGATGTAAAGAACATCTGTACATGCTCTCAGTACCCAAATTAATTCAATTACAGTTTCTACTGTTGTAGAATGCATTTATTTTAGAATGCAGAGAGAATTAAATGGCAATTGCTAATGTTTCTCGGTACCTGTAGGTACAATATCAGCACAGAATATTGAGCATTATGTGAAGGAAAACCCCCAACTGTAAATTTTTGTTACTTTTCTCATTTAAATAGTACAATAAATTCCAATAGAATATAGTCAAAACATGCAACTCTTTGGCAATCATTTGGAGGGATATTTTAATTGCTTTGTTTTAAAGAGAAATTAGAATAATCTACTTTTTAAAAATTTGAATTTCCATATCTGTCCCCTCTATAACCCTGCCATTGCATTTCCCCATTCCTGGACAGGAAGCTACAGGTGCTGTTTTCACAAAACTTTGTCAAAACTATTTTTAATGAAAACACTTTTATTTTTCTTACCATCATTCAACAAAAAACGAATTTGTTGGCTCTATCAGTTTCCGACTGGGCAAATATCCACCAGTGTTTTTCAAGATAATTCACAGCTGATACCAGCCCTGAGGCCATTCTTTGGGAGGCTCCCCAGAGAGTAGCCTGAATTCTCGTGGGGATGCAGGCTAAACCAGGGCTGCCTCCAGAACCTAGTCCTTTAGGTTTGCATCGTCACTGTTCAGATGAAGCAGCCTGAGAAAAACACCAGTCCCATACATGAGACTTACTGTACCCTTGCTGTCAGGAAAATAACAGAGTTTCTGTTGTGATTTACTGGAACTTTATCAGCAGTGGGAAAGTTATATGGCTCCATATATATGCCATTGAGATTTGACTAGCTAGACCAGGTGGAAGGATTTCCTTTGTGGCTGGGAATATCTGTCAGATAGCATCAGTAGTATGCAGTGCTAAATATTTCTACTGAGAGAAGTTTGACATATTGTTATAGTTGGTATCCTAGTGATGCAAGTTTAGATGCTGACACCCATGATTTCCATGGGATGATAAAGCATATATAAATCAGCAGAACAGTTGCTGCATGCTGCCTAAAGCTCACTTCTCTATATTCTCCAAACACTGCACGTATACATTATGGTTTAAGTTAAGGTGTCTACATAATACTTGTCTGCAGTTCAAGTGTGAAATATTTCTCTGAGGGTACAAATGTGAGGAAGTTGTTAAAGCCAAGGAAAGGGACAAATCCAGTGGTTAGGAGTACAGCACTGTTTGACCCATCTTCAGCAATGTTTTAAGCACATGTTTAGTAATTACTTGTGTTCCTTCACTCATTGCTGACTTGACCTTTTGAAAATACCTCTCCCTGTTTCCGTTTGTCTTTTCTAGGAAGGGATGATAATATCCAATAATCAGTGCTGAAGAATCAGCCAGCTGAGCAGTACTGTAATTCTCCAGCAATGTGGCTTGTGTTTGTATGTGTTAGTACAAGGCAAACCTTATAATCATAAGGGTGCCCCCGAACCCCTTATGATTATAAAATAACGTGTGACTTTTTGAAGAAGTTTGTGACTGAAGTGTAAAAGCTTCTGATAGGACCTATTTAATTCTTTGTAAAAATACAGTCCAATAGCGTTCAGCAGCTAAGAAAAAACTGTGACTATCAGCATCTGGACTGTGCTATTAATCTTTTTTTGAGTTTAGGGGCATAAACCATTTGTGGTTTGTGCAGTGAGGTTATCTCTGGTTTTTTTTGTTGTGTCATGCAAAACAGATCTTCTTTTACTCAGCATGGCAAACTTTACCTGGTAATAATTCAGCTTTGTTAAATGATTTGAGTTTTCCTCAAAGGCACAGGAGCAAGCAGGTTATAATCTGAAGAAATCATGCCTCAGTCATTTTTCTGACTTTGTTTAACTTCAAAGGTAGCTTTGTATGAAGGCTGTGAAACGCTTGGCCCCGCACCAGCCATAACAAACATAAAATTCTGTTAGTACATTTACTTCATATTTTTGCCAAGATCTATCAAAACACTGGGAAAACTTTATGTATTTCATAACCTCTTTCAGGCATTTCCCTGGACATTACCTGATGAGTATTGTCAGATGTTACTACAGTCAAAAAGGTATTTCACCACCTGCAACTCAACATTGAGGGTCAGCATCTTAGGATCTGAGCATCTAGAATATTGCAATATAGAAGTGAAAGGTGAACTCTCCTAGATAGGGTTCTGGTATTTTGTTACTATTGATCATGAGGCCTATGTTAATCAATATAAGAGAGGAAGAGAGATGATAATTACTGAATGACTTGAACATCTAGTATATTAATTTTTCAGAATTTGGTGAGAGAATTGAAAAAGTGATTTTTCTGTTATGAGCAATGAAGTATGCTTATTTCTGTGGCCAACTGGAAGGCAGAAGCCAGCCATATATGGGCTGGAGTTCTCCAAAGAATGTTCAATAAATAGATAGTTTGGAAGAAAGTTCCTCAGGGTCTCAAGAACACAGCAGTTCGGGAGGGAGAGGATTCTATTTCCAGCTCAAGAAATAGTTAGCACCACAGGGCTTGTTTATTTAGTGTGGAGAGAAGACTAAGATGAGTACATTCTTGAAAAAGTAAATTCTCTCTTTATGAAACAGTGTAGCAGTAAAATCATGGTCACAGGTTAAAAACATTAGCTTTTTATTGGCAACTGGTGTTTGTTTTGGTAGGGTTTGTTTCCATTTGGACCCCCTTGTGCTGGCTGACACAGGTGCATGGTGCACTTGGCCACATGGTAGAAGCAGCCTGTGCCAACTCCTGGTTTGGCTGGTGGATGTAGGAGAGGTGGTCAGGATACATCTGACTCCTTTTGAGAGCTGTCGAAACTGCATCTGCCTCACACTGGGCTGGTAGGCAGCAAAAATGCACCTGCCCATTTTGCTTCCTGCCCATGGCCAAGGAAATGTGGAATTTTGTGGAGTGAAACATCTGGCCCCTGTGCTCTCAAACCTGAAAGTGTTACTGAATGTAGGGGCTGTATCCCAGATGTGTTTTGCTCGCAACAGCTGGATGGGAAGACAGCAACCTGAATAGAGCAAGGACGATAGCCAGGCAGCGTGGGACATTGACTTTTAGTAGGTGTGCAGCAGTAGAATAGTCAAGAGTTGCCCAGGGACTAGACTTGGGAATATCACAAATTCTGGAAGGAGACTATATTTTTCCAGTATATGTTCTGTCAGACCGTAGGAAAGTCTAAACACAGACTGAACATAACTGCCCTGAACAGCATTGACTTCCCTGGGAGCGTTTCAGGTAAAGGGAGAGGAAATGAAGTCTCTCCCACTTGCCTGTCTTGGTGCTGTGTGTGATCATTGTGAACAACTCATCAACCTTTTTTGGCAACATTCCTTTGAGGATAATCCGGATTTCCCTTCCTGTCACTTTCTAGGATCTGTACCCAAAAAGGTAACAAATGGTGAGGGGAAACTACCATTTTTATAGGACTTGGACAGGCTTAAACCATCCCTGGTGGCTTACTGTTTTAGTAGTTGTAATTTCTAAAATAATTATTAATATATGCTTCATTAAAACTTTTGTAATAATTGTGGATGGGTAGAGAATAAGGATATCCAACAGGAAATAAGAAAATTATTGGGCTTTCAAAATTTTTCCTGTACCTTTCTCTTTTCTTCCTAGATTACAATTTTTAGGAAAAATTAATCAAAGTTGTTTGTGTAGAAATGTCTGTGTTATTAACATCTAAAATTTATTTTTCAAATCTAGATTATCGATAAGGAGATTAATCCCTTTGTGGACAAGTGGGAAGAAGAAGGACAGTTCCCAGCACATAAAGTGTTTAAAACCCTGGGACAGGCTGGATTCCTTGGTGTGGATAAGCCAACAGGTAAGAGAGTGTATAACTCCCGAGTATTGATGCTGATGGTGATAGACTAAATACATTATCTGAATTTCCTCTTGACCCAGATCAAAACATGGGTTGGAATTTATGCAAAGTTTACTTTTATTCCTCAGTCGCATATGTGCTGGTTGCCAACTCTGCAAATACAGAAAATAACATTGCTGAATGCTCAAGTTGTTATTCTCAAAACGTAAAAATGTTAAAACCTGCACAACTGTTATTTTAAAGTCAGTTAAATGAACATCATTTCAATTTTCAACATAAAATCTGTATAATAACTTTTCTTCTGGATCTGGACACATATGGAATAATCTAAATCTTCGTTAATGAAACCACAGTTTGAAGACATTGAAAGTGTTTTAAGATTTGGCCTATACACTTCCTGAAGTTGCAGCCTGTACGTCACTGTAATGTAGTCTGTCTCACTGTTCAAAGAATGAGGTTAGTGTGGGTTTTAGGCCATTATGCCCTAGACTGTCTTTAAAATGCACTATTCCAGCCCACAATAGCCTGAACAGAACAGCCTAACATACAATAATGACAGAGCAAGTTTCATGTGTATGTATATCTATGTATCTACATATATAGATATATATAGGTGATGCAAAAAGTCAGGAAGTCCAGAGGAATAAGAAGTATTTCTGCTCTTCAGATACAATACATATTCCACTAGTTTTTTTGTTTACATGCAATATATATATACTTGTTTTCTTCTTGAATGCTACTGTTACATGTTCATGTCAAAATTCCCCGTTGTTTTCCCCTTGTTTTCTTCTTCTTGGTCAAAAAGTGTAAAACAAAGGCAGGTTTACACAAGCAAACTTTTAGCAACTGGGGTGAATTCAGAGCAGCCTGAAGGGACAATGTATGAACAGGTAACTCTAGATAGTTGCCTATATGGAGCAAGTCACACAACCTTAGGTATGCCACACCACATCATTATGTTGCTAAGGGATAGGGTTCTGTGGAACAAATTATACCTTTCTACTACCTACTTTCAGAGGAAATTTTTCCTCTTGAAATAAACTTTCATATTCTTACACATTACAATGTGGAAGGTTTTTCCCTAGTTGTTCAGTTGGAGCTCAGAGAACTGTTTAGCTATGATTGTCTGACAAATCCAATTAGGTCTGAGCTGGTATTTCTTTACAGAAATGCTGACAGTTTGAGATTATACTTCAGATCTATTTAAAGGACAAATAGGATTATTGGGGGAGGGAGAAAACCATCTCTGCCTTCTGCTATAATTGTTTCATAGGCAGATTTGAATTCCATCTCAATGGGTCTCCTTCACACTGCTAATATTCGTGTTGGTTGTAATAGTGGTGCATTATATTGCTGGCAGATTGCAGTCCTGTCTTGTTATATTCATCTTGGAACATGCAGGGACTTCAGCTGGGGTAAGGAACCTCGTTGCTGAGCATGCTGCACATAAAACATTGTAGTGATGGGAACTTTGTATAATGCTCACAAAATAGATAGGACGAGAAATAACTGGAGTTACATCTAGTGAAGAGGGGACTTGTGGAGGTAAAGTTGGGCACAGAAAGTTGCATGTACTGACTATACTTGTCATACCCATGTTTAAGACTGTTTTAACTTTGGCCTTGATGCTTGTTTCTAGCTGTTAATGTAATTTATTTGGCCTCTGCAGCTGCATTTTATAAAAGATATAAAAAATGGGTAAAATTCTCAGAAACATGTGGTCCATCTCAATTCATCTTCCGGAGCAAGGTATTGGTGGGTACAGAAAATGCACCAACCCCTTGGAAGATGCTGTCTTTGCAGCATTCAGTTGTGCAACAGAATGTCACCAGATCCAGCTTTGCTGTGTATTGGTGTAATGACATCAGGTAGAACCTGAAAGTCCTGAAACTTTCTCATGATGGTAAGTGAAACAGTCAGGTGTGGGACTGTTTCAGGTGTGGCACAATCTCAACAGCATGACTTAGGCAAAGCCTGAAATTTCTCTTTTACACTTCTACAAAGTACTTACACTTGATGTGTGATTAGCAGGTACTGGTAGTAGTATTAAAATAAAATTAAGAGATATGCCTTTTATGCTCTGCTCAGATGCTTCTGTTATTTAAGTGTTGTGTGCAGAGGAAGAGAGGTCTTAAGAGATTTGTGGAAGCCAAGAGCAGCTGGGAGTTTTGGAGGGATGTTGTGGGAGGTCTGGAGAAGAGAGCCTAAATTGATTTGAGGAGAACAATTGCAATATAGAGCAGTGTGAGTAACAACCTGCCCTACTTTCTCTTTTCAGCACAAACCAAATTATAATTATCATATTGCATCTCTTCAAATCCAGATCATAAAATATTCTCTTTTAGTTAACTCACTTCAGTAGCAGCTGCAATTATGAAATACAATTTTTTCTGAATTCATTTTTCAAGATCATTCTCTCAAGTATGGAAGTTTTTTTTTCCTGCAGAATTAATTTTGAAGATTTTTCGTTGGGCAGAAAAGGGTCACAAACTTGTTTTGCTTAGATAGAAGGAAACATCTGTTGGATTTCAGATTTGTTGAAAGTGGACTTTTTCCTGTGTAAACACCATTCCCTTTATGAACAATGAGCTGCTTTTGAGCAGGTTTTTAAAAGAATGTGCCTTACATGTGTCCCTTATCATTGGAAACTTTCTCCATGTGGAGAACTGATTTGGGGCACTATTTTTATTGCAAAGGTTCCATCAACTCCCACTGTAGTCAGTTGTGGGCTACAAACTTAACAGAGTTTTCCTATGTATTTTTCACAGTTGTTTATGCTTCTAGTGAATATTGGCTGTGGTTCAGGATGTTAGTTGGAGGGGTTGTGTAAACACTGTGGGCAAGGCCCAAACATGCACCCATAATTGGAGAATTCTTAAGATGGAAAAGCAGATTTAACTTATTGCACTGTCTGGTCCATTCTCTACCAGAGAAAGTGTCTTCTTGTTGAACCATTTGTCTGCTCTGTTATTTTTTACATGACTCAAAAATAGTGCATATGCTGGTTTTCCTTAGGAAAAAGTCTGTGTTCTGTTATATAGGGAGATTCTTCCTGTTAGTAAAATACATGCAGAAAAGTGAAATCATTTATGCATAGAAAGTGTCTTTTTGCTCTATTACAGAATCACTCAGTCCAGCCTGAAGTATTTCGTTTGAGGGGAAAAAACCAGCATCTCTATATACTTACTATTCTTCATTTATATTTACTGAGTACTTATCCATAAATTATAAAATTCTGGATTATGGAGGTACTGACAATCCTAAAAGTAAGGGCTGAAAATACTAGCGTATGCAGCAACAATATTTTAAGTTGTCTTGGTTGTTGGCCATTGTCTGCTTTTTTAAGGGAAGTGGGCAAGACGTATTCTTTCAGTTATTTAATGTGCACATTAAATATGAGATGAGATATTGGAGTAAAAGCTGAAAAGATCTATGTGGTCATTTGTGATCTTACGGTTTATGAATCAAAGCCTTGGCTGTTGCTAAATTTTAGGATGTGTTGCCAAATACACAGGCTCAAAATGTACTGTTCTGTGCCTGTGTAGGCCAATGCAGATGATTAAAAGTTGATTTTATCAGCTCATGCATAAGTACAGGAATCCCATAAAGGATAGGAGAGGAAGATTTGTAAGAGGGCAGTGTCTGCTCTCCTGCATACTCACATAGCATCACAGTGAAACATGAGTGTTAACGATGCCCACTCTGGGTATTTCATTAGTGTTTTCACTGGCAGTACTATAGGAATATTTAGAAGAATGCATTAGCAGCTAGAAATAATTATGACAGATTTGTCCAAATAATAACCTTCATTCATTCCTGTCAAACGCTTAGCAGTGAACTTAGAAAATAGGTTCTTAAATATATCAGGAAAGTCAGGAGACTGTGGTAAGACTTGTACATGGATGGGAAAGTATAGTTCTGCACTACATATCTCATTCCCCTACTGCTGGGATATATTACTTGGAGAAAGTGATAAGCAGCATGTTCTTGTCATTTGAGACAGATAAGCATCTGATGAAACAAATGTTTCAAATGACTGATTGCACTGCAATTGGAAAATGATGCAATATCTTTCCTTAAGAAAGCCTGTCTAAGTGTCTGTGTGTGAATGTGGGAATATAGATCTAGACTACCCTCTAAGGTTAATTTTGTTTTCTTCACATGTGTACATTTCTCTGGTATAGTGGGACCTTATGAGAATCACTTGGAAAGAATATGTGAGGTTATTTTTTTTCCCCTTTCCATGATACTAAGCCTTTTTATTATATGGAATGAGCAAAGGAAGGACCTGGGAGGATCAGTGAATTCTGTCACTAGAAAGGGATTTAGTAGTTCAGGTGAAACAGTGTTTGATTGTATTTAATAGAGTAACTGAAAGTTTTTCTGGTACATCTATGGATAAAAGTGAAAAGGGATATATTTGTCAGAAGTGAATTCATTTGCCCCAAACCATTTCTGTATGGTTACAATGGACTGGCTCCAATGCTTGTACTTGATTTAGATTTAAGCATAGTCAGCTGAACTAATTGCTTATCTCTTTTTCACTTACAAAGGAGTGCGATAGTAGTTCATAAATAATAGTTGCTCTCCAAAAGTTTGTGAGAGAAGCCATGTTTTCAGACAGCAATGAACCAGTAAATCAGCACTCTGAAATGTTTATCAGCTATCATGTATACCTGTTTTGCAATCAAGAAATAACTTTGATAGGCCTCTGAAAAACCAATAGATCAAATAAGTCACTGCTTTATTTGAATCAATTTGATAACAAAATTAGTGATGGGTGGCAGGAGTTTGGAGACCTTGATCAGATAAGTAGAAGAAATTTCAGGTGCTTATCTGACCTTGTTAATTTGGTGGATTGCATTGAAATCTCAGGAAAACAGGTTTTTGTAAGTGCACATATAAGTTCACGTGTGGTTAAGACTTTTTTTCCCCTCCTCTGCTGTTGTGAAATGCTGACAATTCAAGTCCCACCTAGCATCTTGCAAGTGCAGGATGAAATTCAATTGAAAATAGTAGGGAGGGGACAGTTTGCTGCATTTCACAGATCATCAGATATTTCTGATCAGACAAGGAAATGAGAACTTGAATTCATCTTTGTTTTTTTTCTCAGCTGTGTACATGACTTGGAAATGGGAGTGCTTCATTCTTCATGACTGGTTGGGAAGTGCAGCAGTATCTCTGGGAATAGCTTGTTCAGCTACCAAAAGCAGTTTTGTAGAAACACCCAGCAGAGAACAGACTTACTGAAGGACAGCCAGTCTCTGTGGAAGAGATAATCTTCCTTTAAAGGTTTTGTTGATAGAGGGATCAGATTAGTTCCTGGGATTCTGTTTTTGTACTTGAGATAAGGCAAATCCTCACACTTCTGACTTGTAATGCACAACACAGCAGTACCTCATATGGTTCAGGTATGCTTATAACAGTACCTCAGGGGCAGACTTAGGAGTTTCTGAAATCTGGTACTTGTACCACTGGCAGTTACAGATTATGTCAAAATGATATTGAGAAAGAAATTTAAAATGCCTCTTGCTTGGAGGAAGTGAGAAGTATTTAACTGGAAGCAAATGCTCCCCTATGTATGTGCAATGAAATCCTTGAGCTCTTGACGCACCATTCTCTCACGTCATACCTGCTGTGCCAAATTCCCTTCTGTGTATCACAGGCTTTGCACAAACTGTCAGACCTCTATAGTGTCTTGAAGCTGACTGGGAGCACTTAGACTACATTTGTAGAGAAGAGATAGTTACAAGCAGCTGTCGCTGTTCTGTTCCCGTTCTGTACTTGTTCTGCTGTGGGTTGTGCAGGAGAGTCTGTCCTATCTTGTACTTGATGTTCCCTCAGTTTTGTAGGAAATCGTTCGGTTTGGGGATTTTTCACAGAGGTAAATCTGCTAAAAATCTGATGGTCTTGATTTTATAATTGTGAATAAGAGAGGAATGCACACTAAAGAGAGCAGGTGAATATATTAAAGAAATATGAAATCATATAATACCTGAAAAGAATATAGGAATTGAGACCTTATTTGATAAGACATACTGTTTGGGAAGTTTGCACTAGAAGAATAATGTTTATTCTTTACTTTTGTGGATCGAATGGCAAAACTGCCTCTTGATAAAGCCTGGCCAATGAATTAGCTTATACTAAAATAAAATTGGTATTACAAGTCTCTCTAATTTACACATAGCTGTCTTTTCCCATCAAGATTCTTGACATCCTGTCATATGTCTGGATGGCATAATCAAAAATCTTTCTGAAAGGTATGAGTGCACCTACTACTCTTTGAGACATGTCAGTACACTGAGTGTTGTGAGCATGGGAAAATTATCTTTGTGAAGTGTAGGCCTAATTCAGTTTTACCCACTCATTTTTGCATTATGAACTGCTGGAAGCGAAGGTTGATTTCTGTCATGGGGCTGAAATGGGGAAAAATATTGTGAAACAGTCATTCTGAGGATGACATAGAAAATCTCTAAAAAGATGTTGACTTGTCAACACTTGCAGATCCCATGGGTCAATAACCAAATTTAAAACCTTGAATGATATCTGGCTTGAAGAGAGGATTAACAAGATTGCAGTAAAAGTGTGTTGTTCCTAGTTAAGTATTTCTATCCCCAGCATTTGAGCATGATAAGAAGCT
Organism: Lepidothrix coronata; assembly: GCF_001604755.1. Classification (NCBI taxonomy): domain Eukaryota; kingdom Metazoa; phylum Chordata; class Aves; order Passeriformes; family Pipridae; genus Lepidothrix; species Lepidothrix coronata. The sequence continues at coordinate 2,624,966 of NW_016690242.1, forward strand.
AGTGTCCAGGCTGTGCAAACCTGAACGTGTTTAGCTGAATAAGAAGAAATGAAAGGGGAAAAACTAGACAAGAAAGGTGTTTAGTTTTAGTTCTCCTATTCTGTTCTAACATTTTAAATCTCTAGTGACCCAGTTCATGCAAAATCATAAGCATCATTAATAATCTAATCCCTGGAGATTTTACATAAGCCCTTGGTCACTCCAGCATCTGAGAGGAAGTTCAGAGGTTCCCATAACAGTAAGGTGCCTTCTCATGCAGCTGAAAAACAGGTCATGTACCTGCTCATGGCAACGAGTTTGGAACGAGGTGACCTTTATGGTCCGTTCCAACCCAAACTATTCTATGATTCTGTTTTATCCCAGAAAAGAGGACAGGCAAAGGCATGGACCCAGTATTTGTGAGTCTGCATGTGACAGGCAACTTGTTTATAGGATAAGTAGCGCACACAACACTAAACAGATTCATATGCTACACAGTAATAAAAAGGTGTAAAGGAGGGATAGTAATATAAGGAATTTAGTTCCTTCAGGCTTAATACTTAAATAGGGTTAGAGCTGGCCATTTATAGACTGGAACAAGTGAGTTTGGAGGTAGAGATGAAGAGAACTGAAATATGGTTTTAATCATGCTGTATTGTGGGGAATAGGTATCATCATTTAACAACAAACCCGGAAGTTATCTGTAACTTATTATTTGATATGGGTCTTATGTTTATGCTGCTTTTAGACCTACTTTGATTTCATTGTTTACTCTCATGTAATACTGATATGCACATCAGAGACTGCATGGTATCTTATACTAAGTGAAGTAGGAAGTGAGAAGATGGGTTTTATTACAAAATACTTTTAAAGTCTATTAAATTGGTCTGAGAAATATTTGGAGTCTACACTCTTTTTTGTTGGTACAATCACGTTGAAAGTCTTTCATAGCTTCATCTGAATAATGAAGCTATAATATATACATTATCTGAATAATGTACTGTATAGTAGATTTGGTATCAGTCCAAAAAATCATCTGTGTACCCTCAGTTTGTCAGTTGATTAGTAAAAACATGTGAATTGTTTTTGAAGTGAAGGTTACATTGGAGACAGGAGTGAAGGATGCTTTAAAACTTCAAAACTTCTTCCTTTGATGGGACAATCTCACCAGTGCAAGACAACTGCTTGGCTCATTTGTGGGAAGGCAAACAGGTATTTGGCACCATCATAACTTGAATTGTGCTATTTACTGTGTGCTTTGAAACCTCTGAGGATTATGAAAATTCTCTGATTATGAAAATTCAGATTCCCTGAACCAGAAGCTTAGGTGTGTGCAACCGCTCTTTCCAGAATGTAATATGTACCCCATATGGAAAAGTAATATTCTGTCCTGCATAGTACTTTATAGTGATAAGCCTTATTGTATATACATTATAAATTTTTACATATATTGCAGTAAATTCTGCAATAAATATATATATATATTTATAGAGAGACGGAGGGATTTTTTGATGGTTTTTGTTCTTTTAAATCATTAAATCATAAAATGCCAGTTGGAAGGAATGTCAAAGATCATCTGTTCACATATTTCTTGGCAAAAGCATGGGCTGGACAAGATGGCCCAGCACGTTGTTCATTTAAATTGTTAAAAGTGTCCAACTTTGGGGAACTCACCACTCCTCTGGGGAGATTATTCTAATAGCTGATGGTTGTGAAAACTTCTCCTTTTGTGTCTAATCAAAATCTCCCCGGGAGTACCTGGTACTCATTATCCCTTGTCTTTTCCCTGTGATTTCTTGTGAAAAGAGAGTCTCCATATTTGATCATTTTTGTGGCTTTTCTCTGAACCTTCTCCAGCCTGTCTACATCTGTTTTGTGTAGCAGGAACCAAAACTGAACATAATATTCCAGGCATGGCCTGACAAGCACTGACTAGAGTGGGAAAATGACTTCATTATCTCTGCTGGTGTTGCCCTTGTTGATGCAGCCCAGCATCCTGTTGACTTTCTTTGCTGCAGTTCACTCATACTGAGCTTGTTGTCCACTAGGACCCCCAGGTCTCTTTCCACAGAGCTGTTCCCCAGCCAGGTAAATCCCAGTCCTGCTTAGATAAGGTGTTTTCTCTGCAGACTATCATCAACATGCTGGAAGGTCAGCGTAGTAGTCTTCATGGGTTTTGTTTTTCTGATCTCCTACATGTTTTAAAAGAGTGGTGCAGAGAGCATCTTCTAAGTGGAAACACACACAGCATTCAGAGGAAACTGGAGCGATCTCCACAGGGAATGGGTGAACAGTGCAATGTAAAATGAAGGACGGGAAAATATCAGAACCATAAGGCTCTGTGGAACAATATCAGTCTTTGAGGGCAGAAGGTGCACTGAGCAGGGCTGGTGAATTAGATATGCTAGGCAGTTTGTGGCAGTCTTGTCTCTGCAGTGTGGTGCCAGTGAAATTTGAGCAGCTGTTTTAGTTATTTTGCAGCTGAGCTTTTTGACAGAAACATTGGGAGGAGATATGTCAGAAGCTTATTAGGGCAGATGTTGGGGAGCAGATATGGGGTTTGGGAGAAAATGGGGACGAAGCTGCAAGATAGGGTGGAGATTTTTAACATTTTTATTCCAGGTATGTTTGGTTTTGTGCTGTCACTTGAAAGGCATGATCACCTGGAGGAAATACAGCTTCACCCTGTTTGCAGAGAGGAAATTTAAACATATGAAAAGTGTGTGTCATTAAAAAAAAAAAAAAAAACAGAGAAAAAGAAGCTGAAGTAAAATTTTATTTTCTTAAAATTATTTTCCTTCAGTTCGCTCAAGAAACCCTTTAAATATCTTAATCTTTTAGGGTCTTTTTCAGTAATATAAAGAGGTTGGAGCCTTTTTCAAATGCAGAGATTTGTTAAAAAGTATCTGTTTGAGTAGTGAAGTGTAGATCAATTGTGAAAAACAGAGCAATAAGGAAAGTGTTCTTCTGATCACCACAATTGTACATACATTGAAATTTAATATATTTTTTCAGTTTTACAGAGTAAGTTTTGAAGTCAGACTTCAGTGTCAGGGTTTTTTTCTTGTGTGGTTTTTTTTCTTTGTTTTGTTTCTCAAGCAGAGGCATGGGAGGCCATTTGTGATAAACAAAGCACTTCTTGCAGGACAGTGGTATTTCCTGAAGAACATCCCTGTTTGTTCTCTTTGTGCCTTTCCTGGGTGGCCTAGAAGAGCTGGTTTCTCCGTCATCTCTATTGCAATTGCTGTTGTTTCCCGTAAGACCACAAACCCGCTCTGTGGTCTTGTCTGCTCTGGGAGATCTCTTCAGTGTTGGGTAGCAGGAGTCAGGAACATGGCACAGCTCTGAAGGAGGGCAGGGACTTTTTGTGTAGGACCTTTGAAACACCATGACCTGTGCACGTGCACTTTCCTTGAGCCTGTGAGACGGGGAGAAAATGTGCACTTGCTCAGAACTTCAACCATTCACAAATCAGCTTGGCTTGTACAGCTGAATGGGGAAACAAAGAGGGAATTAATGGAGATTTTCCTTGAATGGGTATCACAGGGGTGCATATTTGAGCTTTTCATGGCATCATTAAATGGTTTAAAATTCTCTGAAGGTGACTTTAGTCAACATTTATTCTGTTTCCTATACTGTGTGTCAGAGGAAGTGAATGAGACTGTTGTGCTCACCCTTGCTTTTTTGTTCAAGAATGAGGGTCTCTCAGCAGAGTGGAAGGTCAGTGATTAATAAGCCTGCTGAAAGGAATTATTTTTTTTCCTTTTTTTTACGTTATGTATAACCTGTGAAACTCATTCTGCAGAAATCACAAGGAGCAAAGTTTAATAGGAATCCAGAAGCTATTACATAAAGGTGTAGATGATGGCACCATCCACAGTTACGTCAGGGAGAGTAATTGTATTTCTGATCATCAGCTACTCACTTAGGAAATGAATACACCATTTCACAGTGTCTTCTACTCTGTGGCCTCTATTGGCTCACTAATTCCCCACTGAATAGCATTTACTCTGTGTGCTGGGGCCTAAGCCTGGCAAAAACAACCACAATATATATTTCAATTTTTACAGAATCCTTTCCCAGCCCAAGAAAGGAAGCCTTTTATTAGAATCATAGAATCTTTAAGTTTGGAAAAGATCTCTAGGATCATTGAGTACAACCCTTAACCCAGCACTGCAAAGCTAATTTTTGCACTTCCCTCCTTCTTTGTATGTTAAAATGGTTATGATCCCATTTTTTACGGATCATTACTATCCATATTTGTTTTCTAAATCTTGCCAGTTGTTTTCAAGCACCTCTATTTACTTGTGTTTCTCACTGAGCCTCTCATCTCCTTCTTGCCTTTTTCCCCTCTTAAGAGGATTCAGATAGGCCCTTGTGTAACTGCTCTAACAGCTGCTATTTGCTACTTCTTCTATTTCAACTTACCTTGGAAGGACTGAGGGTAATAAAAATATTTTGTGAAAAACTAATGAAAGTCTGGGCATAAGGGGGGAGGGGAAATAAATCTTTTATAGTCAGATGTTGTTGATATTCCTAAAGAAGTTAAGATCCTGAAGACTGAGAATATTGAGGCCTTTTTAATCATCTACTTGCTGTGATTTTATTCTTCAAAGCCAGTGTCATTTAAGAGAAATTTAGACAAATAGATTTTGCATTGTAGGGAAAGCTTATTAAAGATTAAATTGCATGGTTTTTGCCTCGAGCTAGTAACATGCTGTGCTTCCTTTACCTGGTCTTTTGTTTGTTTTTGCTTAATAACCTTTTTGGAGTTATGTTTTGGAAGATAAATAGATTATTTTACTCCTTCGACATTCTTTTAGGTTTTGCTTTCCAAGTTTCTCTCCTCATAGCGGAGCAGTTCAGGCTAAATCCTGGTATTATGGAAGTTCATGTTTACAAAACAAACCAAACCAAAAAGCCTCTGAATCCATTTTACTAGCTTTTTGGGCTTTGTTTGTTTGGCATTTTTTTAGGTAGAATACTGAGGTATTTCCCCCCCCTTTTTTCCTAAGAGAAGTAGCATGGGAGCAATTTGCTCTTCTGTAGCTGGTGTAAAGTAGCTGTTAGTTGAGCTTGTCATTTGCAGCAAGTCAGGAAATTCTTTCCAGTGTGTCCAGATGCTTCCTGTGCATAAGGCTGGTGTCATACTTGGCATGTGATTAAAAAAAAAAAAAAAGAAAAAAAAATCTTGAGACTGCTTTTTATTTTGCTTTTAACCATGTCCTTTGGCACCATGGAGGGAAGACAGTCTGTCTTGCTGTTTGGACAGTGACACTGTACTTGGGATTGTTTGGAAGAATGAAAAAGTACCACGTAAAATTTAATTTTTTTTCCCCCCTTTAAAAGCCTTCCTTGTCTTTCTTCTCCATGTCACCTGTATGCTGTCCTCCTTGGAGTAATAGACTAATTCATATTCTACATGTCAGGTTCTACATTGCTAAAAAAATAGTTATGGCAGCTGATAGTTGTAGCAATGCTGCATTTCAGATGTGGGGGGGGATTTCAGCTGATCACGATAAATGCTCTGGCCTCTTTGTATTATTCTCTTTACATGCCTCTGCATGGGAAAAGTTGTGTAAACCATATGTCTTGGTTGTGCTTGTAAAACCTGTGGCCTGGTGGACCTATAAAGGAAATGGTCATGCATTTGCTACCTTTGGACAGGCCTCTCCTGGACTTCCAGGCACCACAGTAAAGAGATGCCCAGATAAACCAGATTCTCTCAAGAATAAAAGCAGTTTCCTATATTTTCGCCTTATGTCCCTACAACACAGCGTTGGGAATCCCATCCTCTGTCTCTGTACAGGCAGTAACTGGATGTCATCAGGTCCCATATCCCATAGGAGGATGTGGAAAGAGGAGAACGCAAGAGGAAACAAATACCAGGAGGAAAATTTTTTACAGAGGAATCATTTCAACAGGAAATGTTCGGCTCCTTCCGGCAGAACTTTGTAACTATTTTCAAGAAACAAATTTCATTTTATACCAGTTTTGCATTTACTTCCTGCTACTTCCTGTGTGTTTTGATCTTTCCAAACTTTATCTATTCATCAACTTTGAGTCAGCAGCAGATCTTTAATGTACATGAAAGGTGTTAAGGGTTCTCCTGGGTAGTATGTTTAAAACCAAAGGAACCCTAAATTTTGGAGGGGCCCACTGAATATGTTTCTGCAGACTGATCATACAAGAACTGACCTGTCCTATAGAATCACAGCGTTGTGTAATCCCTAAGCAGCTCCTGGGATTTCAGAGTTGCACCTGTCTGAGATGGATCAGAATCTGGCTGTTGCACAGATTCTATGGTGCTGCCTGCTAAACTAGGGAAGGGAGGGAAAACACCAGTTTTCTCTTAGGAAAGAGGTAAAACAGTGGAACAAAATGAATTGGACTTTCTCAAAGGGTATTTTTTGAGCAGTTTAGCTATGTGTCTGAAACATAAAACATGTAAATATGGAGGATTATGAACATCTTCCACTTCTGATCTTGCTGAAGCTTCAATTGCCCCCAGGTTTCAGGCAAAGATTCCAAAGCTAAAATGATGAGATTATTACATAGGAGATTTTTACTACTGCAGCAACTGTTATCTAGACCTATAGCTTAGTGTGGTTTCTGCAAGGAAAAGTGTGAACCAAAGTGGAGAGGGAGGATGTAGGGGGAGACACATGCTGTGTTGTACCTTGTGCCTGCATGATGGGGAGTCAGGAGACATTATCAGGTCTTTTGTGCTAGTTTCAAGCTGACTGGGACTCATGCTGAGTGGATGTGGCTGCCCTGCATGGTTTTAAAATGTTTTGCCTGCATTTGGATGGATCTCTTCGTCCCCTGGTGTGGTGTGCATCATCTTCCACTGCTGGATTTAGTCAGGAGAAACTGGATAGATCGTGGGTATGTTGATATGACCAGTAGACTTTGGGGCTGAACCTGCCCCCTCACCTACCTCTTCAGTGAGGGCTGTAACTAGCTTGTCTGTAATGAAAGATGGAGCAAACATCCAGCAGAAAATTTTGATGTCCTGATGTGGAGATGAAGTGATGATGTGAGGGGTGGTAATCTGTAACACTGGCTAACATCATTTCCTTCCTTCTGATTTGAATGAAGACACTGATAGTGCTTAAAATTAAGAAATAGTTGATATTTTAAAATAATTTTCCCTTCATTTCACTATTTTATTTATTCAATGTATTTGTGAGCTGTGTTCTGTGCCTCCACGTTCAATTTTCCACATAGGAGTACAGAATAAAGTTCAGAACACAAAAGATTGCATGAAAAGGTGGCATTGATTATACAAAATTACCATCAGAAGGCAAATTATTATCCAGAGCATTCCTTTTGACATTATGAAACAGCTTTTAATTTAATATTAAGTTTAATTTGACAACACTTAGAAATAATCAAAAGGCTTTGCAGTTTAATTTCTTGTAAGGAAGTATCCTTAAAAGTAGTTATAGAAGCGTGTCAACAGTTTTGGGGGAAAGACGAGTAAAGTTCTGCTGAATAATAATAAAGAAGAGCTTAATTGAATTCAGTAATTTCTGGTCTTAACAGAGCTTGGTGAGAAAAGGTGAAATGGAACAATATCCAAAAAATACCCAAACTCAGAGTCCCAAATATCTACTAGCTGTGAACTATGAGAGCAGCCTTGCTGAGAACAGCTCTGCAGTTGGGAGTTCTGGTGAATGAGATGCTGGACATGACCTGGCAAATCTCTGCTCACAGCCTGGAAAGCCAGCTGAATCCTGGGCTGCATCAAAAGCAGTGCGGCCAGCAGGTCGGTGGAGGTGGCTCTGCCCCTCTACTCTGCTCTGGTGAGACCCCACCTGGAGTGCTACATCCAGCCCTGGGGTTCCCAGTACAGGAAAGACATGGACCAGTTGGAGTGGGTCCAGAGGAGGAGTCACAAAGATGATCAGAGGGATGGAGCACCTCTCCCATGAGGAAAGGCTGAGAGGGATGGTGTTGTTCAGCCCGGAGAAGAGAAAGCTCCAGGGAGACCTCATTGCAGTCTTTCAGTATCTGAAGGGGGCTTATAAGAAAGATGGAGACAAGGTCTTAGTAGAACCTGTAGTGATAGGACAGGGGGGAATGGTTTTAAATTAAAAGAGGGTTGATTCAGATTAAATGCAAGATAAACATTTTTTATAATCAAGGAGGTTGGTAAAATCCTGGATTGGGTTGCTCAGAGAGGTGGTAGATGTCCCATTCCTGGAAACATTAAAGGTCAGGTTGGACAGAGCTCTGATCTAGCTGAAGATGTCTCTGCTCAGTGCAGGAGGGGTTGGACTAGATGACTTTTAAAAGTCAACCCAAACCATTCTATAACTCTAAGTAGTTAATGTCATGGACATGCAAATGTAAACAAAAGTTTGCAAAGAAAAGGATTGGCATTTAATTAATGTATTTTTAAAAAAGAAGTAGGAAAATTAGACAGCAAATAAGAGGAAAAATCAAAACATAACATAAACACCAATTTGTCTGTGGCTAAAGTTGAAAAATGTGCAGTAGACAGTGATGAGGTAAGACTTGTGTTTTGCAATTATCCCTGGTTTTGGAGCTGCACAAGCCCTTGAATGTCACCTTTTTATCTCTATTTATGCCAGGGTAATATTGTCTTATTTTAAAAGAAAAAAAGAAAAACAAAAAAAAAAGCCAAACAAACAAAAAACCAAAAAACCTCCCCAAAGCCAAACCAAAACAACAAAAAACCCCCCAAAACAAAACAAAAAAAAACCACACCAAAAAAACCCAAACAAAAAACCCCAACTATAACAACAAAAAACCTAATCAACTAACCAAAAAAAACCCCCAAACAACAGCCCAAGAGCTACACTTACAGGGTTATTAAAGTGGGATGAAAACCTTCACATGGTCATACTTTTTTTAATTTTGTCTAGAGGCCACCAGTGTAAGCAGGCCTGTGATTCTGGGTTGTTTGTAGCTGCCCACCTGCAGTCAGGAGGCTTCACAACTGGGAGCTGAAATGCAGAGATAGCAAAATCTGGAGCAGAGCCAGAAACTGAGCCCTAAATTTAGGAGTCTGGATAGCTGCGATGACAGGAGATTCCTGATCAGGATGGTTTTTGTTTGATCTCGGAAAATCTTGAGGGAGTTACTATAGTCCAAGACTTGAAAGACTGCAGCAGATGAACCTTGCAGAAAAGTGCTTATCTCCAGCATCTCCCAACATCCCTGTTCAGCTCCCTATCACCCTTGCCATTGTGGTCTGTGATGTTTTGCAGTCAAGGTTGGTTTTTTTTGTTGTGAGAGTGGTTCATTTCAGAAACAAGGGGAATGTTTTTAAAACACATTAGAAAACATTCCTGCTGCTCAAACATCAGGCTGTGAAATCACTTGGCAGAGGTGGTTTTATTTCAGCTGACCCTTTAATGGTCAGCTGCAATTTTACTCATAAGCAATAAATTGCAACCGATCTGGGCATCATTTTGGATGAAAAATAGCTCAACAATATGAAGTCATTCTAAAGCACAGGGCCAGATGAAAATATCCATTTTCAACATAGGCTTTGAATTCATCATGTTTGTGAAGATGGTAAATAAATAGCAGAATCAACGCATTGTTCTTTTTTGTGAGATGTGTGTTTTAATCCAGTCTCAAAAGATGAAACTCAAGGGATTATAGTTAAACTTTTTTTCAAGATGATACTCTGTGAAGGCGTATCTTGTTCTTGCAAGAGTACTTGAAACACTCGGGCTGTTGGCTGAGACTTGGATAATGGAATATAGTGTCACTATTGCTTGCCTGTGCCTCTTTAGCTACTATGAGGCAAAAACTGCCTTTCTTTAAATAACCTCTGTGCAATATAAGGCCTAAATGCTATTGAGCATCAATGAGAATTGGGCATATATTTACAATTTTTGTTTTTTGAAAATTGAGATTGTAATGAGAGGAAAGAAATAATGTCATAAATATTTTTCTTCTTTGTTTACTTCTTTAGGATATCTTTCCTCATTGGTTTCTGATAAAGCTTTCAAGTTGCATTGAACCATGTAACCAGATCAGTCAGTCTGTCCAAAGTGTTTCATTGCTGTAGACTTCTCCTGTATCTCAGAATGATTATGCTGGTGCAATGCAGAGAAAGGAAACGATGAGATAGGTGGCAAGTACTGTTTATGGTGGATTTAAAGGCAGCGTCCTCACTGACTTTATTAAATCCTATATTAAAGGGCAGGAGACATCTAATGTAACTTCTGTAACCAAAGGAAGCTTCCTGAGCCGCCAGTGGATATGTCACCCAGGGGATAAGCAGAGGTCACCACACCCCCTTCCTTGTCCGGAACAGAACAGTTTTTAAAGTTTGGGCAAAGAGATAGCTGTGATGAAAAAATACCAATGCTACCTGGTATGCATCAGTGGTCTTTCAAAGCAAGGGGGAGCACTGAAAGGTATTTTTATAAATCTCTTACATTATTAAGTGCTCATTTTCCTTTAATACTTTTGGATATTACTGAGCTTAGTCAGATTAATTCAAGGTCCCAAAGATAACCAGTTTCTGTGTGTCCGAGAAAGTCATTAATGGGGGAGAGAAGCAAGACAATAATGCATACCACCAAGAAAAGAAACGTGGTGGTGTGAGTTGAAGTTGTTCACTCTCTTGGCCCAACACCTGTCTTAGCTGCTCCCTTGGTATGAGCTGGGGCAGCTGCATTTGGAACCACTTATCCCATGCACTGCTTCCTTCCTGCCTGCAGCCTGAGGGCCTGGAGGGGGGGAGCTGGTGATGCAGAGCCCTGAGCAGAGAACAATGAGATAGGATTTCCCTTGGCATGGTGGCAAAAGATACCACAATCTAATTCTTTTTTGTTTGCTCTTCACCAAGTAGAGTAATGATCATCACTGATGCCATAAATATTTATAGAAAAAAATTCCATCCCATCTTCCACTTTCACTGAGAATTTTTCATCCTCACTGTTTCTCTGCTTATTGTCAGGTTACTCATTTGATTCATTTTTCACCACTCTACACTTTGGGCTACTGTAATGTTGCACATATTGTGAGAGAAATGATTGTGCTATTTTTGCAGGAGTGCTTTTTTTACTATATATTTTTCACACAGGCAATAGAGTGTTTCTGTACTGCTTTGAGATGGTAAGTTACTATTGCTGAGTGTATTTTTTTTTCTTTAGGATATTTTAGCAAAGGCTTCACTGGTTTGGTTTTTCGAAGGAAATCTTTATAAATCCATTTTCAGTAGCTGTGCTTTACATATTTATACATTTATAAATATTTTACACAGCCTTAATGTGTTAAAGAAAAATCAGGGGTCAAGCAGAAGCTCACAGATCCAATTAATGAGTTCCAGTAAATGCCCTTAAAACCTTTGTGCATTGGGAGTGGAGCACAGAAACACCTCTCCTGATGCTTATTTCCACTTATTCCTTCAATATTTAATTAAGATGGCTTAGTTGCTGTAATTCTCCATCAGTTTTTAAAAGATTTAATTTGAAACTAATTGGACTAATTCACTGACTATTAATTACCCAGATTTGCAGATGTAGAAATTGGTCCACATGAAGACAGTGGATTCAGTTTTACATCAAAGATGAAGCTCAGCCGTGGCTGAACAGACTTAATGAAATCTCTCCAGCTTTGTCTATAACCTTTTGTCATTTGCAAAGAGGAAAGAGGTGAGTGGCATAACAGGCTTGATGCTGTGCTTGGAGTTTGTCCTACAAGGAGAAACTTTTCACTTTAGTGGCTTTGCCACTAAAGACGTGTGTCTTTTATTACACATATACAAATGTGTGTGCATATGTATCTTACAGCACATCATACAATCATGGACTACCTCCAGTTCAAAGGGACCCGTGAGAATCATAGGCTCCAGCTCTCTGCCCCTCTCCAGACTACCTAAAACTAAATTATGTGACTAAGAGCATCATCCAAACATGTAACTATTCCAGGCTTTAAAGAAGCATTAATGAATAATTTTTATTTTGCCATTAATTTTAAAGGGCAAAATAATTGCACTGCTTGTGGAACATCATCTTTTCTTCTTAGGCCCTTTCCTGACTGGATTTACAGGTATGAGTATCTGTGCAGGAGGCTTTATTTCTTAGAGTTTCAACGTGTTTGTTTTTTTTTTCTTTTGGCTAGTAGACATACTTCTGTTAGTTGGAAATGCTGATCTGTTAATCATCAAGTGAAATTCCAGTGAAGCATTACAAACTCTTAGGCTTTGCATTCTCAATTCTGGGTAGATGGACATTACTGTAAACTTGCAATAAATGTGTCATACTGAAATTTGAAAATGTGCCAGTTTGATTGAAGTGAGGAAGTTTGCTCATGCTTTGTAACTCTTGCAGTTTTGTGTAAGCACTTCTTAAGCAATCTCAAAGAGTCATGAGGAACATATACCTGAACTTCCTTGTTACTTCAGAAAAAATACAGACTCAGATCTCACTATTAGAAGAATAAAAAGTAAAATTATACTATTTTTTTTTATATTTTCCAAAACAAAGATGCCCATTTTTCCTGCTGGCAGTTTGGTTCTCACCTGAGACTTCAGTCTTATATCTTGCTGAATGGTTGGATGTGACTTGTTAGCAGTGGACTTATGGGCATGGAAGCACTGCTGTGGTATGCTGTGCAAATCCTGCCCAGCTAGCTGTTCTCCCACAGACCTGCAACCCTGCCAGGCAGCAAAGGGTGTGGATGGCAGAGCAGAGAGCCTGCTGTCTGAGAAACCACTCTGCTGCTGTGGGGTCTGGACATGCAGAAATATGGAGATTAGACTTTTCTGTTCATCATTTTATTCAAATGGCAGTGTGAACCCAACTTCTGCCTGATTAAGATCAGTGCAAAAGTTACTGTGATGAGAAAATATTAGCAAGATTTATTTCTGTGTGTTTACAATTGTTCCTGATGTGGTGGCAATAGGTATTTCCAAACAAAATACTGCAGGTGCCCTGCAGTTTCAGAGATCCTCAGCTGCTGTAAATTGCAGTGATGCAGTGTGAGGGTTTGTTCTTCACACTGACATAAAGACTGTGGCTGCTTTCACGCTTGTCTCCCAACCTCCCGTGCTGTCTCCTGAAATACATAGGAGATGAAGTGTAGCTATTTTCATGAGGATATTCATGAGGAGCTGGAGGCTGAATGACTTGAGTCTGTGGTAGGAAGGGTGACTGCAGTTTCTGTCACCCTTCATATTTAGACGGCAGTAAGATTAGTATTGGATCTCCATTCATTGGCTGCTTCAAATCCCAAGTAGCAATTGAGGATATTCTTAAGTGAGGTGTCTTTTAGTCTGTTATCTATAATTAATGCAGTACACATTATTGACGAGGAAAGCTGTGGTTAATTTGTTTAAGAGGGTAGAAAAAACAGAGCCCTTTTCCTGGCATGTGCCATGTCTAGTGGCAATAAAAAAAAATCTTAGATCTGTTTTCAGGGTTTTTTTTAACTCAGCTTAATTTCTTATGGTTCTTTTATTTTTCCAAAATAAAAAATACTGAATAAAGACCATTTTTTACATGCTGCTAAAGACAGGTATTATATTTTATCTAGTCTTACTTGGTCTGTGATTTTGATTTAAAATTAATTTTTTGTAAGCTATCTTTCCATCAACTACAGAGACATTTTTGAAAGCTCTTCATGTCTAACTGTTGGAATAACTTTGCTGTGATGCTGGACTGCTTCTTCCAGTAGAAGATCTAAGTTCAGTAAGTAGCACTGAACCGTGTTCTACTGTCAGAAGTTTGCAGTTATCCTTTATGTAAGCGTGAGCAGATTTTGATCCCTTCTTTATTTTGAAAAGTTGTTTTCTTTTTCTCTTTGCTACAAGGCTGCTTTCTGCATCTGTTTACCACATGTTGCAGAGGTCATCACTGTAATTACTAGTGAAATCTCAAAAAAGAGGGAATCTATCTTTTCTGTGTTTCGGGGAATTTTCATCTGCAACTCTTTGGACAAACACCAAATTAACTGCATATTTTACTAACACTGAGGACAGATTTGGAATGGAAGCTTTTAGCTGGGCATGTCTTGGCCTGAAAGTTTTTGGCAAACTAATGAGGTCAGGTAAGAAGCAAAGAAAGCTCAAAGGATTGATTTGTAGGAACAATTAAAGAGCTCTGTAGTTGAGCTAGGGAGTGATTAGAGGCATGTGATTACAACGTATGTGTCAAGTATAAGCAAGGAAAGGAGGAGCTGTTTAGGACAGTGGAAGAAAAGGAGAAATACAGCCTGAAAAACTGCCAGCAAATGGGGAGGTTATGACTTGTCACCAAAAGCTGGAAACCTTACTGCTAGAGACATACCAGTTGCATTAAATGGGCAGGAGAAGATATATGGCCGGGACTCAGTCTTTTGGGACTCATGGGATTCTTTAATTTCTTGGGGTTTTTTATTCAGATTTAGTGGCAAGCAAGGGACTGCTTGTCAGAGCATGTCATCTGACTTCAGTTTTAATATGGGTAATTAAGTTCCATGTAGTAATCAACTGACCAAATTCAGTACTTGTGGATAAATTAGGGAACTAATTTCAGCCTGTGGTTTATGGATCTCTTTAGATCATTTCGAAGATGAATGAAAAAAGTTATGAGGATCGCAAATTTTTTTTTCCATTAAACTCAGGAAATGCTTTAAAGGTTTTCCTTTAAATAACAATGCAATAGCAATGCAATGAGTAATTTCAAATCTAGTTTTCATAACTTAGTGTAGGAATGGCAGTAAGCCAAGATAAAAACAGAGTAGGTGCTATGGGCAATATTAATACTTATATCTGAAGTTTATAAGTAGGAATTCCATAAATGAATATTCTTTAATTTATATGCCAACTACTTTTACAATTATTGCATCGGTAGACGTTCTTGGCTTTCTTTTTCATGTCCTCAAGTCTTCATTTTTCAATCATCTTTAAGAGCATCTTTATAGATAAGAGAGATATAAATAAGTCTCTTTTCAGTGAACAGTGTCAGAGTATGAATAATGAAAAGGGAATCAGGTTGTTATTGCCAATGGGCAGTTTGTGTTCAGTCTTCATAGTTTTTTTCAGAAAAAGTGTTTATTAAGCAATTTCAAACACATTTTTAAGTTTGCTGACTTTTAGCAAGCAGGCAGAAAGACCACTTCTGACTGCCAGTTATTTGCAATGCACATTTCTATCACATATATTTATTTAAAAAACAAGATCTTGCTCTGTTTCTGTGTAAAAAAAAAAACCTGCTCATGACATCATTTAAAATATTGAAAAATTTGAAGTCATTTATCGTGAAACTGATGAGAAAATAATCTCAGTGGTAAACAGAATAATATAGAAAAGAAAAACATCAGTCTTCATGTTAGTCCCTCTAGACATCTTGTTCAGTCACACTGAAGTTAGTTTATGTGATGGAAAGACTTTTAAAATAAGTTTTGTGGAACAAACCACCAAAATTGGTGTGATTTTATCCATTTTTTTTTTTGCTATTCTGTCATCTAAAAGACCCAAGAAAGATATTAAACAGATAAATCTGAAACTTCCATATAGAGTTTAGATATGGGTCAGGAGGTTTTTAGTATACATCTAGTTTGATTTTGCATTATTCAAATGGTCTTTTTATCATTAAAGAGCGTGTAGCATGGGCATTAGCATTACAAAAAGGGAGTTTTAAAGTAGAAACATACTTTCTTGCCACAAAGGTTCTTCAAAAGCTAATAAAAATTTTACAGCTTCAGGAAAATAAGAAGTATCTTTCTAAGAATTAAAAGTAGGGGCCACTGCGTTGTGTAGAGAGACAGCATAACCACTGAAGTATACTGTAGTATAATTTAAACCAATCTACCACTTTTTAGCACCAGTTATTTCATAACTCTTTCTGTTGCATCAGGCAGTTCTGATTGTGTGGCTGAGGAATGGGGAAACAAAGAGGCAGAGGCAAATTTTGCTTAGGCTGGAATAACAGCAGAGCTGCTGACAGCAGGATAGTGTGACATTCATCACAGCTCCAGGAGTCAAAAATTTTCCTCCTGCTGACTTCTGCTTGCAGAAGAGGCAGTGGTTCATACTTACTTAGGGATAATCTGTTATCTTCAAACCAGTCTTCACAGTGGGATGAAGAAAATGACAGTCCCAGCTGGTAGAAGTCCCAAATGTGTTTGGGGTGGCAGTCTCTGCATGGCACCCCAAGGTTAGGTTTGTCCTGTATCTGCCCATTTCCACGGAGGCCGCTCTTATACCAGACAAGGTTATGGGATGGCAGTAAAAAAAGCTGAGTCTGTTAAAGCTGAGTTACTCTGAGAAGTGGCGCTGGGTTGTGCTTCTCGAGAGTCTCCACTCAGAGTTCTTCTCTCTCTGAAGCAGCTTTCTCTTACTGTTTGCTTTTCCCAGGAGGAATCTCAAGTTAAAGCACGTAACAAGTTGGTTGTGAGGATTCGTGCTGCCTTCCACTCTCTGCTTCACTGAATTAGGTTTAAAAATACAATACTTTCATTCTTAAACTTCCTTCTCCTTTGTTTTGTGCTATGCAGAGCATCATTCTCCCCAGCTGTCTGCCTTACTTCCCTGTGCACTTCCCTGAAATCGCTCCTCTATTGTGTTCCTTAATTAATTATACTATTTCTAGCTTCAGGCTTTTTTTTTTCTCCTTTGCCTTCTTTGAAATTGTGGCAAAGTCTTGTAATTTGTGTATCAAGAGACTTGTTTGTTATACTTCTGTTAGTTATCTCACAGCATCTACTTTGCCATAGAGACCATAAAAAACACAATATTAAATTTCAGACAATGCACTTTTTGTAAATTAATTTGTCCTTCCATACCATCCTCTTTCATGCCTTTTACCAGTTTTGTAAATCCTGCTGTCATCATTAAGGGGAAAAAATATTTAATGTTTTCACTAAGTAGTAAAGCATTTTAAAAGAAAGGCCATAGTATAATACCAAGGCTTTATTGCCTCACTGACCATTTATTTTAAAGACATAAAAAAATGCTTCCGTGCTTACGCAAGGAGACAAGAAAATGAAGGTAGATGAGTGTTTGGCCCCTCTCTTCCTTATGACATTTTCTCAGCAGGAAAGACCTTATAGCAGGTAGTACCTTGTAACTCTAAAATGAAATCTTACCATCAAGAAATGGGGATGGCAGCACAGCAGTGTGGGAAGGTGAGGACTTTTTGCTCAGCAGTTGGTAGAGCACAGCACTGTGGCTGCTGTTGACAGCAGTTAAGAAACTTAGCAAGATGTCAGATCAAAAAAAAAAAGTCAAATGAGTGAATAGGGAAACATTAGGGATAATTAAATTCCAATATGATTAGTTTTTATATAACCTTGCTGTAGCACATTCTCCATTGCTGGCAGGCTGAACAGAGAGGTCTCCTGATCCAGTGTAAAATCGGTATGAATTTGTTTTGGATTTTTCCATCTTTTCTGTGTTTGTAGTCAACCAAATAATCAAATTGGCAATTTCCATTCATCTTGATAAGATATTCTAAAAGCATCCAGAATGTGGCAAATAAGAATATAAATCTTCATTAGCATAAGGAGCCAGACTGAGTGATGCACAGCACCCAAAGCCAGGGTTGCACTGATGAGGACCTTCCAGTGAGGAAGAGATTAGGGAGCAGTTTCACCCCAAGTTAGGGTGGAAAAAAATCAACCAGAGGACAGGATTTGTCTGAAGACACATCCTAGCTCTGGAAAGTCAGCACAGAAGGAGACTCTGAGAGATGGAAAACAACTGGAAAACAAACAAAAATCATATCAAGATGTGTTGTACTCGTCTTCAAATAAGAGCAACCAGTTTCTTTATGTTCTTCATTCCAATATAGTAAAGTTTGGTAGTTTTTCTTCTATTTTGCTTAAAGTTATTTAGCCCAAAGTTTTCTGGAAGTTGACTGTCTGCACACATGTTTTCAACTGCAGGGCTAGATTAAACAGAACTCCAACAGCACTAACCACTCCGACACAAAATCAGGAGCAAGCCAAATCTTGCAGAGTGAATTGCAATTAAATTGCAAGTGGGAGATATTTTCCAGTGGTAAAACATTAACCAGGGTAACCTCAGTCTGCAGCAGCAGCACTCCCAAACATAGAAATTTCCCTAAAATGGTAAAAGTTTGGTGTTTCTTTCGTGTTTCTTTTTTTTTCTCTTTCCATGGCAATATTTCTTACACGTAAGAAAAATCTGTACAATAGAGAAATGTATCTATTCTTTTGTGTAAACCTCCTTAAAATGCAGTGAATGGTGGCAAGGTTTGGTTTGGAAGTGTAATTGTTAAAGTCTGTGTTTTAGCATGCTATTTAGGTGAGTTTGTATTTGCTGAATTTTTCATGTGTTGCTTTAATTGTTCTCAGTCCATACTTTATCAGTGCTACTCCAAAATTTAGAAAATAGCATTAGTCACAGTCACAATGTGAGAAGTACTTCAAACAAGAAAAAACTCTTTATTGACACTTGGTGTTGTAAGAAAAACAGAAGATCTGTAGCTCAGTCATTACAGTTACCATGTTTGCATAAATGGGAACAAATAAATAAGCTCATTTTTTCCTTTGTTTCTGGGTTGGGGTTTTTTTGAGGAGGAAGATACACATTCATTTATGTTTGATTTGTTTTATATCTCCCAACTTGAAGCAGTGAGGCTGTAGCTTAGAAGATGCTATGATCTTTTCCATAAGAAAAACTTACCTCACTTGCCCCCTCTCTTTATTGTTTTTTAATGGAAAGAGAATTTCAGCTTTACATTTGAGTTACATTTGTAACTTTTCATTGTTTCAATGTCATATAGCATGGTCTTAAACCTTATTACTAATTTTGAGTATTCAGTATTCAATGAACAATGTTTTCGCCCTTTCCTCAACTATTTTAAACATAGAGTGAGAGTTGAGCATAAATTTATGTTTCAAATGTGGGCTCTCTCTCATTCTTCATGGTTCAGTATAATGATGTAGTTAGGAAAACAGAGGCACAGTCACTGCTGCTTTGCTTACTGTTAATTTACAGTTGCCAAAATCACTCAATTTGGGACTACCTAATGCTGAGATGCTGTATCCTGGATTAATCATAATGAGTTAGCAAATAGTTGTAGTATTTAGACTATAATAATGCAGCACCAAAAGGATGTGTGGTATATTCAGCATTGTGAAACTTATGAGTTGTAATACATTTATTATAATTTCATCTGAGACATTGTGAAGCTTCAGAATGGGTCACTGGTTGTGGCTGCTCATATATATATCTCTTTGTTTCTTCTACATCTAGCTCTGGACCTTGATCATGCTAATATTGATGAAAAAGCTGTTTCACAAACTTGAGCTGCTCTTGGGCAGTTTATGAAGACAGTCTGGAGTCAGTGTGGGGTTGGTGTCTTCACCAGACTAAGGATTCAGAAATGCTGACTATGTTATATTTTTCCATGGCTGTGGGATACAAGCTTTGTACTGGAGATGCGTCTTTAAGCCAGAACCGTTTCAGGGCAGACATCTGCACGTCTACCACCTCTGCTGCACAATGTGGAAAGCCCACAGCATCAGAACTGCAGGTGAACTCCAAAGGTCCAGCAGCAATGGGCTCCTTGCATGGTTGGTCAAGATGATCCCTGCTGTCCCAGCCACCTCCTGTGTCATGAGCAGCCCAAAAGTGAGGAAAAAATTCAGCCCAGCACCTCCTTAGTGTGTCTCTGAAATATTGGAAAGCTTATCAGCAATCTCTTTGGAGATGTGACTTACAAGTAACAAGGAGGTGGTGGAAAATATTTCTCTCTCTGGACAGAGAGAGAATATACTTTCTGGGAGACCACAGGGAGACAAAGGATTCACCAGCAACGTTACTGGAGTGGCTACACAGTGAGATCTCTAACACTGATAAAAGGTGCCTATGGTAATAAAATCCTCTTTGGTTCCCTTCCTTACAGTCGTCTGCTACTCAGCAGGGTCTCATGGCCTCAGAAGCTTGTGTTCTTACAGATGGATAGAGAAATGCATGTGAAAATCAGCAAGTAGTTTGTACTATTGGATGTTTAGTGTTTCTAAAATAGTTCCTCTTATGAGATGGAAAGTAATGTAACTCAAAAACATGAAAAAAAGCCTTAATATATTAACATAATTTTCTAATTGTATGTTCTGTTTCTGGAGATTCTTATACATACTTACTGGGATTTTATTTTTTATTTCAGATGTTTCAGTTGCTCATTTAGAAACAATATGGACAGCACTGTAATAAATGCCTGGTATCTGATGGATGGTTGCCAAGCTGATGGTACTTCAAAAATTCTTTGCAATTAGATGGATCTAATGGAAATTCCATCGTACAAGACCAGCTTAAATAGTAATAATATGTAGTTTTGACAAGAGCTTTTTCCTTCCTGAAGAGGCTACCTTTCCTTCTCCCATCATTCCTACTTTCTGTCTACTCATAGATGCTTTGGAGAGATGCATGAAGACTCTGGAATGCCTGTCTCCTTGGGAGGTGGGTGGTGGAGAGGACTCCATCTTCTCTGGTATTTTTCTTTTGATTTGAAAGGAAGGTGTGTTATTGGCTAGATTACTGAGCCATGAAGATAATAACTCAGTTATTTGGCAATACTTCTAAGATTATTTTTCAAATATGTCCTGGATAATTTATTGATTTCTGTGAAGAAGGGTATTTTTTTTCCCTTCTGTATATACAAACTTGTTTTGCCACTTTTATTTTAAAATGCAAATATTTAAAACTAAGTTTCAGGGCCATCCCATAACAATACCAAATCTATGTTGATTTAATATACTTTCCCTTGCAGAATGATCCCGCTGACATGATAAAATTTAATTCCTTTGCAAATTTACTATGTGACTATGTATTCAAGGTATTCTTGTCCTGAAGAATGTATCTATTACTATGTAACTCTAATGTGGTATTTAAAGAATAAGAATTTGAGATGTAATTTGTTGTATAGCTACTTATAAAAAAGCAAATGATTGTGATGCATTCTGACATTCTTGGAGCTCCTGAGTGGTAGCTGACTGCATGAACATTCCTGCTTGTGTTCCTGGATGGTTTCTAAATAGCAGAGGTAGTATTCATGACTGACAGAGGTCTGATTAGCTGCAAGTGTTTATATAGGTGCAAATGCACCTTTACCATAGACTTTAATTTGCTATGACTAAATCTACTTTCTATTTCTGTTGAAAAAAACTGCAGTTCAACTGTATAGTAAAAGGGTAGTTATACTGCTGGGTGCATGAATGCTGAGGATCATTACTTATAGTTCAGGTAGGATTCAGATTTGGGTAAGGGGACAAGAAAATTCTGGGCAGGGTGTTGAGGTTTTATTTTCTTAATTCATCTCAGTCTTCTACAGATACCTTTAATTATGTCACTGTTCCTTTTTGCCTGAGGTTATTCTCTTGATATGTTGTGTGACACAAATATTGTGTATTAGGCAGTTTGATGTGATTTTAATAGTAAATTATATTATAATTTTGTCTGCTCTGCAGAAGGTTACTGTCATTCCCCCTTGGAAGAAATTGCTTCTCATTGGTTTGAGGGCTGATTTGTTACTGATTTTAGAACCAAATCAATAAGAAGAAACAGGTAATCCTGATCAATAATAATTTCTCGGGGCACAGTACATAGGATGATGAAATGCTTATGGAAATAATGTAATACTTTGAGTAGAAAGTTTTTTGAAGAAAACAATCTTGAATAGGAAATTTGATTTCCAGCATGCTTTCCACTATACTGAAAATCCTTTCATTTGTGTCCAGTATCACATACAGGGCATACCCTCCAATGTTAACATAAATAGAAATAGCAGTGTAGTTTATTTCACATTGGAGATTGCAGTTCATATTATAATCCTTGCTCTGTTAGCTCTTTAACAGGGAAGGACAATCCACTTCATGATATGGCCTGGCTGACAAATCTGGAGGACAAGGATGTGCACAGTATGATAGGCAAAAATGAGAACTAAATCAGATATTTTCAGCTCTAGAATAGGGCATAAAGTGTTTGTCCATGCTCCTTAAACCTTAAAAACCTTAGCCTCCTTAAAAAGTTGTTAATGAAATGTTTTCTCCATTAAATTTATCAAGAATGGAGCAAGCATGGGAACATATAAGTTTTTCTGAAATGTCCCTTTTGTTGGAGAAAAAGAAGGGGAAATGCATTGTTCTGACATTGCAAAAGATCTTTCATTTTTATCCTAGAAGTGGTTTTTATTGTGAAATTTCCTTTGTGTGTCTTTTGGGGAAAAAACAAACTAACAAAAAAAAACCTGAAAAAAGAATACAATTTAATGTTATAAAAATATTTAGATTTCTGCATTTTTATTTGACTTTTGTTCCCAGTTTGAGATCAAACCCACTGGCTTTCCCAGAAAATTGCAAATTTGAATTTTTTCTTAAAAAGCTTACCACACTCCAGTGCTCAGAACTAGGAACGCTCTTTTATTGCTTTGCTTCTGCTAACTCAAAGCAGTTCCAAAACCAATCAGATTTCACAAAAAATCACAAAATACAGAAGATGCTCTCCTTTGGTCTCTGCTGTACTTGGGAACAGAAACCTCTGGAGATGCTCCAGCAGTACAGTGGGCTGTCCCACAGGGTGAGGATTTGGGAGCTGACAGAGACGAGGAGCTGTGGAACTGGCAGTCCCAGCCCTACCCATGCTGAAGGCTGCATCACGGGCAGGTGGAGATGTTACCAGCTGAAGAGAAATTTGCCAGTGAATGCTTATAAACAAGGAATTTCCTAGTGAGAGAGGAATGTGCTTCTAGGTGTGGCACTGGTTGATAGACGTCTCTTTAATGTCTTCGCTGCGACTGTGCTAGGAATATGTTGACCTGCAATGTGGCAGGTATTCTAGGATGGCATGGCATGTTTTTCTCAGCATCTAGTCCAGATTCTCAAGGACTTAAAAACTCAGCCACTGGAAAGCCATTTGGCCCCTTAAGCCTGTACAGATCAGAAATTCCTGTGGAAACTCCCTGCAGTGCACTTCTGTTCCAAGTTTGGTGCTACTGAACTAAAACCCCTGTGCTAGCTCCAGAGCATGTCTGAAGTTCATTTCATTATTTACTGCACCCGTGATGAAATTCTTCTTTTCCTAATTTATTCAAAATCAGCATTTTTCAGGGTTCTCCTCACATACCCACAGTTTCAATTCTCAGTTTATTATTCCATTTGAAGATTGCAAGTTTTGGTACATGTGATGCAGTAAAAATTATGTCTTTGTGTGTGACATGTTGAGCTAAGTGGCTAAAGTTCTTCATGTAAGACCAAAATGGATTTCCAACAAGCTATTTATCAACTTGGATTGGAATAAAAGATCTTGTAGGGAAGAAAATTAAACATAGCTTTCAGCTGATAAATATCAGCCTTTGTATTAAACCTTAGCATAGAAATTTTAAGAAGTAGCAAATTTAATAAATCTGTAATCCTTGAATCACTTACTATTGCTTCTTCGTTTAATTATTTATTTATTTGGAATTCAGAAGAGACATAATTAACTCCGGATTTTTTTATTATCAACTCTATATCCTGAAGCCTTAAAGAAATGAAAGTAATTCAATCCCTTAAAGAAATGAAAGCAGTAAATATGCTTTTTGCTATAGAATTCGCTACAAAACGAAGTACAGTGACCCCTTTTCATCCAGCTTTTAAAAAATCTTTACTGATGTACATATTCAGTCCTGTTATTAATCTTTTCTCCCTATTGTGCTTAAAAGGGGGAAGGTTCTTTGGGATATCTCTGTCTGTTGCCTATTGATAAGTCAGTTCCCATTTTCTTTCCCTTTTGACCTCTGCATTGTTGTACACTACCACAGATTCCTTATAATATCTATTTGTGCATTCACATGTCAGATGCTGCTGGAAGAAAATTTGCCAGATGCAGAGTAACATGAACTTTTTGTAGGAGTTTTTACTAGTTCAAGTGAAAGCAAGAATCTTGAATAGGAGCACCAGCAGCATGTAAAGATGATGTACTTGCTTCATTCTTGTACAGGTGGGAGATCGATTGTTTTATTACCTGTTCAAAACGAGTAAATATGTTTAAAAGAAGATAGCTTAGCAGCTGTGCAGACATTTTCTTGGGAGGAAGAGCACATTTTACATGTTTACAGATGTCTCACCCAGCCTGACAGCAGATATCGGTGCCTCTGAGGGTTGACTCACAGTGGTGTCAGTAGGACTGCAGTGGGCATGCACGGTGTTTGAGTATGTCGATATGGTGTTTACCTGTTCATCAGAAGGGTGTCAGCCTTCAAGCTGGAGAGAAGCAGTATTCACTGCTGGATAAGCTTAACTCAGAGAATAAACCTGAGTGTCCACAAGCAAAGATTAAACCAGGGGAATGTGCAACAGCTTGTAGGAATGTGTGTGTTCGATGTACATGAGGAGGACGGCAATTCCTACTGTTTGACTGAGCTCAAGCAGCGGGTAGGTTGCAGAGTTGATATTCTTGAAGTCTATTCTACTGTCTGTTTATGAGCTTGTCCAAAAAAAAGCCCCATGAGAAGTAGCAGGCTTTTCCACTGAAGCTCAGGAGGTGTGATATTCAGCCTATACACTTCTTGACTTCATTTTTCTGTGTGTTTTTTTTTTTTGTTTTCTTTATGCTGTGGCATTTAGTTTGACTGACATTTTCAAACATACAGTAATTGAGATCTGTACTCTTTAACCTTAAAGAAAAAAATTCTAGGGTGGTTTAACTATTTCGATTAAATTCCAGTTTCTGTGGAATTGATGTTGGGTCAGAGCTGAGGGGAAAAATAAACTCAATTTAAAAGCATACAGAAGATGCCTGAGGAGTCTGTAAGCAGTGATTGCTTAAAGTTATTCTCTGAGTTGGAGCTGACACAACAGCTGGTGTTTGGGGCTGTGTGCAGTCTTGGGTTTCCTGTTTCTTTCTCATTTTCTTTTGGCTACTGCATCTTTTTGATTGTTAGTGTTTCTTGTGTTCCCTTTGGGGGCATTTTATTCTATGGTGTTGTGCAACTTAGCTTTTCTTTCCCTATAACATTGTTCATACGCAAGTTTGGGGGTTTGTATGTATTTTTTTTTAAGAGCTCTGATATCCATCTGAGTTTGAAGTTTTATGAAGATGTGATTGCTGACTCAGATGGCGCTGGGTGACACTGCATAACCCCTTAGAAAATTAAGAAAACTTACAAAGTTGGGAGGGAAGTTCTGGAAATCAGAGGGCAGCAAGTACAGCTGTTGACAAGTAGTGGTTTAGAATATACTGTTCTGGCTTTCTAAAGCAGTGTCCTATTTGAACATGTCCATGCTGTCACTAGCTATGGCAAGGTCAGTGTGGCACATTTATCGTGCATTTATCTGCTCAGTGGCAGGCACTGCTAAGTTCCTCTGTGGCATTTTGTGTTCTCGTTTTATCCTTACACTGGGGGGGGTGGGGAGTTTTTATCCTTACACTGTATTTTCCAGTGTAGCTCTGTCTTAATCTAAAACATACAGACCTGATCACCTTACTCATCTCAGTAAATTTAGTTTCTATGGGGGCAACTGTGATGACTTCTATAGCAAGAAGGAGCAGCATATAGAATACAGAAGTATTACAGAAATGCATAATTTGCATTGTTAATTGCTCAGGGATTTTACTTGTGCTGATAACCATGGATGTTTGAAAAGTAATGAGCAGCCAATCCATAATTTTCTTTTTCCAAGGGCTAGTGGATCACAAGAGCAGTATTACCAGTAAAATTTTGGTTAGCAGAATAAGTCCTTATCTGCCTTGGATTTTTTGGATAAACTAGTGAATATCCATGAGAGATAAACTACTGCATGTGGCTGTGATCTTTCTAGGATCAAGCAAACAAAATCATAAAGCACTATTTTTTCTGGTTTGGGACAAACTTTCAGTCACACTGAGGGAGTTTGGTCTATCTGGCTAAGGTAGTCTGTTGAAAGGATCTTTGCATCTGGCACAAGGGTTTCATTTATGTGGGCAGGTTTTTTGTTTGGTTGTGTTTTTATGGTTTGTTGTGTTGTTTTGTTTTCTTTTTCATGAAATGATTCTGTGGAAGTAGCCAAAAAATACATATGTCTTAATTTTAACAAGACTAAAGTGGAATCACGGTGTTTCTGTTACACAAAATGAGAGGTTTTTTCCTCTACACCCAGCCAGAGCAAATAACCAAGAAGGCAGGAGGTGTTTTTTGAGCTTCTTCAGCTTCAGCTTTTCAGATTTGGTTTATGGGAAATTGTATAACACAGAGAGTACGCCTCTGGTAATTCTTTAAGTTCCTTTTATATAAAGAAGAGGAAAGGAATTATGGTAGGATTTCTGTACTGTCCTACCTGATGACATTTGCAGTTATGTTAATTCAGGGCTCTTTGTAGTTCCTTGGAGTTAAAATTCTTGAACTATATTTATGGCAGGTGAGTAAGGTTTGAGCACTTAAATTTTGCTTCTGTTGATTTTAAATTGTGGGCTGCGATTAAAACTGGCAATTAGCTCTGTCATCTTAGTATCAGATGTAGGAGTCTCTCAAGCCTATCTTCAAAACTGGACTTTATTCATGTATTATTTACCTTTCTAGTCCCTAGAAATAGAAAGCACACATTTATTTGTTCTTGCACTGAGGTAGGTGCTGATGGTGGAAATAATACTGTGTGATTTTCTTTGGTGCAGATACACTTTTGCAAACTTTGGAAAGTTTTTCAAGGCTCACTTACATTCTTAAAACACTCTGAAGGCCCCCTGTTTCGCCTTGTCTCAGCTCACTTACAGACGCTTTTCACCACAGATAGTGTCATTCCCAATGGCAGTTACTAGATGGGGTTCAGAAGCAAATTTCAAACAGAGACACTTCTAAACTTTTACAAAATTTGGACTAGAGACTTTGAGCCTCTCTCATCATTGCACAGAGTCATGTTTGAATAGGGAGCCTGAACAAGTGACAAGAAATGCCTTGATCTTCATAAAAATGAAATGATTATATGAAAGACTTTAGCTTCTCATTTGCCTTTATGAGTCCTTTTTCATAGACAGTCCTTTCTTTTGTTTTCCCAACTGATCTTCCAGCAGTGTTTCTGTTTTGGCATGTTGCAGCTGCAGATGAGGTAGTCTTACACTTCTGTTTGTAGTTTTGGGCATCATCTATGCTCTGTGCCTATATTCATGCATAAAAGTCCTGATATCCTTAATTATCAAATTTAGTAGAATGTACATCTGCATCTTTTAAAAACAATGTTTTTTAAAACTCACTGTGTTCTCTTGGACTCCACTGCTAGTGTCGCAAACTTAACATTTAGAAATTTGCTGGTATGTATGAAGTAAGGAGCTCTTGGGGGTTGGGAGTTTTAAAATAATGTGGTGATGATTGTGATTAGTAGAAAAGCACAGAGCAAATTTAAAAGAATAGGTTAATATACTGACTGTGGTGTAGTGGCCTGCCGTGGCCAGCCTCTCACTCACTCCTCCTCCTCAACAGGACAGGGGAGAAAATACAATGGCCAGGCTTGGCTGTCTTGAAAAAGTCAGTGATACTGGTCAGCAGTTACCATCATGGCCAAAGCAGCATTGCTGGGGGAAAATTATTGCAATTTCCTGCCAATTAAAATAGATTTATGTAGTGAGGAACAAAGGCAAATTAAAACAACATGTTCCCCCACCCTCGCCTCTAAGCTCAGCTTCAGTTCTTCATTCCTGAGTCATCTACCTCCCTCCGCATCCCAAACGGCACAGGGGCTTGGGGACAAGAGATTGCAGTCAGTCCACAGCGTTTTCTCACTGCTACACTTTCCTTCTCACACTTTTTACCTCCTCCAATGTGGGTTCTGCCTGTAGTTTGTTGTGCAGATTTTTTATTTATTTGTATTTTTATTTATTTGTATGTTCCTGTGTTCTCACTTAGGGTTTTGTAATTTAACCTGAAATCAAACAATGGATATGATATCAAATTAAGCCATTTAACAGCTGGAAATTGTTCTGTCATCATCAAAAACACTTCAAAAATAGCAGTTGCCTTTTTCTACCTGTATTGGATTATAAAAGCATTAGTGCATTAGAC
This sequence comes from Lepidothrix coronata, assembly GCF_001604755.1. Classification (NCBI taxonomy): domain Eukaryota; kingdom Metazoa; phylum Chordata; class Aves; order Passeriformes; family Pipridae; genus Lepidothrix; species Lepidothrix coronata. Next base: position 2,652,892 of record NW_016690242.1, read on the forward strand.
TTTCTGCCTAGCTTGTCTTTGGTCTGTTCTTTTAAGTTTCTTGTAAATTGAAAACAGTAATATAGCCAAAGAATTCTTTAAAGGTCCCTCATCTTATTTGAAATTTAGATGAAATATTTACCCTAGAAATGTTTTGAGAGTGAATATTTATATATAGCTTTTTATTCCTTTCTTTTTTTAGGGCAATCCAATCTGGAATTGATTTGGTTCCCTTCCTTATGGATGTTTCACCAAAAATTATGTTAGGCATGATGTTCACTTTTCTGAATGAAAATTTAATTGGCCTATTAGCATTGCATCATGTTACAGATACTTCCAGGAGGTGGTGTTTGTTGATGAGACTGGCAAACATGACCCTCCTAACAACAGTATATCCTCTTTTTGCAAGTAAGAGTTATTCCAAAAAGAGTAAGTCTCATTCCATAAAAAACCTAAACATTCATTCCGTTAAACATTCACCAGCATCACTGCAGCAGGTGGAAATAAGAACAACCTGGTGGTTTTTTTCTCAGTTTAAGAGCTGAGTCCCATGACACACAAGGCAGTGTGCTCAGACCGGCCCCAAAATAGCCAGCTGGAGTGCCCGGCAGCAGGGCTGCAAGAACCAGGCTGCCACCCATGTGCTGGGGAAGAAAGAAAGTTCCTTCAGTACTGGGAGCCAGCACTGCATGCTGTTGCTGTGTGTGATATTGTTGGCAGCCTGTCTTGGAGCAGAGGTCCAATTCTCCAAAGAGATGGGACACAACTGTGCTCAGCCATGGCATGTTACCCAAACTGCTGGGGATATAGCAGCACAGACTGCACTGATAAGTGAATCTCTGTCTTGATCAAGTACTTTTGGTTCAAAAGAGGCATTCCCTATAATTATCCATCCAACCACTCACATTTCTCCCTGAATTTCTATCTCCTTGGCTCTTGGAACAGACCTAATGAAAGCTTAGGTGTGGTCTGATTCATGTTTTTACCATTTGCTTCTGCCCTTCCTGCCTGCCTGCATCTGTGGATGTCTCTTGTGTTATCTATTTCCAGATTATAAAATCTTCGGATTTTATCATCTCTTTGCCTGGAAGGGCTTCCCCCTCCCCCTCTGGCTCCAAAAGCTTCATTCTGCTCCTTTACTCCTTTTGGTAGGAAATTCCTTCTCCCTTTGAGAGCTGGCCTTTTGCAGCATTTTGTTTTTAAAATGTGCCACTTAGTAACTAATCTCAAATAAGAGCAAGGCAGGCTGTTACATGGTAATATGTAATGAACTGTGGAATGGACAAAGAACGCCTGTAAGCCGTGTACTTGGATAAAGTGGTCCTTCTTTGGGTCAGTTTTGTGCATGCAAATCAAAAAAACTAAGGTTGTGATTTGTGACATTTAAGTGAAAGACAGGAATATAACTACCTGGTAGATGAAACAAAAGATAAAGTCAGTATTACCGGAAGTTTGGCAATAAAAATATTGACAGATTTTAAAAAAAAAAAATGAATTCAAAAGCATGTGTGTGGTGCCAAAACTGAGGTTAGGTATTATAACTCTGCTATGGATTCATATAAAATTAGCGAAAACTGTCTCATGCCAGATATCTTTAAATACTCCTGCATTTACATGCACATGCATTCCTTACTGCTCCTCAGAGCATGTATTTATTGATGGGGGCTTTGTAAAGGCAGGAGAATTGGATTATCTATTATATTAAACACATTCCCCTAGTGCTGGTTTTTTCCTTTCACTGCTTAAGCTCCCAGTAGGAACTTGAATTTTGTGTATATTTCTAAGAAACATTCCTTTCAGACAAAAGTCTGGAAAAGTAGCCAATTTTTAATGCTGACAATCCAGACTATTCAGAATGACCCAAGAAGAAATGCTGTTTGAAAACTGAACTTATGTTTAGCCTTTTCCATTTATGTTTTCCTTTCTTTCAGCAGAAAAAGGATGCACAAAGATAGTTTCTGTGGGTTTACAAAACAGATGATAGCATGCAAAGCCCTGTGTTTGTACGCATTGTGGTGTTTTGACTTTTATTTAATGGTGCTTTTTGAAAACTTCAGAGCAGGTCAGTAGAGGGGTGAGCTCAGTGTTTGATGTCAGCAAGCGAAAAGAGAAAGGGTTGATTGCCCTGTATTGTGTGTGTGAGGGGTGGGGGTTATATCTACTTGTTTGACATTTTCTTCATCAGTCTTCAAATGAGTTTAAAAAAAAAAAGGAGGAAATGTTATCTAATCAAAGCTTCTCAGTCAACCAACGACGTCAAGCAGTAATCTTCACTTTCTCACCATATTTCCTTTGGACTACGAGCTGTTTAATACAACTAGAAACTACCTCATCCATCATAGCAACGTAGCCCTTTACTGTGCTTCACTACATGGTGGGTTTATCATCAGTGGGCATGGAAATAAGGTGAAGAATAATTTCCTCTTTAATTGAATTTTCAGATTGGAATGTGTGTGTGGGGGGAGCACTGGCCTGTGCTGGGACCTGGCCAGCACCCCAGGTCGTCAGCCTCCTGCTAACGAAGAATGCTTTAATGACTGCCCAGACCAAGGGCCAGGATATGAAATGCACATGTTCATTGTATTGTAGTTGTGTCTAATCCTGGACTTTGAGCTATGACAGTAACTCAGCATACAAACAGGACCTGCCTGGGGTCTTGCTCTGTGCTGACTTGAGTGTTGCATCTGAGAAAAATGCTTGCATTGCGGGGTGAGAGCCAGTGTCAGGCATTATCATGGAGAAATAAAAGCACTTATTACCTCGTGGAGTGATTTGTTCATATGACCTTACTGTTAGAAAGAATAATTTTGCCTTCTGATGTTGTTTTCAGCAGCATGTCACTTCTTCCTGCCATTTCCAGTAAAAGTAATGAGGCTACTTAGGATATTTAGAGGTGACCTGATGTGCACACAGGTAATTGGAGCAGGTGTAATTCTCAATTTAGAATAGTGTGGTATCGCTTTTGTGAAAGGAAAGATGGTAATTGTCAAATACTTAAAAATTAATAGTGAGATTGCAGTTGGCAAGTCCTTGCAGTAGCAATACTATTTTTTTTCTTGTTGCTTATGCCAGTCTAGAACATGAGAATCATAGATTTGTTTTTTCCTCAGAATATGGTGGCATGGGCTTGGACTTCTCCTATAATATTGCAGTGGCAGAAGAGCTGGGAAATATCCGCTGTGGAGGTATTCCTATGGCTATTGGAGTGCAAGCTGGCATGGCTACTCCTGCTCTTACAAGGTAATTTTCAGAAAATTTAGTTTAGCCTAAAACCCAAATTGTTTTAGGTGTAGGCCTTAAACCCAGTCTGTATAAGAGTAGGAAAAAACAATACTGTGCAGTCGCTCTTCAGTAATGCTTGAGGAAGGAACCCACTCTTTACTTCTCTCAGACAGTTTGGTTTAGGGAAGAAAATTTTTTTAATGTTAGATTATTACATATTTAAACATAAGCCTTATTTAGTAGTAGATGATATGTTTACAAACACAAAACCTTGGTGTCACAGCCAATAGAAAATTTTTAATTCCAGAATCCCTCTGTTCATATTTGTCTTTTTTCTTAGGCAGATATTCCCAGTGCAGTCATACTAAGGATGCATTTAGTTGTAATGATTAGGATCAGTCTAATTCTGGTTTATAGTTTACTTCCTCTTTTCCAGCTTTGCAAGGAGTCATTCTATGTCCTAAAGTTGTAGCAGATGTATCATGCTTCCTAAATATGCCCATTCCAGGCAATTAATCATTTTACTTTTTCTTAACTGCTATGTCAGCGTTCCTTTTTTTTAGCGCTTGCTGTCATTCAGGCTCCTGTGCTTTCTGAACCTCTTTTGTTGTTCTTTTTTTCCTCCCTCAGTAGAAGTGACAATTACCAAATTCTTCATGTAATAGTTTCACAATCATTCTACATCATAACATCAGTTTGCAAAACTAGAGGGAGGCAACAGGCTGGTCCAACAGTTTGACCCTGGAATATGCCTAAAATTTTGGAAGGTGGGGGTAGGAATGAAATTCAAATGATTATCATGAAACTGGGAATTTCTCTGCACAAAACAGATATACAAGAGGGGAAATTTTGCTCTGAAGAGCATTTTAGGGTTGGGTTATTTGTTGGTGGTTTTTTCAGCTTTATTCCCTCCCCCCCCACCCCCGAATGAAAACGCCTCTACATCTACTGTAGTCTGGAATGTAAGCTCTATTCCCTTGACATCCACTTATCCTTCTGCTCGGTATGTGTGACTTTGGAGATCTCATCTATGGCAAATTTTTCCTAAAGTTTTCTTCTCCTTTGTGTAATACACCAAAAACTTGCTGCAAGCATGGAGTTCACTATGTCTGTTGAAAAAACAGCTTAGTTATAGTCCAACCAATAATAAAAATTGTATTTTAAAAGACTTCAGAGAATAGTACCTTGCCCTCATGGCAGCTTTTTATTTCCAGGGATTTAAAGAAAATCTGTGGGTAAAAGAAGACGTGATTTTGTTTCATTGCAGTTTTTTTGGTCTTCTGTAGTAAAGCAGTGAAGCTATGCACATTTGTGCTAGTGAAATCCTAGAGGGGATGTTCTTGGAAAATAAGTGTGAAAATATCGTTAAGTTGATGAAATCTGTTAACTGAATTTGTGTCTGTATTAGTGAATTTTCCACCCACTGTTAAGTCAATTCCACTGTCTATTTATACAGTAAAATGTCCCACTCTTCACATGTAAAAGCGAAACTTGGTAATGAAAAGAGAAAGCTGGTTGCTACAGGAAATTTTGCCTAGGGATGGTTTCTATAAAGATATCTGTGTACTGTGGCAATTCTAGACAAGCTCAAAGAGATAATTCACAAATGGACCTGGTTCAGAACATAACTTTCTGTCAGGTCTTCCAAATGCATTCAGATCTAATACTTCAGTTGCTTGCTTACAAGTAGAGTGAAGAAAGCAACTCTTCGCTGAGAAAGTGAAGGATATACATTTGTCACACCTTATAAACAAACCCGTAGGGTGTCAAATGCAGAGTGATATCAGATCAATGTAGAGCTGCTTTATCTCAGCAGTAGGCAGCGAACTCTCCTTTTTTTTTTTCCTATCATTTATAGGAAAACAGTAAGGATAATGATGACTATTTAGCGGGAAGAGAGCGCTTTTCTATTTCATCAGCTTACCTGTCACTGATTCTTTCCCCACCCTAGACAGCAGCATACCTGGGAATTAATATCCAAAAAGTTAGTTTTACTATCTGATTTCTTGTTTGCTGTAAAGGAGAGAAGCAGCAGCTGTCAATCCAAACATATAAAGGTAACTGTGTGGATCACGGAAGTGTTCTTACCTCTGTATTTTGCCATGGTTTTATTTTCCTTTTACCCTCTGTTTACAAGATTGTATACCACTGGCATTTTTGTCTTTGTTTTCATGACATCACACCAATGTTACTTATAAAATGTGGAGCAAGAAAGGATGGATCGCTTTTGTGCAATGCCCTGTGTCAGAATCTCACACTTGGGACTTCTAGGTTACTCAGCATCAGCAAGGTTTACTGACTGTAGACTCCTGTGTGTATGCATACACACATGCATAGAAATGTATTTTAGAGTGATGCTAAATCTGCACAGTTAATCACATGGGAAACTGCTCAGGGATGTGGCCCCAGCCCAGAAAGCATGTCTGTGTTGAGCCAGAGCACGATCTCATTGCGAACAGTTTTCTAATTCTGGAGCTGTTAAACTAGGAAGAAGTGGGTATTGCATTTGTGCAAAACTGAGATTTTTCTGGGATGCATATAAGATGGGTAGAATTTTACAGAAATTACATATTTCTAACACAATAGCTAGCTTCTTGCTGAGCTGCATTGCTTCCTGCAAGGCAAAGAGACCCATGATTGTATGAAAATAGTGTTGCCAGACTTCTTTAATTGCAAAATAACTTCTTCTGTAACCTCATTTTTGGAAAGAACTGAACCATTTTCTGGAACTTAATACAAACAAAGATATCAAACCAAAAACATTATTCTGAGAAAAGTTCTTGCTGTGAAAATCCTCAGTTGAAATACTAAAGGCTGGCAAAGTTTCAAGCGTCAGAAAGCGTTGCCAAAAATCCCCACTAGCTGCTTTCATAATTTGATTTTCCATGTTGTTGGTTGGGATTTTTTTTTTTTCTGTCTAATGAATGTTCAGCTGGCCATACTTGATCATGTCCCAAGGAAAATTTAAAAAAAAAAAAAAGCACTACACTACATAACAGCCATGAAGACTTTGTTCAAGTATGCTGGAGACTTGCTTCTTGTATTTATTTGGGATTCCTGCAGTGATTATCAGCAGAGATAGAACTAGGAACTGAGCTCCCTCTGTGAACTAAGTGAAAGTGTCTGCCAGCTCCCAGACTGTTCCTTGGCTGTCCTATGTCCTTTGTGCCAGGGTTGGACTGGAAGGGACAGCTTAGTCCTAGCTAGAATGGCATCACTTTTTTGAAGTACTGGGACAATATTTTAGAAGGAGAGCCCAGGTAACTGCAGTTTTCTTAGGCAGCCAGTGAGCCCAAGGAGATGAGTGGCAATGATGACCTGAGAAGCCTCATACCAAAGACGAGGCTGAGGAAGAACTTAACTTTTATGGATTTCTGCATGCAGAAAACTCATTACATGACCTGAGGAGAACTTGCACGAGAGAGGTTCGAGAACTAGACCACGAACTCACAATTCACACTGCAAGACAAAATCGGTGAATGTTAATTAGGACAGAATCAACCATGAAATATTTTGAATGGATGCAAGCAGCTAAATTTTGAATGGATGCAAGCAAGGGAAAATAGCATGTGACCCTTAACGGGATTAAAACGTGGCGAAGTGAATTTTTTGTGTTAAAATGCCATCAACACTTTGCTGTTTCCTTTTTTATTTTTGTGGAGACTAGAAGGACAGCTGAGAAGAAGGACTAATGGATTTCACTGTGTGATTTAAATGCAGATGTGAAATACTAATAATTTAAATACTGATATTTGCAGAAGGTGTCCATCACACGTCATAACTTTTCAGTCACCACTAAATCCTGGCAAAGAGCTGGTGTGTGCAAAAGTCAAAAGATGTACAGAGAGCAGGTCCTCCGTCCTGGCTGACTGTAGACTGGTGCAGGAGCATTGAGGGGAGACCCCCAGGGGTTATGTTTATTTAGTTCTGGTAGCTTTCAAAACAACAGTCATAAAGATAGATTTTGGGCATCTAGACCACACATTTCTGTGGGAGTAAGATGCCTGAATACTCATTAAAACTTGTTTGAAATGATTGTGACTGCATTTCTGGTGAAAACTCTGAATCATAAAGTCATAGAATCACCCTTTAGAGGGTATCGATTCTCTCTTTTAGCTCTGGGACAGCTTTTACCTAGTCATAGGAAAATTGATCATTGTATGGGTAGAGCAAAATTTGTAACTAACTTCTAAATAAAATTTACCTTCAAAAGCTTTTAAGATCCTATCTTTTTCATTATATTATTGCAGGTTTGGTTCTGATGAGTTGAAAAAACAGTTCCTTGCACCAACTATAGCTGGTGATTTTGTGGCTTGCTTGGGAATCAGTGAACCTGGAGCTGGATCTGATGTTGCAAGTAAGTTAACCTAGCAAACTGACAACTTTAGACAGCCTGTTACTTTAATAGAAAAAAATCTTGTTTACCTGATCCTTCTGTTTGCCACTATCATTTGTAAGAAATACAAAGGATAGAAAGTCTGGTGTGGTGAGGGCAAAAAGTAATATTCCAGGAGCGGTAACACATGCTTATGATGCATCCAAAATCAATTAAATTTAATGTATTTGTCAGGTGAATCAATAGCTATAACCTTGTCTAGGCTAAATGCAGCTGTTGTGCTGGCCCCAGTTTTCTCCTAGTGTTGTCCTGCTGTTGCCTCCCCGGTCTGTCCGGGCTCACCCGTGGCCAGAGCGCTCCAGCACCGTGTTAGTTGCACAGCCACTGTCAGGCATGCAAATTTGCACATGTACATGACAGGTAACATGAGCTGTTCAACTGTACTAAAACTTGCACTGCCTTAAAACAGACCTCTCCATTAAATGTGGGCAAACTGTGGAGCCACTCTGTTCTGAAAGTTATGGCATCACTTTCACAACGGATTCCTCTCGCTCATCCTTAATTCTTGATCAGAGGAGTCCTATGTCTATCTCCTTGACCCAACTCATGTCATTGTCTCAAGACAAATAGATACTTTTCCAGTGCTTGAGGAGTGGTGCAGCAGGTAGATTTCAAGAGAGTTAATGGGGATAATGAAATAATGGGACTAAATGATAATTGCTGTTTTCCTTTCTAGTTAATTGAATTTGTTCATAAAAAAAATTCCATAATTTTTATAGACTTGTTTTTCATTAAAACAATCAGAAATTTGAATTTTGCTAATGTAGGAAATACAACATCATTTATTTTAATGAATGCCTCTAGTTTAATTAGGTGATTATCAGAAATTTCTAACTATGAATATAATTTGTTTGATGCAGTGTTCCAGATAATAAGTAACATAAATATTCTTGTTGTTTATCATCTAGTTTAATTGGTATGATATACCTGAATTAATGCAGTTACAAACAAATTTGGAATCAAGTAGGATTATCTGATGAACCTATGCTGCAGCTTGAAGGCAGACTGCAGGGTGAAATGACAATGCTTTCTAACCTGTCATGGAAGATCTGATTACTGGTATAAATTCAGAAACAACTTACGGTGCTTCCAAAGAATAATTTAATGGACAACTTAGTAATGAGCAGCACTAGCTTGTGTTCTGAGTAGCACTGTTTTGCACAAGGTAGAGAATATGCTATCTTCAGGTGGTCCAGCTCTAAAGCAGACTGAGCTGTGTGAAGCTGCTCGTGGTACTTGCTTTGGTTTCTTATGCTCTTAGGATGTTTGTCTCCCTCAGATAAGTGGAGGGACATAGTGAGTTGGGGACATGCTTCTGCTCTGTGAGCTGGTATATTTTATACTTAATAATGACACAGAGGAAGGTATCTCTAGCATTTTCTGCTGCCAGTTCCAAGATTACTGAAAGTGATATGAACACGGAAAAAAAAGGAAGTGTTTATCTACGTGAGAACTGAAATGTGCCTTAAACTAATTTATCCAAAATTCATCAGAACAAAAAGTACTGTGAACATTAGTCTAATACAAAATTCATGTCAATTTGAAGAAACACCTGTCTGCTTTCAAATTTAGTTGTTGTATATTGTACATAATACAATATACATAGTACAATGACTATGTGCAACAAATCTGGTACAGATTTGGCTTGAGAAGAAGAACGGTACAGTACGGTTGGTATGGAATATGTCTTTAATTTCAGGATTCTTGGTACCACAAATTATACACATTTGTGTTAGTTTTAATGATTTTGTCTCATTCTATCTCACTACTATTCCACAATTTATAGAATGTTTTGGGGATTATCTGTGGGGGATATGTAAGAACACAGCACGGAAGACACTTCCTCTTTCTTCAAGTTCTGTCTTCCAGGCAACTGTACCTAATAAGGCTGTTCATATCTACCTCTTTAACATAGATATCTTGCCCCATTTTTTCTCAGTGGAATCCAGTCCTTCTGTTTTTCTGGGTTGAGGTACTTGTACTTACCATGTTGAATTTGAAAAAAGATCTTTCCTTTCTTGCTGGGCAATATCTCAGTTGTCTGTGTTGATGATGTTTCCCAGGTTTGTGTCACCTGCAAATTTCTTTAGTGTATTCCTATCCTTTTAAAGATCATTAATGGAAATATTCAATAAGTTTTGTCCAAAGGCTCATATTCAATGAGGACCTCAAACAGTGCCCTCCCTGCACATCAGCACTTCCTCTTTTAATGTAACCTGATGCAATTTCCCCTCTTGACTAGGTCCTTACGCACATTTCCACTTTTTTCCTAATTCTTTTCAAATTTTAATTCATAGTTACCTAGAAGTGTCAATTTTAGCTTGAGTGGTCTAACAGGATTTTTCATGTTCAGCTCTTCTCTAGAAAATCCCTTTTCATAATAAATCAGGTGGGTTTAAGCAAGATATCACAGAAAAAATTGAATTCTCTTTTCTTTACAAATGTATTCTGAGGCTGCACAGATTGCCAAAACCAGCAACCTCTCTTTACACTAATTTCAATTTCTGTACAGTCCTTCCTTCCTGTTTTACTTTGTCATCTATATCGTGAATCTCTCTGTAATCTCCTGTGGAATATTTACTTTTTGAGGTGCCTTCTATATGCCTCATTTTTTTCCCATTCACTTTTTATTTCTGTGGCTAAAAGAGTTTTGTTTGCCACCTCAATCTTCTTTGATTTTGTTAGTTCTCATCTAAAAAATTTAACTTTGTTTGACTCGTCACGGTTCTTATTTCTGACCTCCAAACTGTAGCTTACTTTGATGATTAATTGTTCCTTTCCTGCAGGTCATCTCATGTTTTTTTGAAGTGATTATTCATTCAGTTAAACTTGAAGGTATTTCTTTAAAGTTTGGATTTTTTTTTTCCTTTGCTGATGATGCAAATTCCAGATGTGTGTTCTTCGTATTTTACTTTGAGAATATATGTTGCTTATCTTTGATTGTAACATTAACCTTCAAAGTTGGAGCCAACCTTGCCTTTAGTCAAATCTGTTTAGAGCATGGCTGGACTCAAGAGAACAGTGAAAAAGAAAATTGAGGTTTGAGTATATGTGATTTGAGTAGTGAAGTGACCAGCCCTGATTGCTTATATGGCACTAATTGTATCATATGCCTTTCAGTAATGCCTTGTGCTCTTTCATAGAAGGGGTTCTTACAACATGCTCTGTAAGTTGTTGAGTTAGAAAATCTAGAGAATCAGTGGCGTGGGCTTGCAAAAATGAATTACTCACTGAAGTAGGCTTTTCCCAGAGCTATGCTCTATCAGGGAGAATAGTTAGTCAAACATTCCAAATTATCTTCATAGCCATATCCCTGAGACTGAGTCCACTTGACTTTAGTAAGTTGTTAAGTAGGTTTTCAAAGCCTGCTGTATTTTAAACATAAAACATATTGACTTGATCATCTTTCCTCTAATTAAAAAGAATCAACTCTTCATATGTTCATTTTTAATAGTTGTTTCTCAAGTGCTTGAAGTAAAATGTCAGTCATTGAATCTGAGAGTACTTGAACATTCTCATTAGTAAGGCATTTGTTCTTTAATCTGTATTTGGGTGACTAGCAGCCTGTGACGCCATGCTTGCAAGAACTATTTACATTTGTGGTAACATCACAGTGCTCATTATTCCTCTGCAGACCTTCCATGGAACCTCTATCTAATCTCTTCAGTAGCTGTTCCACAACAAAGACATGTGTGATGTAAATTGCTGTGTATGTTGCCATCCCTGTAACGCTATTTCAGTATAGTTGTATTTTTTTTTCCAGCTCTTTATGTCCTTCGCTTGTTATTTAGTCTCCAGTGTCTGTGTCCATGTATTATGAGCGTCAGTACTTTAGATTCCTTCACTTTCTTGGACTTCATTATTATACAGATTTCATATCAAGTCCCTTGGACAGATTTGGCATAGTCCTTTCACAGACTGAATAGCTCTATGGCTGCTGTTTTTATTCACATTAGTACTATCTCTTTGTTGTTCATCATTATCTGCTTGTACATTCCTTTAGCCGTAGCTATATCCCATACTCCTTTGTTTTATACCTTATACAATTTTTTCCCATCATTTTTCCCCTGTTCCTTCATTAACAAGACTATTTTTCAGCCATGCTTACCTCAGTCCTAGTTTGTCTTGTAAATGAAGATCAGATACTTGGGTTTGCTTTTGGTTTGTATTTAGAGCCTTTGGAAGAACATTCATGTGCAGATTGAGTGTGTATGAAAGTATAACCAGATGATTCAAATGTGCTTCCACTTTGCTCTCTGACTCCCACTCTCCAAATCTACAGTCCCCCTCAGTAGGTGGGCTCTTACAGACTTTATAGTCTCGTTAGATTTATAGATGCTATTAGGGGTATGGTGGGGTTCTCTTATACATCACCAATTTATAGCTGGATATACTGGAGAGTCTTCCTCAGATGGGGTTCTGGTTGAAGAAGTTCAATTGCAGGGGAAAAAAGCCAGTTCTTTGGAAATTCTGCTGAAGTGTAAATAATAACTAATGATTCACTCTGGCTGTTGCAGCCAGGGCTGTGCAAACACGCGGAAGAAAATAATTTTTTGACAGTGGCTATAAACAGTAGGTGTTTAGAACTCCATCATGTACAGCCATTCATAGCATTTAGACTTAGCCTTTTGATAGTTAACCAGCTTTGAACTTATTGCACCATTCTGACCAAGAACATGCAGGAAGTGCACGTAGATATATCTTTATTCATACACGGGTGTTGAGACTTATGTTTAAGTCAGGGCTCTGAAATTAAAGGCCTCCTCAGTGCCTAATGTGCACAGAACCACTAATAGATCACCTCAGAGTGGAATGCTTCTGTCCCAAGTTTTTGACCACCACATTTACTAAGGGAGTTTTCTGCTTTCATCCACTGGGATGAAGACTCCACCTAAAGGAGGGTAAGAGTAGTGGTCCTGTTTCCCTGGATTGTTTTCTAAGAGTTGTCCATACTGGTTTATCTTGTGTCTGGAATGGTTAGAGGACTTGGGAGGTACGAGGGAGAACCAAATATTAGTTGTCTGTCAGAGCAAGACAGTGACTCTGCCAGTTGTATAGGGACCAACTTATCTTCCCTTCACAGGAATAACCCTTCATTTCCTATGTTTTGAAATAGATATCAAGACAACAGCTGTGAGAAAAGGTGATGAATATGTCATAAATGGCGGTAAGATGTGGATTACGTCTGGGAGCCAAGCAGACTGGATGTGCCTGCTGGCAAACACCAGTGAAGGACCTCCCCATCGAAATAAATCTCTCATATGTCTGCCAATGAATCTACCTGGTAATAACACATCTAATTTGATTTTATTGGTGTTTTTGTATATGCCTAATAAAGAAGGAAAGGTGCTTGACAGGTGTTTGACTGCACCCATAAATGTTATTCTAAGTTAGGTGTCATACAAATTTGATACTGAATTGCATTTGCACACTTCTATGAAAAAACAGAAAGGGGAAGAAATTTAAATATTTTGCAGACTAATATAATAATATTTAAATATTTTGTGACTCCCAAATAATTTTACATGGAGAGCCCTTTTCACCACCAATGAATTTATAGATGCTTTTAAGATATGTTTGCATGGGAATGCTTAATAACCATATGAAAATAGAAGGATAAAGAATTTAAAGCTTTCAAACTTGGGAAATACCTCTCAAAATAGTTCTAATCCCATATGCCATTACCTTCCTCCCAGGAACGCATTAGCAGATCTGATGCTGTTGGGGTGGGTTTACTGACCAGTTGGATTAAATGCTAGAAGGATGCAATGCTGTGCTGTGTCCTGATCTTCCTCTGATAACCATCTTCCACCATCCAGCCTGATGGGCTTGCTGAAAAGAAGTGCAGGCATAGTGAGTGCTTCATGGCTGTGCTGCGCAAAGGGATCTTTTTGCCAGGGCACTATCAGTCTAAATTACAAAAATAGCCTGTGAGTTAAACGTGGGCTGGAGCAAAAGATTCAAATATCTTGGAAGTAGGGATTTGGTTTTGAAGAAGACTAATAATTTGGGTGAAGATGTGGAAGAAACACATCCTGATCCATGGGTACAAGTTTCAGTGGTACAGTCCACAGTGTCTGTTCCTGAGTAGTCTGCAGACCTTGCAGACATAATATGCTGTATGCATGAAGGACATTATTCAGAGAGGATGCACTTAAGGTTGTAGCAGTGGGGATCTTTTGCAGTTTGACACGTGTTCAAAAGTTTTAAAATATTTTTGGTAGTCATTAATTTTAATATTTAAAATATGCAATGTATTAATTTATGTAATATATAATATTTTTAACACATAATTTAAAATTTAATGTTGTTTTAATATTGAATAATGTATATTATTTTACATATAAAACATTTAAGCTTATGGCATTTATGTTAATTCAGTTCAGAGTATTTTACATACAAAATGTATGTCATTATTGGCATTATGGGCATTTCACATGTAGGAGCACCACCACGGCAGTGATGTGAATGTGATATGTTCAGATTAGACTGAGAACAAAACCCAGGTCTCCAGTGTTGCAAAAGAGAATGATGAGAGCTTCCTAAGGGAATGTCTTTTAAGTGAATTTCAGTATGGAGTAAGTTGAGCAAGTGAGTTGCCTTGGGAATTAAGCAACTTCTGAGTGGGTTGTGTTTCTACAACCTCTGCTCATTTGGGACAGGCTTTGAATGGGAGCTCACAGGAGACGGACCTGAACTGCTTCACTAGTTGTAGACTGTCCTTACCAATAAATGATCAGTGAACATATAACTCAGAGCCAGAATCTCCCTGAATTTCCAGGTAAATTCACTTATCAGGTTTGTCTGCTGATAAGTGAATGAAGTCCTTCTTGTGATTTTTCATGAAAGGGTCAGAATGCAGATGCAATACTACTACACTGAGATCAGTCTCCCTAAAACAACAAAGCAGCTGACCCACTGTCAGTGGCAAATCAAATATGCAGAAATTGACTTACAGGTTTTCAGCTACTTTGCCTATTCCAAAAAGACACATGAATTGTTCTGACTTTAGGAAGGGGAAGTTTTTAGATCTCACAGCCACAAAGCAGACCTTCTTTACCTGCATTAAATAGATTTAGAGTAGAAAGATTGCCTGATCGAAGCTGATCTGCAGGAAGCGTAGAAGTCTTCCTAGAAACAAAAATTGCACTCCTCAAAGTGTATATTTTAATTCTAATGTGTGATATAGACATTTTTCTACAAAAGGGTCACTCTACCAAGATTGGTGATCTTTTGAAATGAAGTATTGAGACAGCTGATTGTGCTCAGTGGTGAGTCGTATCAGTGAGGTTTTTCAGGAAACTCCATCTGTTTTGATACATCCTAAGGATGTCTGTTGGCCAAAGATTGTACTCTGTGGAGGGCAGCAGACCAAGACTTACAGGAAGTGCTGGAGGATATCACCGAATGATGCACTTTCAAACGTCTGTGGATCTATGTGTGTCAAAGCTCCAGAACAGCTGCAATGGAGAGCAAATGTCTGACTCACTGCTGCAGTCACCAGCCTATATGTCTGGGCAATGAATGATCCATCATGCAGCGTCCATAATTTTTCATGAAAATCTAAATAATTTCATACTTCTATGATGTGGTGGGGGAAAAAAAGAGAAAAAAGTTTCAAGTCTGAAAGCAAATTATTAATTTCAGCAATTGATAGTTCATTGGAGATATGAAGTAGGGTTTGCTTTGTCTAATTTTAGATGTATACATTGTCTATTCTGAGGTGAAGCAAATCATGGTCTAGTTTGACAGAGACTGCTGAATACATTTCTCATAAAGGGAATTTCAGTAGCAGCAGTGTGGATGCACAGTAGATATCCAAATTAGGTGAATAGTCCTCATACTTACAGTTTCTTTTAAAAAAAAAAGCTGAATTTTTCATAGGAGGAAAAATAATCTAACAAGTTGTAAAATGTCTGTGTGTAAGGTATATAGATAAATGGCTTGCAGCTCTAATCTGGTAAGTATTTGTCCTCTGAGCCCTCAGATACCGCTAGAGTAGGTTGCAAGGAGGAGTTAATAAAGAGAAAAGCATCCAGGAGAAGGAAAAGAGCACATTTCTCAGGTTGCAATTTCAAACATGTCTGTTTCCATTTGTAATGGCGCTAAATGGTGTTAGGAGAGAGCAACTGCCTTTCTTGTGAGATAGAATATAGGAAATAAAAGAGATTGTCAGATGGCTTGAGGAGTGGGAGAAAATGAAAAATCAAAGATGTCTGGGAAGAACTTCCCAGGAAGAAATAGAGCAATCCATCTCAGTGATACTGGTGCAAGAAGCATAAATAGCTCTGTTAGAATGCTTTTAGTGAGTCGAGCACTTGGCATTAATAAATACAGATTTTTTTGTTATTGTGTGTGATTTATTTAATACAGACAAATTCCAAGAGTTATCTGGGCATGTACTGCTGCTGGTAATTTTTCATTTATAGTACCCCTTATGAAGAGAAGGAAGATAATTAAATGAAGTAAAGGAAGATTTTTATGCCCATATGTTGGCCAAAGAGATAATTATGTATCACTGTCTTCCAAAATGTAAAGCCTGTGCTAGCAACAGGAGTATTACAGGAGGCTGATGCAGTTTGAGAGAACCATGAATTAATCTAAGAGCAAGTGAAACTGGTGGGGTATGACAAAGGAAGATACTGCTGGATTCATGAAACTTGAACACACAACCCAATCTGGAAGAATTACAAACAGAAATTATTAGCACATTTAGCTAGTTCAACCAAACCTGTTAGAGCTCTCCTCAATGGTTGTTGTATGTGGATCTGGGAAGAAAACAACAGGATTGATTTAGTAATATAAGAACTGGCAGCAGCTGTGCTTTTTCCAGAAGAGACCTTAGTAAACCACCCACTAACAAGAGCAGTAAGTGCATCTTCATATGAGTGAGGAACAGTGATTGCATAAAACCAGCTGGCTTTAGACCAAAGACATGATCTTTGAGACTCTCAAAGAAACCAAGTAGTAATATTTCAATGGGAAACAATGTTCCAGAAATCATTTGGGCCTGTAAATGGCTCAGTATGTGGTTGTTTAGCTCTGATTTTAATACAGAAACAAACCATAAATGCTTTTTTGGCTGACTGGGTGCAAATTGCTGGATAATTTTCAATTCAAGAGTCGAGAATTTTTTTACAGCTGTCCTGATTTTCTTCCCGCATTGAACACATATCAACTAACTCATAATCTGTTTACAGATTGGTTGGTGGGGGAAAATCTTGAGTGAAAATTGTGGATGTCTATGTGGACCTTATTCTGAGAGCAGTCTTGGCATTTGGAAATACTGTCAGTATTTCATCTCTGTGAAGAGATGAAACTTTCCACAACCTTATTCAGTGCAGCCAGAGAGTGAATTTGAAGGAAATGACTGCCAACTTCTTCTGCTGCAAAACCAAAGTGATTTTCACACAGCTGAAAGCCTCCTATGAGTAGAAGTTGAGATGTCTACATTAGTTCGAAATAGATGTTCTCTGAAATCCAGGAAGGATAGCAAGGTACAAACCAGTACAGAGGGACCACAACAATCTGTGCATGGTGACCAGCTCCTACTGAGCCACGTTAGAGAGTAGTAGAGGATTGACAAAGATAGAATAAAGAGAAAAATATTAACAGAATACCTCCTCATCACAAAACTGATTAGAATACTATGTATGTGGATAGCAAAAAGGCTTGGTTTTCTGCAAAGATAGACATGTTGATTTGGAAGACAGTTTTTCTACGTATTGACTTGGCAGTTGTAAATTAGGAGGTTTTGCTCGATATTTCGTGCCTGGTTGCTGTCCTTCTTTTACCTTTGAACCATTCTTGGCTTTCATCCTGAATAATTGCATTAGCCTCAGAGCAACAGGAAGGTAAAACCTGAAGGCAATGGAATTGCCACAGGAAAACAGTAGGTGCCTGTTAAACTCTCATGGCACAGTGGGATAAGCCATGCTGGCATCTGAACAATAGGAAGAAAGAGCTTGAAGCTATGAAAAAACAAACAACAGGAAGGAGTTCTGCCTGGTGTGATGGGGTAGCTGAACTCTTACATAGACAGACCTGAAGGAAATGGGTTCATCTTCAACAGACCATTGCATGTGGGGTCAGAATCAGTGCAGTGTAGGAAGGTCTCTGTGGAAGCAAACCCTCCTACAAACACGTCCACATGAAAAATCAGAGGAATGAATAATGATCATTGTTCCAGAAAAAATCAGGGTAGGATAGAAAGGGGAGAACAAATGAGGAAGAGAGAGAAGGAAGAGGATTTCCAGAGGGAGAAATTCTCTAGTTGCACCTTAAAACATAGCTCTATTTTTGTCATTATTGAATATTTCTTTACTGTTTCACAGCAGTGCAGGCACTCAGCAAATACTGCCAGATTGAATTCCAGCACTATATTACAATGCTAGATAAAAATCAAACATAAGCAAATAAATAATGCATTATTTGAATATGTGCCTGAAGTGAGATTATTATGACTAGTAAACATTTATTATTTGGGGACATAATGAAAAGTGGGACCTTTACAATTCAAGTTTCTGATTTGCTGGTTAAATAAAATGGAAAAAGTCTTCGAAAGGGGTTTTGGGCCATTTTACTCCAGAATACTGTTGGGTTTTTCCTAAAGGTAGGTTTCACTGTAGTCTTGGAACGTACCTTCACATCTGCAAACTTTTCTTTCTGAAAACGCTGTACTTGTTCATAGTGCTTTCATTTTTTGAGGCCTTTCTAATACCCCTTTTTCTTTAGGCATTCATGTTGCTAAAAAGATAGACAAACTGGGCATGAGATCATCGGATACAGCTCAGATCTTTTTTGAAGATGTAAAGGTCCCCAGCAAAAACCTCATCGGTGAGGAAGGAAAGGGTTTTACATATCAGATGTTGCAATTCCAAGAAGAGCGGCTGTGGGGAGTAGCCACTGGTAAGTCATCATTTGCGCTTCTGCGGCTGGGTAGGGACACAAGGGTCACTCTTCGCATGACTAACAGCACTTTCCTTTTCTTGTAAGCTGCAATGATATTTTACAACCTGTTTTTGAAATCTGTTGTAGCCTAGATACAGACAACATTC
Organism: Lepidothrix coronata; assembly: GCF_001604755.1. Classification (NCBI taxonomy): domain Eukaryota; kingdom Metazoa; phylum Chordata; class Aves; order Passeriformes; family Pipridae; genus Lepidothrix; species Lepidothrix coronata. The sequence continues at coordinate 2,671,546 of NW_016690242.1, forward strand.
AATTTCTCTAGAAAAACCTGAAATAGAAAGCATTTTGTGAGGCATCACAGAGGCTGTTTTGTTTCCTTCTCTTGGTGCTTCTCTGCTGATAAGAAAATATGGCATCCTGTTATGTTTGCTACAAATATAGTGCAAAGGCTAACAAAATACTGGCATGAAATAGAAGGACGTTGACTTCTCCTGTAGTACAGTAAATTATGATATTTATCCTGGATTTTAGAAATTTAACTTATTGGCTGTGTAAAGAAGTGTCTCTTACAGGATGCCAGAGCTTTGTTTTTGCAGATCTGTTTTACGTCTGTACAGCACCAAATTGCTACAGCACCAAATTCCTTTCTCTGAAATTATGTTTTCAGAGTTTCTGTTACTCAGAACTCAGGCAGTACTCAAATCCATGTACTTGAGTTGTGGATATTCCAGAAAACCAGATCGAAGTGTGGATAGTCCATTTTCAACCTCCAAACTTTCCCCCTATCCACCAGTGTTTGCTTCTTGAAGTTAAATATAACGTGGTTCACAGTAAGAAAATTGGTCCTCTTTAAATTTTGGGGTTGTCTTAATCATGTCACTGTATTTGTGCTCTTGCGCATTCCCGTCTCTACTGTCTGTGTGTGGCTGGGGAATTTGGAATACTAAGAAGTGGTGTTTTGATTCAGTGAGCAAATAAAAAATGACTCTCTGTTTTGAGTTGATCCCAGACCAAATATTTTGGAGTTCAAATGCTTTAAAACAAAAATCTTTGGTTTGAGAGCCTGAGAGTAGTTTTAGCAAAGGACAGGAGGTTACACTTGCAAGGGATGTCACTGCAGGCTCAGGCAAGCCAGAGATGTGATCCTACCACTGGTCCTGTTTTAATCAAGGAGTACGCAGACTGCAAGGATGTGCATTGTGCATTTTTATGCTTGGTTTGAAGTCTAAATTAAACAAACCATCAGAAGCTCTGAGTTTCAGTGAGTCTCCCCAGGCAGCAGAGTAGCTCGCAGCATTAGTCATGCCCCAGGCAAAAGTGATGCGCACTAACAGCGTTGACACACAAAGCCTGGCAGGTTAGATCACTCCTGTTAAAACCACTGACAGCTTGGTACTGTCCAGCCTTGCACAACTGCCTGGCAGTCACCATGCTCTGCCAGGAAATGGGACACAAGATTTCAATTCTTCTTTTTCCCTAGAACAACCCAGTGGAAGCAGGTGAACCCTTACATTGGATGAGCAGCCTGGGAAGGCCAGGGAGAGGCCATCAGGGAGGAAGAGCCTTGGAGCTCACCAAGAGAGAGGGATCTGCCTCCTACAGTGTGCTGGCTACTGTGTTATACCTTGCTGAGCCCCCTGCTTTTGCTTTTATCCACTCTCTGATATAAAATGCATGAAAGCACTGGGAGCAGGGACAAGACCTATGGTTTAGGCAGAGTTCCAAACTTTGGGGGTAACCATTTGTGGTAAACTAGAAACCCTTGTTTAGAAGGGAGCCCAATATTTGATCAGTGAGATTTGTTACACCACAACATCTAGCTGTTAACTTCCACTCCTTCAAATAGTTTTACCTATGTCCAACCACGAGTGTTTCACTGAAGGCTCTCAGATGTGCAAAACAATGTACGTGCCTTCAGTAGTTTTGTGATTAGGTCTGCACGTTTAATCCTCATCGTCACTTCTTCCGCTCAGAATGATGTTTCCATTCCTTCCCAGTTCATGGCTATTCATGCGACACTGAAAATTGTCAGTCTGCTTTTAAACACTTTCCAGATCAGTCCTGGCATCCTCACTTTCACTGCTTTCTAAAACTTGGAGAAGGCAGTTGATCACCATTCTTGTCCACCTTTCGTTTTTGGGTGTAGTTTTGTTGTGTTTGGTTTTTCTTTGTTGTGGGTGGGGTTTTTTGGTTTGGTTGGTTGTTTTTTATGTATTTTTAGTTTCAAGTACCATGTGCCCCAGCCTTCTCTTTATTAATTATATTCTTTGTGGCCAGTTTCCTTCTTCGCTGATTTTTTTTCTTTTAAAATGTATTTTTGGTTGAACAGATTTAAAATACAGATGGAAAACTAACTTCCTGGAATCGCAAAATTTGGTTCCAGGTGTGGTCTTTCCTTCTGAGTGACACATTATCAAAGACATTGGTCAAAGTCGCAGTGTTTCTTGCTTCATGGAAAGAGAAGAGCTGCCACATGTGTCTGCCATGTTGTGACACTTGGTAAATACTGTCCATTTGAGGACCTGTTGCACTGATCACAGGAAAAGAATGTTGCTATGACAAGAAAGCAAACAGTTGTTCTGTGAATTGCTTAACTTGGAGACAAAGAGGGTGTCTCAGTGTCCGTGAGAGAGCAGAATGGTGCTTTTGTAATTACTTCTATCTGCTCCTGCAATCTCAATTTTACGAGCACCATTGAGTCATGGCCAGTAACCAGGATGACAGGTCCTTTTGCATGGNTCTAATTACTTCTATCTGCTCCTGCAATCTCAATTTTACGAGCACCATTGAGTCATGGCCAGTAACCAGGATGACAGGTCCTTTTGCATGGGCAACACATGTCCTTAAGAGACAGATTGCTCAGCTTAAGAGCTCACTGGACATCTCACTACAGCCACAACCTAAGAAAAATAAATCTATTTCCTTTTCTTTTGAGAGGAAACATAGCAAAGCAAAGCATCTTTACATTGAGAAGAAGTTTCAAGTGGAAAAATATAAGTTGGATGGAGGGAGGTATGAGGAAAAGATTATTCTGCATTTGGCAACTTCAAGTGCTTTCACAATTCTCAGCTGTGTGGTAGATCACATATGTCCTGCATATGCTGTCAGGTGAAACCCATGGGGCTACATTTGTCTGATGATGTGGAGAACACTTTATGATGAAAAATGGAAACAAATATACAGGGGAAAAAAATTCTCAGGGAAAATGGGTTTCAGTGTCGTGAATGTTTCAGTGTTTCTCTGTACTGGTATGACCGGTAAAGTATTGTGTGCTGTTATGTTGCACAAGAGTGTTGGCCATCATGGTATTCGTGATCTGCTGCATTTCATTGCTGTTTGCTGCGCAGCTAGACCTTGCCATGTAAGAGCTGTGTTCATAGCTCTAAATACCTGTAGTCATATCATCACAGAATAGTTCGTGTTGGAAGGGACCTTTAAAGACCATCAAGTCCAACATCTTGCACTAGACCAGGTTGCTCAGAGCCTCATCCAACCTCCTTGTTGGGATGGGACATCCACAATTTCTCTGGGCAAACTGTTCACCACTTTCATCATAAGGATTTCTTAGACTCATAGAATGATAAAATGGCTTGAGTTGGAAGGGACCTTAAAGATCATCTAGTTCCTACTCCAATACCATTCTTCCTTATGTTCAATCTAAATTTACTCTCTTTCAGCTTAAAACCAGTGCCCCTTATTCTGTCACTATTTCTGGTAAAAAGTTGCAGTCTTTCTTGCAAGCTCCCTTTATATATGGAAAGGCTGCAGTAAGGTCTCCCCAGAGCCTTCACTGCTCCAGGCTGAACAACCCCTACTCTCTCAGCCTGTTCTCATGGGAGAAATGCTCCATCCCTTTAATCTTCTTCAGGATCCTCCTTTGGACCTGCTCCAACAGCTCAGTGTCTGCTTTGTACTGTGGGCTCCAGCTCTGGATGCAGGTGGGGTCTCAGAAGAATGGAGTAGAGGAGGAGAATCACCTCCCTTGACCTGGTGGCCATGCTGCTTTTGATGCAGCCCAGGGCAATCCTAAGAAGATTTTCTCTGTTTATTTCTGTGTGCAAATGGCAGTTCCTGGAAAAAGCAGAAAGGCAGCTAAGGAAATAGGAGGTTGGATCAGCAGGGGCAGGAAGGAGGCAGTGAAGTGGAGAGGTGGACACTGTGGAGAGGTGGACACTATGGGAGCAGTTTTCTCAGGAACCCGGTCTGAGCCATGATGCATGGTGACAGCCTGAGCAGAGATGGGCCAAAGCCCCTTCATGATCTTCAGATCTTTTGCAAGCAGGACCTAAACAGTTTTTGTTCTGTTCCCTCCCATCTGGTCCTGCTCCTTCCTCCTCTTTGTTGTTTCCCATCTCCTCTTTCCCTGGTGCTGGATGCTGGGAACCACACAAGCTGTGCTAGAGCACCTTGCTCTGACAGATCAACTAAAGATTGTCCTTATCCCTACCGCCTTCCTTCTGCTCTCCTAGCACTGGCATGTACAGTTTAGTTTCCCTCCCAGCAGCTCAGACTCATCTGTATGCTTCCCAGGTTTTGGTCTGGGGGCAGGGGACAAGGGGTACCTGGACATTCCTTCCTGTTTCTTTAGCATCTTTCAAGCTGGAGACCATAAAAATACAAGTGAAAAAGCTGTTGGTATTATACATGCCACAGTGTTGTGTGACATAATCCTTTGGAATAACAATATTTCTGTTCAAGAGATGTTCCTGAAAACAGAAATTTAGTTTCCTGTCCAGAAAACCAGCATTAGTGTGGCAGCATAGTGTAATAACACAGAAGAAATGAGGACATTACTGTATATGCTCTTTTGAAAAATAAGCACTGAGGCTAGTTGTATGAGAAAGAAAGGGAAAATACTTAGGAAATGACAAAAGCTGATGATTATGGAATGTGGGGACATCACGTGAAAAATGGTGCTCTGTGGAAGAGCTGGTAAATGATCATGGCACGAGGAAATTGGTGGGATGTGGAGTCTGCATATGAGAGTAGAACAGAGATGAAATTTAAATAGAGGTGGTCTTGAAAGCAATGCAAAAAGGAATATGGAACCACATCAGGCTCCTGTAAGGGACTCTCATGTGAGTAACTGACAGGTAGGAAAAGGGATTTTGTAGTACTCCAGGGCTCGGTTCTATTTTGCATTTCAGATTCAGAGTTTTGTGGTTTAGACTCTAAATGTAAATTGAGGTGGATATGCATATTTTGAAAAGAGAAAATGTGACCCTTCTTACACAGATGGATTTGTGAACTGTCACTGCTCCTTGCCATAGGGACATGGGCCCACATTTGCCAAACAAATTTCTCCACATATTCAGCACCTGCTCTTATCCTAGCTAAGCTGCAAGAGACTGATAGCCTAGTCCTTCACTTCAAGGCTGGCCTTGGAAAAGAAACTTCTCCCTTTTCTTCTTGTTTAAAATGGGGTGTCTTTCAGTTTGCGCAAAGAGAAGCAGCAAACTTCTTTGCTTTAAAGCAAACTCTTGCTTTAAAGCAGCATCTGCCATCTCTCTAACCTGTTTTCCAGCAGTATCCTATTTTGATTCTGTTCCCATTAGAAGAACTATTTAACATTTATTAAAAGTGGCTGTGAATCTTTTCCCTTCCTTTCTATGCTGGAATCCAATTACAGAATGCAGATATAATAAGCAGTAAATTTGTGTTCCTTGATCTTGGAATAGGTTTCTGCCTTCTCCCTGAAAGCTTCCTGCAATTTACATTTCTACAGCATCCCTCACTGAGCACACTACATTGTCTGCCTTCAGATTTTTTCAGGGATTGTAACAAACCCTCAGGACACAGGCAGAATGGAAAGTAGGAGTTACCACAGGCTTTTGCTAAGGCCCCAAATGAGGCATTAAGGATAAAGTTTACATACTCATCATGATGTACTGCTTTCTATGACTTTCCTTCCCTTCTATCCACCTCCCTTGATTCTCCTCCAAGTTTTGGCAGTTTGGGGCTCAGGTGAGATAGATGTCTTTAAGGTACAAGGAGGGCTTTTTTCAGAATTGAAGTTGCACCCCAACTAAGTGTGTAGAACAACTTGCTTTAGAAAACCTAATGTATTGGTTATACAATGTGAGAAAAACGTCTTTTTCAACAAGAAGCTGAACAACAGATCTGGCTAAAACCATGTCTTGTTCTGTGCTTTGCTTCTTCAAGTCCTGACACCACTGGAAACTATAATACAAGAAACTATCGACTACACCCGCCAGCGGAAGGTGTTTGACCAGTCTGTCCTGCACAACCAAACCGTGCACTTCCGCCTGGCCGAGCTGGCAACCGAAGTGGAGCTCCTTCGCTCTCTGCTGCACCGTGCTGTTGGTGAGCTCCCACATCTGCCTTCCCAGATGTGCTTCTCTTCATGCAAAGAATCTTGTCAGGCTAAAGCAACACAGGGAGGTGCTTTCCAGAGAGGTAGGTGTGGCCAGTGACTCCTTTTTATCCTCTTTTTTTTATTAGCTCTGTATGTAGAAGGAAATGACGTGACAAAATATGCTTCCATGGCTAAGCTAAAGGCAGGACGTCTGGCCCGTGAAGTGACTGACAGCTGTCTCCAGTTTTGGGGAGGAATGGGATTCACCAGTGAAGTTCTGGTGAGCAGGTTTTACAGGTAAGCAAGTGGTGAAATTTGGCCTCTTAAACATCCTGCTAGAAGATAACCTACTTGAAAAGGGCACCAGCTCCCAGCCAGTGTGAACGGTGTTGTTCTATGGAATGGTACGTCGCTGATGTGCGTTGTGGATGCAAGGACACACAGTGCAATTGATTTTGGGGTGATGTGTGTCACGACACAGGCTGACTATTCCTTTGCCAGATCTTGGCTTTGCATTACGATTGTGAAGTCTGAACTATCCACAGGTTGGCTTAGATGTCAAATAAACTCAATATTTTCCCTGATGGTCCTCTGGTAAATGCCAGACAGTAGAACAAAGGAAAAAAGGGCTAGCAGCAAGTGATTTTTTCTTTTCTCATTGCTTTTTGTTTGCTTGTAGTCTTGATTATAAGGACAGAAATAAACCAGAAGCTTTCTTCCAAAATGAATGAAAATCAGCTTTATCTTTTTCCCCACATGTGTGTGAAACTGGAGTTCCCCACTTGTCTTCTGCAGTTGTCTTTTCTGATAGCAGTCTCCACCTGGTTAGTCACACCAAATACTGTGTGAGACCTATGAGACAGGTAGTTGCTTCCAGCAAGTTGTTAGACCATTAAAATGGTACAGAGGCCTTTTTGCAAATTAATTGAAGTCCCTTCAAATTTTACTCTATATCTACTTAGAGCATAATTCTCTCTAAGCAAACAGCTTTCTTGGTAGCTTCAGGAAAGTTCTGGCTCCAGTGTCTTATGTTCTGTAGATGGACCAAAATGCAACTTGAATTTTCTTGCACTCAGCCCTTACATACAAAATACCTAATCAAAGGTTAGCAAAATAAGTGGTTTAGCTAGTTGAAAGTTTTGGTAAATGTATCTGTGTAAAGTGAGAGCAGAACACTCAAAAAAATCTGCAAAAACCTTGTTTCTTCTTAGAAGGTTGAGTTACTTTTTCTATTTTTAATAGCATTTTATGAATAAGAATGCCATTGTAGTAAATCAGAGAGAACCTCAACATTTTTTGACTTGTGGATTCCTGAAATTTCCTAGTGAAGGTACAGACTGTTTTATGGTGGTGGTTTTAAGCCAGCTTTCATTATGATGGTTTTTCTTAGTTATGTTATTCACAGCCTCTATTAACAGCTAATGGTCCCCGGTGATGGAGGTGTTAAAAGCTACTGCAGTAGGCACTCTGAATAAAATGAATCTCTGTCTTGAAGCACTTACTGTAAATGTTGTAGTCTGTACAGATTAATGTGTATGTGCTTATATATAGCTTTGTCTTAAGATTTCCTAGCCCAGCATAGCATTGCTAACTGTGAGCAGAGGTTTTCTCTGTGGATTCCAGAGTGGTTTCCAAGTACACCAGCACAGTCACATTTTTCTTGAGGAGAAATCCAGAATGTTTCCTATTGGTATACATGATCAGCTGGCTAAAGAAATGTATCTTTCTGCCTCTAACACAAACACCTTTATAAATGAGGCTGAAGGTGGATAAGATATTTATACTCTAAACTGTTCTGTGAATCAGTAAAATTCCATCATTGAGTAACCAAAGGTCCAGGAAAGGACAAGTAGAGTATTACCTAAATAAACAATTACAAGTTCAAGTGAGAATCTTGTTAATCTGTAACGATAAGCAATGCAGCAACTTTCCCAAATCTGTTCTTTTCAGTACAGCAGTTTGAGTAACCATTCACGTCACTGTGATATTTCTTAAGTAGTAGCAGTAAAACTGCACAGCATGACATCTAGTCCTAATGCACAAATATTTTTGTAGCATAATCCTCACAAAGTTTCCAAGGAAATGTTGCATAGTCTTTGACATGTTGGGCTCAAAAACTTCTGAAAGAACACACAGCACAATGCATGGTTAGTGCATGAAGTCTTTGAATTTTAGTTATTACTGTCGGACAGAGATAATTAACAGAAATGGAACAAAACTGTTTGCCAGATTACTTTATTCATTTCTGTAATTTTAATCATGAGTATTCTAAACCTTGTAGAAAAACTGACATTTCTTAAGTGCAGTATTCTCTAGAAGGCATAAAGAGAGCTGCTTCACCATGTAGGTGTCTATACTGGGGCTGATTTTATATATGTAAATGTTTATTTTCAGTTGTATGAATTCTGATAAGGAGAATGGGTTTTTTTAAAAAAGTTTAGAGCCCAAATATCAAAGGGTATCATAGAAAAATAAAAGCCAATATAAAAGCCAATATTAAAACCATGAAGAATGGACTTTCCAGTATATACCCTACTAGCAGGATTCTAGAGAAGGAGAGCACTAGCCTGGAGTCATGATTGTTTATTTTTCTCTCCCTTGTCTGAAAGGCCTCAAAGCCATCATGACTTGGGAAAAATCAGTTATTGAACAAACCCATCATCTATATGAAAACCCCAGTTTATGAGAGATCAAAGGGAAGAAACCTTCTAGTAGCAAGTTTATTGCAATTTTTCCAATTTAAAGAGTTTTTAAAAATTTCAGGTAGTGATCTAATAGTGATTATAATACTAATTATGTACACTTCAATTGTTATAGGAAGAACTTGTGTGGCCTTCTTAAAAGAGTTGATTTTTTTTTTTAAATTAAGATTGTGACTAATGTTACTAATCACCATGTCTAACTGCTGCCAGTTCTTACAAGTTTTACTCTTGTGGGCTGTGATGGGGAGAATGCTACCATTTCTTTACTTGCTGCATTGTGAAAGAATCAAGAAAGCAGCAGTGAAAAATATTGACTATTCATGTGAAATAGAAGTGTAAGTAGCATTGCAAATGCACACAGCTGCAGAACAAACAGATTTCAATTTTCCCCTGTTATTGCAATATGAAGTTCTACCTGTAACTGAGGATAGTTAAAAAAACAAACTTCTGTACAGTTTTAAGTGGATTTTTTTATAAGTAATGATTTCCTTCTGGTTTTGTATCCTTCACATATTTAAAAAGTAATTTGAAATATTTTATTCATTTTATTTTGTTGTTTCTAGTCTTTCTTTACAAAGAATCTCTAAACTTGAGTGAGTCTAGACAATTGGGGTTTTTTAATCAGTTTTTGTCATTATAACCATTTATGGTTGTACCAAACAAAATGAAACCTATCCATCCATTTCTGCTGACAAAAACAATTTGCTTTGAAGTCTGTAGCTAATTGTTGAGATAAGGCTTAATATCAGTTTCTGTCATCTGTGAAACAAAATCTGTAGTTTCAGCCTTTTTCTGCAGAGGCTTTGAGACAGACAGATGCCTGTCTACCACTTTGTTTAACTTTTATGAGTATCTTGACAGGGAATTTAGGAGATAAAGCACATGACACCTAGCTCTAAGATGGCAAATCAAAGCAAGCAACTGTACAGTGATGACTTTACAGCAGAGCTACACTCCAGAGCAGGCCAAGGTGATGCCCATTTCTTCAGCTAGGTCTTCAGAATGTCCCTAAATGGAAAGAGCAGGGCCATGGGAACTAGCAGGCACAGCCTCGGGTGTCTGGGCTGTGGCAGCCTGGCCAGAGACCTGCTGTACTGAGTGGCATCAGCTCAAACTTCTCCCTGTGGATCAGTCTCCTTTAGATTCTGCTTGATTTGGACAGCCTATAGGCAAACTAGCTGAGTCTGAAAATTGAAGAAATCACAAAATATTAAGCTTGAGGGTGCATCAGTATATTTTGTGGAGAAAAATCTTGCCAGTAATGCAACCTAAAAATAGTAATTGTTGAGAAAAAAAGGGTAAACATTTTGTAATCAAGTGCAATTTGTGCTGAAAAGAAGCAGTGTAAAAAATGTCCTTCTGGGAAGCAGTGCTACTCTAAGCCACATAAACCTTGGTATGGATTTACCAATGGCCTCCTAACCATTGGAGGGAAGCAGAGAGCACCACTCCTGAGGGACTACTGCCATGAAGGCAGGCTACTAGGGAAAACCAGGGCTCGAGTCACCAAAACTTGCTGCTTGCTTTACAGGCAGTGTAATGGACATGGCTTAGCTTGTGCAAAGCAAAGGCTGAATGGCCCTCAGAACGCAGAGGGGTCAACAACAGCCAACAGAGTTATGTTAAACTGCAGACTGTATTGGATTATACTACTCAGAAACACATCCAGGCTGTAAATTAGAGGGTTCCTAATCATTAGAATAACTTTGTTATCTGACAGCCTTCAAATTAGGATAGTCCAAGATTAAAGGGAGCTTGTTTTTTCTCCTCAAAGCAGTGCTTGACACATTTCTGAAGGCTATATGACATTACCTATGGAGATGGGAAACATGATTTGACAACACAGAGGGTTCTTTTTGCTACATAACTAGAAATCATTGATAACCTGGATTGAGTGGGAATGGCTCCTTACGCTCCCTCATAAGTGCAGTTTTTTAACTTGGCTTTTAAGAATTTTTTCTCTGTCAAAAAGTTGGATTACTTTTTTAACATTTACATCTCTTGATTTGGTTGACTAGGATAAGTCTTATAATCTATAGTATCAGATGCATGGCATTTCCCGAATGAGAAGAAACTCTTTGCAGGGAGTGTTTTAGAGGGATAGAACACAGTAGCTGGATTTTTCTCTTTCCTCAGGCTAACTCCCATTCTCTCAGCATTCAACAAGCAGCTAGAGGTTTGGTTCCTCACAATGACACCTTCACAAAACTGCATGGTGTATTGCAGGCTGGTTCCTAACTGTCCTTGGTCAGGGTGAAGCCATGACAGGTCGGTGCTCACCTCAGTGGGGCTGTAGTAGAGCAGGACTTGCTGCTCTGTCATGAGGCAGTAACAAGGCGATGGAGAAATCAGAAAGCAAAGTGTCACTGTGCCAGGAAAGATTCTAGAGGTAGCTTAAGTAAAGCAATTAAGTTCTAATATTTATAGGTATTAAAATATTTATGTGCCATATTAACTATGCATTATTGATATAATATAAACTATCAAACCAAAAGCATACAATAAATAGCTGATATAAAAGCTTACTTTACTATGTCCTCTTTCCCGGCTTCCTTGCAGTTCCTGGCAGGATAGCTGGTCCTATGATTTTGTTTTCTTATTCTGAAAGCCTCTTTCCCAGAAGAGGGTTGCTAGATTAAAAATCACTTGAGTCTTTTGTCATCTTGATCTGGTTAAATTAGGAGAAACCTTCCACCCTGTCTCCCCAGGAGAGAGATCACCATTAGTCACTTCTCTGTAGATTATATAAGAAATACTCCTTATCTCACTCCTACAAAAACATAATTACTAGCAACTTTGTAAAGACACACACATGCACAAAACATATGTGAAAGGTGTTTTATTTTTTTAAAACGTGTCTTTATACATGACAACCTGACTTTTCTGTCACACACACCACCAAAACCACTGCCCATTTCTAACATCTTATAAACAAGCCACGTGTCCAGGACTCCTGCTGCAAATGGAGGATTCTTACCGGCATCACAGAGGAGTCCTAAGGATTAGTTACTTGCTGGTGCTACAGTGAAGATGCAAAATGCTGAGCATGGGCAGGGGCTTTCTGCAGCTTGACAAAGCAGACAACACTGCAGCACTAAGAACAAGTAACCTACCGCTGTTCCAGCTCCGCAGCCTTCAACAAGGCCTGTAGGAAGGTGGGGAATCTTCAGATTATTAAGTAGAAGTAGTTTAGAACTGTTTTGGTAGGTTTTTTTGTTGACGATGGTGGTTTTTAATTCTCCCCAAAGGAGAAAAGAAATTTGTGAGTAAAGTTGCTTGAGGTTGCAGCATTTTGCAATCTGGCTAGCACAGGAAATTTAGGCAATACTGTTAGGGATGACTCAGTGATGTTAATGGCAGGTTTTAAATGACTGTGATTAGATATATCAAACTGAAAGCAAATATTCCTGGAGCAGCCATTCCTTTTTAAAGCACAGCAGATTTACAGACTATATAAAACTAAACTAGAATACTATACAACACTATACCGCTATATAATATATCTGTGTTCTGCTAGGTCTCACATTAGCCATTAGGGAGACCAGGATGCTTACTGGTTAAAAAACCTGAATGAAAATTGTACCCTCTCTGTACGATTCTCGTGTACTGATTGACTCTTATTTACCACACAGTTCATCAAAGTTAAGGGCTGCAACACTTTTTGCTGCTGGCCCTGGAAAAACTCCCTCCCCTCTTAAAATTCAACTGCAGGTTTAGGCACCTACCGCTTTGGGAGAGGACCAGCAGGGATATTGAGGGAAGTATCACAGACCACCTCCCCAGGAGGAGGCAGTGGATGAGGTGTTCTGCAGGCATCTGGAATTAGTATGACACATGAAGGTAATCTCATCAGGTTTCCCAGCAGAAAACCATCAGAATAGCATGCACATGTTTAAATCTACTCTTTATATTTCTACAGAGACTTGAGATTGATGTCAATAGGAGGTGGGACAGATGAAACCATGCTTTCCATCATATGCAAATACATGGAAATACTTCCAAGCAAGTGAAACAGCTCCACTCTTTCTGGAAAATTAGGACAGCAAGAGCATGGCTCGTGCTGCACACTGAAGGTAAACAGCCAGTACATTTTGAGTAGAAAACTTAATGGTAATTTTGTCATCAAAATGCACATCCAGGTCTTTCAGCATTACCATTCTATGTGTTCTCCAATGTCAAAATTCTGTTGATATAGAGCAGCCTGAGAGAATGCAGCCTCCTGCAAGGTATTTTTCCATTTTTTCAGTAGGTTACTGAAGTTTTTCAAGGATCCATGCTAAGCACACAGAAAAAATGTGTTCTTTAATCAAACTTTATCTACATTTTAGAGCATCTATGCCACCAATTAAGAAACAGAACTTCTATATGGATACAGCTACGATTTCATTAGTAGTTTAATCTAACTTCAGCGTAGCTTTGCTTTTAAGACCTGTAATTAAGGCACAAATGATTCTCTGCCATGTCCAAATACTAGAACAGTGCCTTTGCTCTCAATTACAGGTACCTTCCCTATCTTTCACTTTTAGCAAGCAATCATGACAATGAGCTGTGTCATCTTTGCCAAGTTCACATCAACTCTGTCATGGATGTTTGGTGATGAGAGTAGTGGTTGATTTTTATTTGCAGAATTCCATAAACAACTCTTTAATTGTATCTGAAGATTTTGGAGGCCTGAACTTCAGCAGCAAAGTATCATGTTTTGTGCGTAATTATTAAAGAAAAATATTAAACGTGTTAATATGAAAATTGCGTGTAATTACTTAAACTCTTCCTAAAACAGTCATTTAAGCCAGAAGAGACAGCCTGTATTATAGATTTAAAAAAAAAAAATTGCCCCTTAAATGCAGCACCATTTCCAAAAATTATACAGGTATTCTACAATAGAGAAGAATGTATATGAACAACACTAGCTAGAATAATACTACAACACACTTTATTTGACACTTCATAATTAGTTATTAATGGCAACACATTATACAGTATTTCTAGAAAAGTCTTTCAAAAATTGTAGATACAACTTGAATATCTAGGAAACTTAATTTTTTTGTACATTAAACTCACTAATATAATAGCTTCAACGATTAGAAACTATTTGGTGAGCCAAAGCTAAGTCTTCAAAATAAAAAAACCTTACTGTGACTGCACCTCCAACAGGTGCATCATAACTTACTTTAATATAAAATTCAAAATATTTGCCCTTATATTTCAGGCATCATGCAGTGTAGATCTAGGGACCATCACAAATTGAAAAGTAAACATCCTAATGATAAAAGTTTGTGATTCAATGGAATCATTAAGTTCTGATACTTTAAATATAAAGAAAACATTTGTACTGTGTCCATACCAATTGATCCCAATGATCAAAGGCATTTGCTTAAAAGAGATGTGTAAGCATGATTTGTCACATTTGAATTAAAAAATAAAATCCAGTTTTAAGTTAACTTCTCCCCAAAATACCATTTAAGCACACAGTTTAAGCTACTTAAACACTATCAGATCTAGCCACAAAAGTAATTTTTGGTGGTACCACTTTTACATTTGTTAGCTTCAGGCCAGCCTTTTAAAAATCCACAGATAAAACCAATTGCTTTTGCAATCTAGAAATTAATACATGCCCAAAACTGGAGCTCTAATTTAGAGCAAGGTGCAGAATGAAAGAGAAAGCCTTGTAATTCTGCAATTACTTCATATTCGAAAACCCCTTGTTTTCTGTATTTTTAAAATCAATTCTAAAAACTATTTTCCCTTAAAAAAAGCCACCTACTATGCACTTTCTGTGTATTTACAATCAATCCCCCCCAAAACAAGGGATGATGGGAAAAATTCTGACATATTAAGAAAACTATATATACCATTGCATTAATAGTTAATGCAATTTAGAACAATTTCACCATTTTTTATCAACAGAATATGCCACTTTAGATCAATGTCTTCATTAATTAAGACTGTAGTTGAAATTACACAATGTAAACCAGAGGTACCGTGCATCACCTCAGTTTAATAATCCAGTATATTACAAAAAAAACAAACAATGAAAAGAGCATCATATAACATAATAGCTTTGTCTGGCTTCCTCTGGAGAGTGTTCTCAGTCTGCCCATAGTTGCACCTAAAAGTCCACCTGTAGAGTCGAAATCATTCTCCTACATTTAAAAAAAACAACAAGCAAACAAAGCAATAAAAACCAGGTTACTCTGAGAAAAGAAATACCCTTACAGCTCGCTAAGTGTAGTTTTCCTTGTTTTTTCAAAATTTCCAAAACTAAAATTATTTTAGAGGCAAAAATTAACCACGAAAAACTTGTTTTTTCCCCAAGCCAAAGCAAAGTGCAAGAAAAAAAGGCATTTCTGACTTTCTAATTTTTTTGCTTCCTTCTTCTATTCTTGAATACAATTAAATATAGAACTGCCTCTTTAATAGTACTATACATTTTCTAATTGAAAATCAATAGTCACGTCTGAAGTAAAAAGGCCTTGGTTGTGCCTTGAAAGCAACATATTTGCACATCTTATCTTTTTGAACAGAAATACTGTTACCAAATCAGTCACGTGTTACAGTCAATAAGCTGTCAACATTTTAATAAAAATGTTCATACTAAAAACCAGAATGCTTTACATTACTAACTTCTCAGTCCTGCCCTGTATTTGAAGAAATTTAGTTACCACATACTTACCATTTCTGATAGCATTTTATTTTGGTTTTTAACTTCTGTTCCAATTTCAATGGAAAGCTGTTAAAAAACACCAAAAAGTATGAAGCATGAGTAATCAGTTATACATAGATTAGAGAACCCAGTCTAAAATACATAACATGACTAGCATTTCCCCAGGAAAAATGTGAAAACAGTACCTGATATTTTCAAAAAACAAAATAACATGCATAGTATTCTATCAATAACTCATAAGAAAAGATTTTTCATCAGGTGAGTCTAAAGAGTCACAGAATGTGCTCAATGGTCCTCTTCCAGATAATGTCTTATTAGAATTATTGCATGCACTTTCAAAAATTCAAGATCTAGTCAAGTCTAAAGTAGCAATTGCCCATTTCCTGGAACAACTGTTAAAACTGCTGGCACACAGCAGAAAGGACCATGAGCACCCATTTGACTCAGTGTAGCCCAAGCTGACACATGTAACCTGCTAAAGCGTCTCTTTTGACAAATTCCTGTTATGCTATAAATGGGATTTTCTTTAGTGAACTTGTCTAGCCCTCCTCACAGCAAGGGAGCCACAGGACCAAGAGGAAAGCTGCACAGGCCAGGGAGAGTCAGTCCTGAGATCGTGACCAGGGCCAGCAACAGCCTGGTGAGCAGCCCAAGACAGTCCAAGGTCAAGCCACAAAGTGAACCTGGCTAAGGGTTGGAATCAGGGAGATATGAAACCAGGCACAGATGGAGCTGCAACACAGCTGCAACATCTCAAAGACAGGAGCCAGCCAGAAGAGCCTTGGCTTAAAAGCAGCTCTGGAATCAAATAAGGGAGAACTGACACTGATCCTAATTTTTAGCAGCTTTTCCTCTGCCACAGTTCTTAGCAGCACACTGGCCTTGAACAACCAGCTCAACTCCTAGAATGGAGGGAAATGTGCTCCAGGCCCCCATGCTTTGGATTAGACTGAACACATTTGGTTTTATGTGTCACAGTCTGAATCTCATTATTTCTTACTGCTGCATTTCAGTGCAATCTATAGTAAAGCAAGAGTGAAACTGATTTTACATGAGGCTTTTGGGAAGATTATACGAAGATTACTCCATACGCCAAGATTATTATGTTGCACTAAAAGATGCAACTGCAGAAAGAGCACATGTGCTGCTCCTTGGGGCACTGCCAACTGCACTGTTGACATACATCGATTTTGAAATGTAACATATCAAGAAGAAGACAAGAAATAAAATCTGCTAACAAAGGTCAAAACTTTTCTTTTTACCCCCTTAACTTATTCTAAATTTTTATTCTAAATCTGTTTTAGTTTCTAGTTGAGACTAAACAAATTACATTTAAGCAGCAGTATTAGCAATAGAACTTTGAGTTCAGAATTTCAATGGGAAGAATTCATTAGGTTGTACTCTACATGTAGAAACAGTACCTATTGCAAAGAATGTATTTGACAAAATTTGTAGTTTTTAAGAACAAGAAACTGACATAATTTTAATCACAGAGCTGTCTTTCAGTTAGACTTGTTTGAAAGAAGTCCTCAGTCTCTGGAAGGAATCCGAATCATTAGAACAACTTCTTCAGAGGATATTAGCATGGTGTTTCTAAGAGCAGTTTTCACATTACACATTTATAAGCAGATACAGCAGAAACCGGTGAGCTAAGACCAAAAAGTAGTAGTCCATTTTCTTAAATGAAACAGGGTTACTGACCTAAACTCAAAGATTTTAGATTCTGCAGGGATAGTAATTCATTCTGTAGGACAGTAAGCCATAAGTTAAACCACAGGTGTGCTCAAGGTAGACAAAAAAGGACATCTCTAGCTTAAAAAACTAATTAAAGAAAGAATCAGTTTTACACAGGAATAATTGTGCATCCTGGCTGACATTAATTATTTCTTGTATTTGTGTTGGGTTTGGAAACTTTTGAAAACTTTTGGTACTGGGGGGGGGGCTACAGGGGTGGCTTCTGTGAGAAGCTGCCAGAAGTTTCCCCAATGTCCAAAAGGGCAAATGTCAGCTGCTCCAAGAGAGACTCATGACTGGTCAGGGCAGTGCCCATCAGAAACAGTGGTACCACCTCTGGGATAACATAGTTAAGAAGGGCAAAAAAACTGCAAAAGACCAATTGCATAGAGAGGAGTGAGAACATGTGGGAGAAAGATCACTGCAGACACCAAGGCCAGAGAAGAAGCAGGAGGAGGTGCTCCAGGCACCAGAGCAAAGATTCCCCTGAAGACCATGGTGCAGATCATGGTGAAGCAGGCTGTCCACTTGCAGCCATGGAGGTCCACAGTGGAGCAGAGATCCACCTGCAGCCCATGGAGGACCCCAGGCCAGAGCAGGTGGATGCCAAAGGAGGCTGTGACCTGTAGGAAGGCGACACTGGAGCAGGCTCCTGGCAGGACCTGTGTTTCCAAGGAGAGAGGAGCCCAAGCTGGAGCAGGTGTACTGTCAGGAGTTGTGACCCCGTGAGGGACCCACCTTGGAACAGCCTGTTCCTGAGGGACTGCATCCCATGAAAGGGACCCACATCGGAACAATTAGTGAAGGACCCACGCTGAACAGTCAGTGCAGAACTAAAGCCCGTGGAAAGGACCCATGTTAGAGAAATTCATGGAGGACTGTCTCCCATAGGAGGACCCCACCCTGGAGCAGGGCAAGAGTGCGAGGAGGAAGGAGTGGCAGAGACAATGTGTGATGAACAAACTGCAACTCTCATTCCCTGTCCCTCTGCATTGGAGAGGGGGAGGAAGCTGAGGCCAGGAAGAAGGGAGGGGTAGGGTGAAGGCATTTTAAGATTTGGTTTTATTTCTCATGACCCTACTGATTTGACTGTCAATAAATTAAATTAATTTCCCCAAGTCGAGTTTGTTTTGCCCATGATGGTAACTGGTGAGTGATCTCTCCCCGCCCTTAACACATGAGTCTTTTGTCTTATTTTTATGTCCCCATCCACCTGAGGAGAGGAGTGACAGAGCAGCTTTGGTGGGCACCTGGCATCCAGCCATGGTTAACTCACCACAGTATTAAATTTATGTTTTAAACTAAGTCTACTGCTTCACTGATTCATATAATTTAATTCAATAAATGTGACAATATCACTGTAATTAAATACGTACCGACTTAATGGCACTGACTTTCGTACGCAGACTTTCTGTTAACCTGTCATTCTCTTCTTCATAAACACTGTATCCACTGCTGGTATAGCCATAGTTACCTGCAGGTGCTCCCTCACCTGTAAACACAACAGTCTGTAGTTAGAGACAGAAAACACCATTGGAACAAGTGATTTGCCTGCTCCTGAGACAGAGACTCAAATGTGTAAGTTACCTTTTCCAAATGTGAAAGTTACCTTTCAATATGCAAATAAAAGAAGAAAAACTGAGAATGGCTGTAATTTAGCACTATCAAATTTTTCTCCTGACAGTGTTTTCAGATGAGTTCTATGGAATCAACCCAGGCATTACACAGAGATGTGAAGGAAGCATTGAGGCCACTACATGTGGGAAACCAAACTGAAAATAGGAGAGTTGAGACCATCCTCTAACAAAGACAAATATCACTTGATTACATATTTAAAGGAAAAACCATACTCTGATCCTTACATGAGTTTCTCTACAAACAAGACCTGAGAGCAGAAGCCAGGCCTCTGAGCAGAGCATTTCTGTTTCAGTCACCATTCTGCAGTTCTATTCCCACTCCTGCCTGGGCGTTTTGGGTGATGGAGATTCAGGACTGTCATCCAGACAACTGAGGCAGCAGAGTATGCACGGCAGAAAGGAGTGAAAGCTGCTCAGCTCCACACATTCACTTCCTCCAACCTCTAATAAAGATTTCCTACAGACAGCAGCTGGACAGCAGCATAGGCACTGGAAAATTAAAGCCACATCCAGTCAGGACAAAAATCAGTCTTAGACCTCAAATCTAAGATTTGAAAAAAATGAAGAGAGATCAAGACTTAGAAATGCAAACAGAAAAGAACTACTACAAGCTTTATGACAAAGATCCCACTAGATTAATTCAACTAACAATCCATTTATAACATTAATATATACTTATATAGCTAGCCAGAATGGCACACTAAAATTGAATGCCTTTGATTGCACTTTAAATATGCTGTAAGGATTTTTGTGTTTGTGGAGGTTTTTTTCTTTTTGAGGAAAAAGGGTGAGAAGAGAGACACCAATCCCAATCACAGAGAAAACTCCATTACAAATCATTTCATTGTGTGCTTGGCATACATAATATTAATATTTTAAAATAGAATTACAATGCTATTCTGACAATAGATATCATTTTATGAACCCATGAAGCCATTCCTTAAATCTAAGTAATGACAATTTTTTAATTTGTACTTGTAAATTGTTACTCTACAAGTTAAGCTAATGACAGATCCTCAACAAGACTGAATCACAGAATGACAGAATATTCTCAATTGAAAGGGATACACAAGGGTCATCGAAGTCCAGCTCCTGTGTCTACACAGGAAAACCCCAAGAATCACACCATCTGCCTGAGAGCATTGTCCAAACGCTTCTAGAACTGTCAGGCTTGGTGCTGTGACCAGTTCCCTGGGGAGCCTGTTCCAGTGTCCAGTCACCCTCTGGGTGAAAAATCTTTTCCTAATATCCAGCCTAAACCTCCTCTAAACACAGCCTCAGGCCATTCCCTCAGTCCTGTCACTGGTCATCAGAGGAGATCAGTGCCGGCCCCTCCTCTTCTCCTCATAAGGGAGTTGTTGACTGCAATGAAATATATGTTTTCATTTCACCACATTGAGTCAAGAAGCCTTTTTTCCCCCCACTTAAATCAAAAGTGCCAATGTCATATACAGAAATCTGACTAAAATTCTATCATTTAGAGAATTAGGGTTGTTCTCACTTGTGTCTGTTTTACAAGTGCATCTAACTACAGTATTTTGTGACACAATTTTGAGTGCGTCTACAAGTTAATACACCACACAGCTTCATGCCAAAACACTATGATTCTTAGATGGACTGTGACAATGCAGATATGAACAACTGCCCCAAAGCTTTTCAACAGGCATGGTTGCTTCTTTAAATGTCATAGGAAGCACAATGGGCAGAAAGTCCAGCGTGGCAGTTCTACGGGCAGTCCCACAACACTGCTCATTGACACGTAATAAGGACATGGCTATAACACAACTGCAGGCTAAAAAAGAGGTACCAGGTAGATGATGACAACAGTCTAAGTGCTGGTGCCCAGCTTCTATTTCCAGACTATTACATAAAAAATAGTTCTAAACTGACAGTTGAAATGTCAAGGTAAAGTAGAAAATTTTACTGCAGCTGATAACAGACATTTAAGTCTTCTGCTTGACCTTCCAGCAGACTTTTTTAAAAAGCAGTTTCAGGATGATTCTTAAGGCATTGTTTGCCAGAATCAACCTAAAAGAAAGCATGCTCTTTCTTCAGCGCTCCTTGCACCAACATCCATCACCTCTTCAGAAATAGCACACTGCACTGGGTGGCCTCCAGTCCAATCCCTCTCAGTTCATACTCAACAGCAAACTGTCAGTCTGACAAAGGAAAGGACTGAAGATCTAAGCCCTATCAAATGCCCGCTTTTTTATGATAAATATCCCAACACCTCTCTTGCTCTACTAAGAAGTGTTCCCAAGACTTGTTTTATGTCATGAAAATACCATTGCGTGACACAAATCTAAAATGTAGAAGTAAACGTAAGCTGGTGTTAGACACACTTGGTTTAGCCATGTGGCATTTACTGCCTCTAAATACTTCCTAGGAAGAAGCACCAGAACTAAGTCATAAACTTCTGGGGCATAAACATCCCCTAAGCTTAACAATGCTGTCATAGCACCCACGTGGTTGTAGAACATGACGTGGGAGTTCAAAGTTTTCTTACAGTCATCAACATGACTGCTGGTTGAAAAATGAGGCCTAAGCTGCTCAAAACACTCAGCAGGAACTCTGCAAAGATTTCTGCATTTGCACCAGATTATATTTGTAACAAATTTATAATAGTTGGGAGTTTTTGTTCCCCCCCCCCCGCAAACATAACAGGAAAACATACAGAAGTACTAAAATAAAAAAAAAACAACTCCAAATTGGAAAGGACTTGACTGAAGAGTGACAAATCTGTCCATCCATGGGAACACGGCTCAAATTAACACCACGTTGGAACATCATGATCAGAGCTAAATGAGCCAAGACTGTTTACAAGAGCATGCAGTGACAGGAGAAGGGGAAATGGGTTCAAATGGAAAGACAGTAGGTTTAGACTGGATATTAAGAAAAAATTCTTTACTGTGAGGGTGGTGTGGCACTGGAATAGGTTGCCCAGGGAAGCTGTGGACGCCCCATCGCTTGAGGTGTTCAAGGACAGGTTGGACGGGGCTCTGAGCAACCCGTCTAGTTGAAGGTGTCCCTGCCCATGGCAGGGGGATTGGAACTAGATGATCTTTAAGGTCCATTCCAGACTAAATCATTCTATGATTCTATGATAAATACAAACCCCAGCGCTGCTCCGTAAATCCAGCTCAGGTAGAAAGAGGCAGAAGCAGGAGTGACGGCGTTTCCCCAAAAAAGCTTCCGAGCTCCGTTGCAGCCCTGCGCCCACGGGCACAGCCCCTCTCACGCCCCACCTGCCCCAGACCCTCCCCGGGGCCGGGCCCTGGCCGTGAGGCAGCGCAGCCCGGCCCTGCCGCCGCGCTTACCCAGCCCCGCGCGCCTCATGGTTCTGCCCAGAGCCTGCCACGGGAGGAGGAGAAGGAGGCAGCCGAAGAGGAGGAGGATGAGGAGGAGGCGGCCGAAACTTCGGCGGGGCCGCAGCGGGGCTCGGCGGCGGGGCCGCGCCTCATTCACCCACAAGCGCCACGACAGCGCCCCGCGCGCGGCACGCTGGGTGCGCGAACGGGCCGCCGGGCCGCGCGGGGGCTGCTGGGGGTTGTAGTCCCGCGTCGAGGGCTGTGACAGACAAAAACATGAAAATTCAGTGCTCAGTGGAGTTTTTCCACCTTCCTCCCCTGCCCTCCCAGTGTATTTAGAAGTAACGACCACGTTACTGCAGCATACAGCAACTCGAACTGGAAACCTGAAGATTTTATTATTATTGGATCTTCAGCTGTCTGAATTATTTTAATCTGACTTGCAAAGATCATTTCCCCTTCATTCTTTAACCCCTTGAGCTGCTTTAGCATAAATGTGTTTCACTTGCTTCCACTAAAGATGTGGATCACTACATATGGCAGTGGATTGAATTTATTTCCCAGGGTGATACCACAAGGATTAATCAGTACTCCAGTGAAAAGCAAACAACATCGCAGAGCCCATTCAGAGTTTCCTATTCCAGCTGTGGTGTCCACTGGTCTAAAGAAGCTGCACTGTCTTTTTCAATTACAACGTGTTGCCATATCATTAATTGTTTTCATATTTGTGTTGTGATAGGAACTGGGACACTCAGTATTGGACCAAGATGCACTGGTATTTGTACAAGGTATATAAATACGGACCAAAGCTCCTCCTTCAATGAGCTTGCAGTATGCCAGAAGTATTCATCTAGACAGTAGAGTTGCAGAAGGAAGGATACAATAACTCTGGTCAATGAGAAGGCCTATGGCCTCCTGCTGACATCCTGTTTAATTGCTGTAGGGTACCCCATGTATCTTCTTTGCAGTGCACAAAACAATAAATAAATGTAGCATTTCTTTTCTCTCCACTTGTCAAAGTGCAATTGAGTCATTAGTCTTGTGTCTGCCCAACTTTTGGACAGATGTTGAGACGGTACTCGTTATTTACTTTTCAGTCACATCTGGATGCCTATGTTTCAAACAACATTACAAAGAGAAAATTTAGTTACTGCAGAAAATGGTCCTCTAGTTTTTTTGATATTTGATAATTTAAGCACTTTATCCAAAATTTCAACTATGGTATTAGTTACACATCCAAAACAGAAGGCCAAAGAGAAGAAATGAGCTCTGCAGAGCTGCAGAGCTTTTCACACCTCCAGTGCTCAGTGTGGAGCTAATCTCCATGGGATTTTGTCTGGAACTCAGCAATTCTTACAGGAGTTTGCAAATTGCCCTCATTGATAACCTGTGACTTGATTACATCAGTTCAGGGAAATGCAGCAGTTGTTTCAAAGAAGGGGAAAGTGCTATCATCAGATTAAAGACACTCCTTGCACTAAATTCATCTGAAGTTCACAGATGGGCCCATTTCTCACCTTACCAGGGCAAAGAGGTTTCTTAAAGGATTATGCTTAGGACAGTAAAATTTAGATATTGCAAAATCTACAGAAAATGAATGGATTTTGAGAAAACCTCCCTCCTGACTGCTTCAGATTTGAAGTTAGGACCAATATCCTCATCATCACAATTTTTCAAGAAGGACTAGTGTGACAGTCTATGCAATAATTAGATAACCAGAGAGAAAAATTGAGGCTCAAGGAAGCAGTAGGAAAATGTCTTTTAGTAACAGCTGGTCTGAGTCTCTCATTGTTAGGTATAATTTTATTTACATTTTTGTCTTGATACACCATCCAAAAAATTATTGCATTTGGTGGCACTGCTATATGAAGATTTGTCTTTACAGTATTTGCATATTCTTTGTCACCTTTCTTTTTTTTTCCACATGACTCATCTTCCATTTTTCAGTAAATATGGATTTATACATAACAAGGTAAAATGTACATCTCCCCACTAAGACTGTAGTTATAAGTCATCATTAAGGGGCTTATTTTTCATTTTTACTTACATTTTCTATAAAATAATATCCCAATTAACCACATGTAAGGTGTTCACAACTCAGAGTGTTTAGACATATAATCTCCTTATGATGTTGTGAAATAACATCTTGAGTCAATATGCAATTTATAAATAGCACATTGAATTCTACAGCTTCTTACAGCAAAGTGTGGAAATGATACTGACATGATTAATGTTTCAAATCCATTTTAATTATATTGAATTTATGTTTATTTCATACACTGAAAGTATCTCATAGGAAAGTTAATTTTTTAGATCTCATAGTACTACAATAATGAACTCATGATTCCATCTAGACATAGAGATAACTGGGTCTCATAGCCCAATTTTCAAGAAAGTCAAGAGGCAAGACCCTGAAAACTACAGACCTGTTGGTCTCACTTTGGTACCTGATAAAGTTATAGAGAAGATTATTCTGGGAAGTATTGAAAAACACCTGAATGGCAATGCAGTCATTGGTCACAACCAGCACAGCTTCATGAGAGGAAAGTCCTGCTTATCCAACTTGATTTCCTGATAAGACGAGGTAACCCATCTAGTTGATCAAGGGAAGCCAGTTGGTGGAATCTTTTTTGGATTTCAAAAAAGCTTTTGATACTGTTTCTCACAGTATCCCTCTGGACAAAATGTCCAGCACACAGTTTCCTCAGGGAAGTGGTCACAGCACCAAGCCTGACAGAGTTTGGATGAGACTCTCAGGCACATGGTGTGACTCTTGGGGATGGCCCTGTGCAGGGCTAAGAGTTGGACTCGACGATCCTTGGGGGTCCCATCCAACTCAGCATATTCTATGACTTTGCGATTCTGTGATTATTATTTACTATGTTTATGTTATATTTCCATTGATTGGTTTGTATTCATATTAATAATTTCACAGTATGAGCCTGTGAGATGAATACAATTTTTCTGTTGAGATGATTAACTGTGCTCCTGTTGGCTTTCTGGCCCATTCCCTGGCAGCCCCCCACGTGGAGGCCATGCCCTGAGCTCCCCAGCTGTGCAAACCAGCTGTGCATAGTCAGTCAGCCAGTGTGGCTGCAGCTGTTTCGTACTATCTTCGGTTCTTCCTGCCAGGAAGCCTAAATGAGTAGTCAGCAAGTGGTTTAAAATGACTGACTCATCAATGTTTTGTTTAACAGTGACAACATACAGGAAGAAAAAGCATGTTAAAGAAATGAACAAAGATGTATGCAGACCGCAGCTTACCCATCCTGTTGATGCTCTTATAATCTTTTAATAGCAGCCTACTATAGGTGTGTCATTTTCAGACACCGTGCTGAGGCAATTTGTATGTCAGTCTCATTTTCCCAAACTATTAATGAACTCCTTGTTTAAAAAGAAAGGTGTCTATTATAAAAGGGGTGTTCCACGTCTTACCAACTCTCTTACCACTGCTACCATTTTTTGATTGTCATTACTAACTCTAATTAAATTAGATGAGTACATTTACATAGCAAACAGACCATATATTTTATTAGCAGATTACTCCATGACTCTATTGCAAAAGGAATAAAAAGGAAAAAAAAAAACAAGCAGGGAAGCCATCTGAAAAGGTCCTGTATAATGTTCCTGTATAGTCTTCCGATACATATCTGAAAGCCCTTGAATCTTATTAAGATGATAATAATAATGACATGATTTTCATCAAATTATTAAATAAGTAACCAGAATGTCAGTATTCTTACATGTTTGCTAAACAGGTTTTCAGTCTTCATTATTAACTTGCTACTTTCAACAATTACAGATTATGAAAACAGCCTATCTAGTCACAGGCATCATTAGCAAGTTGAAAAGCTGATATTGCATGATATTATGTTAGTATCAAATATTTCAATTGCTGTTTTGTTAAGCGGTAAGCTTCAATTCTTAAGAAAAACCCACTTGCTAATTAAATCTTGATCCATTGTGCAATTAAGTAACAGCTGAAAGACATTTTAAATAAAACTAAAACATTAACCACACAGAAGCAGAGCTAGGTAACAGACTATTTTTAATTAGAATTCAGTATCTTCAAAAAGGAGTCATGCCA
The DNA here is from genome assembly GCF_001604755.1 of Lepidothrix coronata. Classification (NCBI taxonomy): domain Eukaryota; kingdom Metazoa; phylum Chordata; class Aves; order Passeriformes; family Pipridae; genus Lepidothrix; species Lepidothrix coronata. The sequence continues at coordinate 2,697,683 of NW_016690242.1, forward strand.
GCATCTTTCATCAGTATCCTTGTCACTTAACATCCTGTTTTGTTCTAATGCTATTTAGCAAATGAGAGCACTCAAAATGCTCCTATTCCAACGAACTCCGATCACTCAGGAGTTTGCTCCCATATTCTTAAGCTGACAAAACTGATAGTGGGCTCAGGATGTTATCAGTCTTGCTCTTCCTGGTTGTATTCTCCAAATAGTGTCGTCAAGAAAACCAGATGCTGTGTAAAACTACACCTTCTGTAAGACCTTAAATGACTGAAGGAGGCTGATCCCAGCCACTGCTCATTGCCACCCAGACTGTCAAGAAAAGAATTGATCATTCAAGTCACCAGAGGAATACTGCATGCAATTGTCTTTCATGTTCTCTAATGATGACACCATATGTAAATCACTGCAAGTACCGACAGAACTGCCAGTTTCACCCATCACAGTGATTCAAAACTTTATTAAATACTGTCAGAGAACCATAGCTGTTTCCGATCTTAATGCACTTCCATCATAGATGACAACTTCTTCCTGGGATAAGGTTTAGAGTCATCTCGTCTCATTGTGTTTTCCAACTACTTTCTTTTTTTTTTAATATAATGTTCTTTTAATAAAACTGTTACCAAATATCTGCCAAAATAGCCTTTTATTGTTTTTAGAAGATAAGCAAGGAGATATTTACCTGGGCTCCTGTTATCTTTGATAAAACCATGTTGCTGGGAATCAGAGCTTCCTCAAACATATGTAATCATATTCATCCCTGCCTAGTCATCCTAGGTCTTTCCATACACAGTTAAAAGGATTATTACCACTTTGTAGCTACAAAGACTTCCTATCTCATAGCTTTGGATCTGTGTATGAATACAGGTTGAAAAATCAAGTAAACTCATAATAAGATTTTAAAAGTCAGTAAATATGCTAAGAGCAAAATTTCCAGTGTGCATTTATATAAAGGGTGTATTTATATAAAGTTGTGGCTTTAACATATTCCACTTTATTTTCTTGTTCTTGATTTCAGAATCATCTCTGTTTTACAGTTATAGTAGAGGTTATCCCGAGGGAGACCTCAGGAAGCTTGATTTGTCAGACACACATCAACAGTGAAGGACCAGCTGAGGGAAAGAGAAACAATGTCTGTAGTTGCATCACCAGAAAATATCTAGAAAGAAAGTACAGTCTCTTTCACCTTTACAACACTTTTAAATTTTGTTAACAGTGAAAACATCTTTCTTCTCACTTTTATATAAGTTATGTTTGGGAAGTATTGAGCTTTATATTAGCTCTTGGGCAATGTAAGTATAATTATTATTTACTTTATTATTATTGAAAAAATGCTGTGATTCTGCTTATTCTTTCCTTTAGTTACTTTTCAGTATCATAAGCTGCTCTGTATCTTGTTTAGTTCTGCAGGGAACACACACAGAAATCTCTGCTGTATTTTTATAAATGTCTTGTCAGTACTGCTAAATTATATCAAAATAGAGAAGAAAGGGTATGGACGCAACTGCTGGTCTCCCTCCTAAATTTCATTACAAAGGGCTAAAATCAAAATTTACTGAAGTCATGGAGAATTTTTGTATTGACTTTGGATCAGGCTATAAATTCTTATTAAAAAAACACCTCTGCTGATTCTTTGTCTTCCAAGTAGTGTATGCTGTGTAATCTATGAATAATTCCAGTCACGATTTCTTTCTCTAATATTAAGGTACCATTTCTGATGTGAGCTTTGACTGGGTAATAATATCAGCTGAATGAATGATAAGAATTCAGAGCCATTGCAGCAGCCTGAGCATTAATAACAGTAATGTCTAAAGAGGAGGACTAATACGTTTAAAATAAAAAGTGGAAGTCAAAGTAATTTTTCATTTTAGTAGAACAAATGTATGGGATGAATGAAGCATACAGTCCCAGTGGTTCATAAGATGCAATTAAGTACTAATTTGATGATTTATGTTCTGTTTATGTTGACCTTCCAGATACATGGGAAAGGCTTTTGTCAGTCAAAGCAGAGATTTCAATAAAAACAGAGACTTTGAGTGCCATGACTTTCAGGGAGAGGAGCACTATTTTGCAGACCTTTATCTAGGTGGAGCGTTTTCCTACAGTGTATTTCTCAAGACAAGTGGAACAGACATCATCCTTTTTTCTTTGTCCAGCAAAACTGAAAATGTGAATCAAGATTTCTGGATGTTGGAGCTAGCTTTATTCTAGCTTTGTGCCTGTCCACTGAAGAATTACTTAAAAAAATAAAAACAAACCATCATGTACTTCTTTAATTCTCTTTAGTTTTCTCATGAGTCAACAAATCATGCACAAAACAATTTATTTGATGACTAATTAGAGAAGCTAATGCTTGAACATAAATCTGCAAAAGCTTTTGCAAGCCCCTTGTTTTCCAGAAAGACCATTATAAACAAATTACCCATCCAAAGCATATTAATAAAGATTGTTTTCTTAGGCTGTTGCACAGACTGCAGCAGCCAGGCTGATTACCTGTACTGGATGGAGCACAGTGCTAACGGGACAATGTGACTTCCTGTTCTGTGGTGGCTCATTCAGAGTTTACTTGTGTGTTTCTGCATGGCACTACACTGTGCCATAAGAATACACTTCATTTCTGTATTTGAATTATTTGCCAGATGCAGTGCGGCAACTGGGAAGAAAGCGTAACATTGTTCTTCATAAAGATGCATTAATGCATTTCTAAGAAAATGCTCTTTTAACTTACTAAAAACCTGAGCACATTATCTAGCTTTTAATAAAGTCCGTAACAAAATCACATCAATTTTTATGGCACGGGATTGAAAACTGAAGTAATTATGGAGTAGAAAGGATCATTATGTTTCAGAATAAGAAGTTGCATGTTCTCTTCATGGTTTGCTATAAATGTAGCTAAAAGCAAGCTAAGGGTATGTTTTATGCTACACCATGTAAAAAGATTCCATCTCCCACAGCCCATTCACCAACAGAAGTAATTTTTGCTTGAAAGTACCATGAAAAGTCATTGTCACTTGTACGTCAAAAAATACATTATATATGAGTTAGAATTAAATTACAGTCTACACATTTATGCTACCACAACAATCCATCTATTGTATGAATACAAACTCTACTTGGAAACCCATAATTGGACAATAACCACAATCCTCTGTCCCTTTAGGGAAAATGTTTGGTAAAAGGTCTGGAGAACTGCCTACAGATAAAAGGTTTTTACCCCATTTAACCCCAGTTCAAGTGCACCAAACCCACATCTTGTTGTGGATGGCTTGAGATCCACTAGCCCATATCCAGTGGTGGATTGCTCCTTGGTTCAAGGTCCACCAGCTATTGCTTTGTTGTGTATTGGGTCCTGGCTTACAGCTCAAAGGTCACCAGACAGCTTTTATGTCTTTTATCTCTGAGTGGTGACCTTGGCCTAGTGAAACTCCACACCCTGCTCTTTGACTTGTGACACTTTTTGCTTCCCTTTTATGTTTTGCTAAAGAGGCCTTATTCAGTTTATCCATCCTAGACAACACCATTTTATATCCCTGCTGCTCAATGACCACCATCTTCTTCAATAATTACCACCTGTAGTTCTACATAGCCAAGTAAAGATGAGTTGGTATTTTAAAATCCTTTTACACGGGAAATACAAATATTTAGCTGAACCCTCTTATCCAAATCTCTTCTCTGAAATCCTGAACGAGGGGAAAGGGTCAGGTTGGTGTTTTCTAGACAGTAACTTTTCCCAGAATGGTTCGGGAAGGATGGAGAGGACACTATACACAAGTAAACTCTACTTAGAGTGATGGTTCTGACTTGAATCCATGTGCTAATTACTTATACTTCAGTTGGAAACTCATGAAATTAAAATGCAAGTGTTAGCTTACTACAGCAATGCTCAGTGTCCATATACTCCACTGATGTAAAAGAAGATGTAGACAAGATATCTGAATTTCATATCCATGAATCTTCATTTATAAAGATAATTTTTCTTTAAACAAGGTTATTAGGATAACCTAATTTATTAAAAATTAAAACTGTTATTCAATCTGACTGTCTTTTAAGTTACATATACCATATGTATGTAAAAGTTATGCTTTAGAAATTATTAAATTAAACATTCTCCCAGTGCCCTAGTCAGCATCCCTATTTCCTGACAGGATACATGATCATGGATCTGGTTTCTAAAGTTCCTCTGATGTCTTCCTGCTGAACAGTGTCAGCGTTACAAGCTTTAGACCACATTCCTCCTTCATAGATCACCTCTGACCACAGGGATGATTCTGGACATATGATCCTGTTTTACAAAGTGCAGTTTTCTGTATCTTGGCAAATCATGACCAGCTACAGTGTGACTGACTGTATATTAATCATAGAATATCCTGAGTTGGAAGGGTCCCGCAAGGATCATCGAATCCAGCTCCTGGCCCTGCACAGGACAGACCCAAGAATCACACCATGTGCCTGAAAACATTGTCCAAACGCATTGTACAAATTGCTTCAGGCTTTTTCCGGAGACTAAAGTTCTTAAGAAATTAGTAATGGAAAGAAGTCTGGAAAGGATAGCAAAACCAGACAGCAAACAAGGCAGGTCTGAGGCACCTGGCTGTCATGCCTGGCATTTACTTGGCATATCCTGTGCCAAATTTCAGGCAGGAGAGGTACTGGAGCCACTGCTGGTGTGCAGTTGATTTGATGTGAGTCTAACATATCCAGCATGTGCCATGTGTGTGCAAGTTCAACATGCTTGTGCACGTGTCACTCTCGGGTCTGACTCGTGGTGTTTATGACTCATAGGAAACATAAAATATTCTGGGCCAAGTCTCCAAGGAAAATCTTGGTGACCTCCCAGGAGAGCAAGTTTGTGCCTCCTAACATCATGGCACGTGAGAAGTGAGGTTCAGTATGGGCTCATATGCTGCCTGGAGAAAGAGCAGCATTTCCTCATCACTCCTGCAGCACACAGTGCAGATGCCAGCTCAGAAAGTGTGCCAAGAAAGTGACATGCAGGATGGGGAGGGAGCATGATTGGATTCTAAAATTTCAAAATAAATTCTAGAATGGAGCCAAATCTGTAACATCTCTGTTCCTCTTTTTCCCTGTCACTAAAATGTTAATTTCTTGCCAAGGATTTTAAGAGGCTTATTTAATAATTTTTACTAATATGCTCTAATGCCTTGAAATGTGGCTTAGGAAAGAAAAGTATTATTCAAAGTCAGTGGAAGAAGAATGACCACTATTTGCATTACAGTAGAATCAAATGACCTGACCCATCATATAGATTATATAGGGAGACATGACTCCTCCCTCAGAATCAGTGGGAGAGGAGTGATCATTTTTTTGCATTACAATAGAGTCAGATGACATGGTCCATCTTGTAAGTTGTACACAAAGGCATGACACCTCTCCCAGATGCCTTATAACTCTTCTGATTCCTGTAGTATCTATTATGTTACTGTGAGCATTACATTTATGCCACATTTTAGCAACGAGGAAGACATTGGAAAGAAAAATAAACAGGTGCACAAACTTAATAAAAATACATTAATATAATATAATACATAATTTAGAATAAAGTAGAAATTTTTTTATTATAAATAATGTATACCTTGATAAAAGAAGCTTGTATGTCTTGATGCTGCTGCGCTGGAATTTCCAGTTTTATTAAAACAATATGGAATATGCAGATAAGTTTACAAAATCATGTTCACCCATACCACCAAACAGCTATACACAAAGAGCTTTTAAATGAGGCTGTCCAAGGTTATGTTTTATTGTGGACTAAATACAAAATCTCTGTGTGCACTTATAGTGTTGGTAATGAGAATCTAATCTAGGAATCACTAAATTCATGGAGTAAAAGTCCATTTTAGGAATTATAAAGAAATATTTGATACCTATCACCCTTTAACAGATTCATAATAAGAACTTCTAAAAATTTAGACAGTTAAGAATAGGCAGATTCTTACACTACACAGATACAATACACTATTGTATACTGTCGATCGATTTTGTCAAAGCTTTCTCCTGAACTTCATTGCACCCTTCAACCAGTGATTGTCAAAAAGGGGAAATTTATCTCTCCCTTAGGGCACTGCCGGGGGGAGGAAAGCAGCCAGTAGTATTCAGAAGGATCCCTGCACCCTGATACACCCACCGGTACAGGTGCTGGGATGAGTGTACCCGCTGCCCCCGCTTTTGGCAGTCAGACAGCAGCCTTGGTGCTCATCCCAAGAGAAACGAGGAGGAAGAGAGAGGGAAGGAAGGAACAAGGGAGGGGCCTTGACAGATGCCTGAGGTGTAGTCAGCTTCAAGCTTTCCTGTGAGCAATGAAGGCAATGTTATCTTTCTCTCCTGGTTTTTCTCTGTAGCCTAAAAAGCTTAAGAACTTGCAAAACAGCTCTTCCTCCACTGGTGAGTTATAAGGGCTTTTTTTACTAGTCAGATATTTACAGGATACTTGTGGGAATTTAACCTTATTAGGGCCATAACCTTTTCAAATTTGATAGCAATTAGCTAGTGCTTGTGTTCAAATGGATTCAGGGACTGAAGACAGATATCCTCCCAGTAGCTGGGCAAGACCCCTCTCCTGGAGAAGTAGGGGGGAAGAAGGGAGAGAGACCTCCTTAGGCTGGAAGAAAATATGTGGAGAGCCAGAAATTACTTGAAGCCTTCTACATGGTCAGTACAAAACATCTCATATGCTGTATGAGATGTTTTAAGGGAGATGAGATGTTCAACTGTCCCTGCCTGGCAGACTTCTCATGAAATTCTTGCTGTACACTCACATATGACACAAGGGATGTGAATATTGTAGGCAGCTGAAAATGAGATTATGTTCCATTGTGAGTCACTTTTGCCAAGAGGTTCATTAAAGTTGTTATATCTTATTTTGAGGTTCTTCATTGAACTGTGTTGTGCAAAACTGGTTTTCAGGAATACCCTATGTGAACTTTGATAGAAATGAATTCTAGCTGAGGCTTTTAAAATAGTCCAACTCTTTGCCTTCAATCTTTTAGGAGCTTATTTTTCCTAAAATTCTGGAGAATATTAACTTGAAGTCAAATAAAAGTGTTTACATACAATGTGAACCATCAGCAAAACAATTAAACCTCTTACTGGTAGACTGTATTGCACTAACAGTTAAGATCTTTTTCATGGAATACTAATGAGGCTTTTAAATGATGTTTAATGAATATGAAAAGATTATTTTCTTTCCACAGCTGAATTATTAGCAGGTTTGTATTGAGTTGCAGGATATCAATACTATTTTTACATCAGTAATGCCTTTCTAACCTCAATTAGCAGGAGATCAGAAGCTACGCTCTGAATCTTTCACTGAAATGCAGTTGTCAGCTATGTAAATGACTTTATAAATGTGTCTGGAAAATGGAAATGGTTTATGCAAATTAACCCAAACCACAGTGTGCAAGATAGGAAGTACAAGAAATAACTCAGTGGTGTTGGGAAGCATCATTGGCCTCCACCGGAATGGAAAAACATCACTTGGAGACTCAGCTGTGTTCCACCAGAGGGGGGAAAGGAGAACTAGCTAACATTTTCAGGAGTACCAGAGTAGGAGAAGGACATCTCTCCTACTCATCCCTTTTCCTTTTAAAAGTATTTTTTTCGTTCTCAGAGTGTTTCCTCTCATGTAAAATGAAGCATGATTTTAAATATATGCTGAAGACCTGGAAAAACCCTACTACAAGTGGAAATATATTTAAAATTAAGACATTAATGTTTCATACTCTTACTGGCTCTTAAAAAGGTTTGGAAAGAAATATAAGAATCTTGGAAACCATTCACTTTGAATTATTTCAGAGCTGATAGTCTGGCAACAAGAAATATAAATCTATTTATTTCCTTTACAAGTCCTGAATATTTGCTAGTATTTGGTATTTTATCCATTATATTAAAGACTTATCATGAGCGCCTGCTGTAAATTTGCTTTAGTCATTGACTATTAATGTTTCACAAACTGGCATGTGAGACATTATTACTCAATGCCTTCAGTAGGATTAACTCAGTGAAATCTGCAATTGCTTCTCCTTGGACAGTTTTTATTTTGTCTGTGTTTATACAACTCCGGTGGAATTTCTGACCAAAGCAGTATTAAGGGAAGTATTATTATGGACCTTAAAGAAAGCAGAATTTAGATCCTGAAATGAGAATGAATAGCTCAAAGAGGATCTGAAAGAGGACCAGAAAGCTGTCTAATGTGAAACAGATTCAGGTGCCAAGTGTTAGCTGGTACATATACAATAGTACAGATAAAAGATACACCTTCCTCAACTTCCTCAACAGCCGTATTATTCTTCTGTAAGGAATAGTGATCCTGTCCTAGATGCTTTTTTGAGAGATTTACTGATTCTTTTAAACTACTGATTTAAAAAAGCTGATAACCTTTTCTTGGATGAATTATAGTTTCTGTCAAGCTAAATGAAAACAGCAAAACATAGCTATTTTAGAAGTTAATTTTACATGGGCAATTACAGTGGCCATGCGAGGCCAATGCCACTTAATAAGCTATTATTATTTGTAAAAGTATTTTCAACTTTTAACTTTGTTTGCATTTTGTTTGCAAATTGCCAGTTCACTATTACAAATGTGTCATGTTCATGGATTCTTTATCTTCAACATGGAAAGTTCTCAGATGAACTGAGAGAGCTTCAAGTCTTATCTATGCAACTGAAATACAGATCACTTACAGATAAAGTGAAGCTTCCCAGAAGAAATTAACTTCACAGTTAATCTACAAGGCTTGTAGGGGATAATCTTGTGTGATATGCTCCACTGTGTGATGTGAACCTTCACTTCTAACAGCTGTGTGAAGAAGAGTTGGTATTTATAGTCTGTAATGGGAATACATGTAGTTTGAGGAGCATAGGCATTTTGTTTTCTTTAATCTTCATCTCACTGCCTTGTCTCTCAGTTAAAAAAAAAATAAAATCAATAATACAAAGATAAAACAGCAGGAGGGGCCAGCAAAGCAGCTAAACTAGAAGACTGACAATAAGACAGTGGATAATATTTATATATCTGGGTCTGAGAGAGCATAACACAGCAATGAATAATCACTACAAGATTCTCAGATAGCTGTTTTTCATATCCACATTTGGTCATAATTAAAGGCAGTGTTTACGATGATGCTTACAAAGTCCCACGGCCTGCCAGACACATGTACCATGCAGCCCGTGTGAGAGATTGTGCTGCTTGGAATGAGTGTGCTGTTCAGAGTGGAGTAGCAGGAGGGGGTGGCCTGTGGAGGCAAAGTGTGTGCTGTACAGTTGTGAAGAAACACGGCATCTAGGAAACAGAGGAGAAAGGAACCATCCATTTTCAGGGGGTTCTTTAATCCTTTGGCATTTAGTTTTATCAGGTACTTCAGTTTCTGCTCAAACCTACTTTTTCTTCCCAGAATAATTTTTCTGTCCCTGAAAATAATGCCATCTCTGAACTACTGACTTTTAGTTCTAGGAGTCTGGAAAATTTTCAGCCTCCACATTCTACCAAAATATTTCTGAACTTTGTTTTAACTAGTAAACCATCTGTTAAATTTCTGAAGATGACATCATCATATTTTATTTTATACTGATACCATAAAATCAGAGAGCCTTTCCAAGTGGTCTAAGATTCCAAGTTAATGACATAAGGTTTAAAAAGTCCGGTTGGCATATAAGCAATGATCCTGAGCAGAATTGAAACAATAGAATGTAATATTTTTATTTGGTTTTCATGCTTTGTAGCAATGATTATCCTGTTTTACATTGCTGGAGACCAGAAACAACTAATGATTTCAGCTACGGTTAAATCATTTCACTGTAGTAAGGGACATGTCAGCTGTGTTTTGGACTGTGCTCTACATTTACCTTCTGGGAAAAGATTTTGGAGATTGATAGTTTAGAAGATGTTGCAAATAGCTGACCGGAAACTGAAGCTACACTCTCGTAAAGTAGGCGAAGTACAACTGTTCATTAGCACAACTTACTCAGCAGTATAGATTAAGTTAGCTGACATTTGAAAGTCAGAATTAGATGGTTTACTTGACAATTTAAGTAGACAGACAAATCTGCAAATGAAAAACTTATTTGGCAGCAATTTCTTACAGCATCGGGAAATAACACTGATTGTAGGGCAGAAGAGTTCTTCAAAGTGAATAAATAAATATGCCTTAATATACAATTCTGTTGTATGTAGTTAGTTCTGTTTTGTGCTTTTATTAAACTATGTCAGTTTATCATTTATAATGGCACATTGATGGGGAAAATCAGACTGTTAGGCTGCTCATTTGTTATACAGCACGAAATTAGAGCACCTTTTATTTCAGCTGACAAATTTGGATCTTTTATAATGTGTGTATAGTATCCTAGTATGGATGTGTCTGTTACACCTCACGTAAATAATTGTTTAATTGCCATTTGCTAACTCACAGATATCCATAGATCACAAAGATCCACATGGTCAGTGGAAGTGTTAGGAGAGGAAAACTTGCTCAAAACCTACAATCACATGTGCCTCCTATGAAATAAACTGGCAGAATTGATGCAGTACCCCAGTCCAAAGAGCAAGGGATAAGGGGGAGTATCCTGTGGTTGTGTAGTCACTGACTGCCTAACCACACTCAGTAAGGGCTATGTGCTCAGTAAGTCACGAGTTTCTAGGTCTTTGAATTTGCACAAATACAGTGCTGTGTCCCTTGTGCTATCACAAACAATTAGAAAATGATAATGAAGTACTGCAGAATGGCCCACGCAAAGTAGAAGACACTGATACTGAACCCAGCACGAGCAACGGGAGTGCAACGACAACTGCACAGGAACTGCAAAGGAGGTTCTGGGAGCAATTTCTGTGCACAGAACAACAGGGCTGCTTGTATTCCCATACCTGTGCTCTGTACATTCAGCAATATGCAAGCTGATAAATGCATGTCTATATGTCCTGCAAGTTGAAAGTATTTATGAGGCTGTTGTCAAGTCACTTACAACAAACTAACGGATATAATCTAGTTTTACAATTACATTTAAAGTGAGGAAAAAAACCCAAACTGGTAGCTGCATAAGTAGTTATTAGATTCTATTCCTAATACTCTGATGTAGTTTTATAAATGATTAAGAGAGAATTAACAAAAACTATGAAAAATCTCTTTGAGGTCAGTATCCCATAAGGAAAAGGCAATAATATTTGAGTTTATGAAAATGAGCACCTAAAAGAAGATGTATTTGCCCATGGAGAGTTGAAAGGATGTGGAACCACAAATGTACTACAGAGTCCTAAAAAACTACAGACATAAGTAATTAGAAAATTAGATTGAAGAAGTAGCCTAGACAGAGGAAAGAAAAAGTTAATCTTTTCATCTATGCTGAATAAAGATTTTTTTACTGTTACTTGATCTAAAGCAAATATATTGTTTTCTCTATTAATACGTGATATCTTACTACTGTACATTTTGGAGATAAAAATAGATGTGCTGTGTTCATTTCTGTTGTCTGGCTTTTCAGTCCTGTAGATTCAAGAATCATAGCTGGTTTATTACTTATATCTGCTTAAGGCTGCAAACTCTCTGCTGTGGTTTACAGAACTACTGCAATATGCTTCTTAGTGTCAGCATTCCACATGCAAGGGCAATGAATCTGTAGTGAAACAATCTCAGAATATATGGAGGACATAGAAGAACATATGCATTTCATATATATTTGAATATCTAAATAAGTGTTTAGGATTTTTTTTTTTTTTTGTCAGGACACTGCTTTTCTCAACAGAAAATGTAAATGATATCTTATTTCTCTAGGGTTCACAGTTCTGGAAGCCTTTTTCAAATATTTTGTAAAGTGTTACATGTCTGTTCAGAGTGATCAAGTTTACTGCAGAGAGGATTGCTTATGAATTATCACACATTAAATGAGTGTCCAAGTCTTCAGATGCTCGGAAAGATGGAGCTGCTATAGGTTGAATAAGTTTAGCTTCAGCAGGTTGAATTGGTTTAGCTTAGTAGCTTCATAAGGCAGGTTGCAGCTGTGTCTGGATCATCTTGCAGTCCTAACATTTTCATTCACGGTGTGCAAGTGATGCAAGAAACGCTAGTATTTCTGCTTTCTGGGTGGAAAATAAAAAACTTAAATTTTAATTAAGGATATTAAAAAAGTATGTGTACCTCTGAAAAAGGGCTTTAGGCAACATTTAGCCTTCAAATCCCAAATTTCAATCCTAAGAACCTCTCCACAGTTGCTGTCTCATA